>NC_073746.1:122528601-122858601 GCF_029784135.1 Toxorhynchites rutilus septentrionalis | reverse complement strand
TTGTCAACTTTCATTCCAATTTCTTCGGGAGTACCTCAGGGTTCAATACTTGGTCCAGTTCTTTTTTCTCTGTACATAAATGATTTGCCTAATGTACTGAAGCTTTGCCAAATCCATCTTTTTGCTGATGATGTGCAATTATACTTTGATGGTTCAGAAACCTCTGCTGCTGATATTTCGGAGAAAATTAATTCAGATCTAGCTAGCGTCTATGAATGGTCCCATAAAAACATGTTTACTATTTACTTGAAGAAAACAAATGCTGTTTTTATCAATATCGACAGAGTTAATAATGGAATTGAACCAAACTTAGTTTTCAACAACACAACTATTGAATTCAAACAGCAAGCTACCAGTCTTGGACTGACAATACAAGAAAATGTTTCTTTCGATAACTATATTTTAAGACGCTTTTAACTTGAATAGATTCTCAAGTGTTTCACACCTGCAACATCGACTTCGAATGTTCTGCATAACTGGAGAATTAATCAAGCACATCCTCTAATCCTACATTCATCGGAAAAAGGCAAGCCAATTCCTCTGTGAGTTCGAAATCCTTCTCTCATCTATCACCACTGAATAAAATACATAGTCGGCAACTCGTCTTTTCAACATTTCAAACAAACAATTTTCACTCCTAACTCAGCCAATTTTCCAGCACAGAATGTGGCAATAAACTGGTTCATTTTTGACGCATGCTTCGACTCATATTTTCAATTCAGATTGAACCTTCAAAACATCAGCAGCTTCAGTACAAATTAAATAAACCATTTTAAAAGTATATTTCAGACAATTTTCCCTGGAATACACGTCCTCCGTCAGCCACTTTTCTTTTTTTTTTCCAGTGCAGGCTTCAATTTTGATTCAATTCACACAGCACACGCCACAGCGATAAAAAAGCGATTGCCAATAGACACTGGAATGGTGAATGAACTCGACTGTCCTCTAATGGCAAGAGCACAGAAAATCGAATGAATCTTTTCTCAAACATTCTCTCTTTTATGTACTCACACGTACATACATCTCGTTCTCTCTCATAAAACTCTTGAAAAGTTTCCAGCAGTTAAGCCGGGTTCATACAAATCAAATATCATATTTTATGGTATAGGTACGTTCGTAATTCTTCGGATCGTTTGACGAATACTAAATAGCAACCGTCTAAACTCGGCTTTACTTGCGCGAATTTATGCGAGTGCGACTAGAACAGAACCAAAATCGTGAAAAAGTCCTTTGAGTACTAACGAGAACAATTGTCATTAGGTTAAATTAGTACGGGAAAACGTAAAAGAAAACAGTAAATGATCAGCTTGGATACACACGATTAACAAGAATTTCTCACAAAGTTATTTTTATTCAATTGCATGGAAGAATTTTCAACTATATTCTTAATTTCGCTCATGATTTTTTTAATCAGGCTGCGGGCCGCATAAACAACCACTGCTCTATTTAATGGCAAGCCTGTAGTTTTAATACTCCTGGACTATTCAAAAGGATTTGATAGTATTTCTCATGAAATTATGTGCAGTAAACTTCGTCATAATTTTAACATGTCGAATACCGCCACAACCTTAATCCAATAATATTTAGTAGGTCGAACGCAAGCTGCTTACAACAATGAATTATTGTCAACTTTCATTCCAATTTCTTCGGGAGTACCTCAGGGTTCAATACTTGGTCCAGTTCTTTTTTCTCTGTACATAAATGATTTGCCTAATGTACTGAAGCTTTGCCAAATCCATCTTTTTGCTGATGATGTGCAATTATACTTTGATGGTTCAGAAACCTCTGCTGCTGATATTTCGGAGAAAATTAATTCAGATCTAGCTAGCGTCTATGAATGGTCCCATAAAAACATGTTTACTATTTACTTGAAGAAAACAAATGCTGTTTTTATCAATATCGACAGAGTTAATAATGGAATTGAACCAAACTTAGTTTTCAACAACACAACTATTGAATTCAAACAGCAAGCTACCAGTCTTGGACTGACAATACAAGAAAATGTTTCTTTCGATAACTATATTTTAAGACGCTTTTAACTTGAATAGATTCTCAAGTGTTTCACACCTGCAACATCGACTAATTGGCTGTACCTTCGCCAAGTTTGGCCGAATGAGAAGCTACTTATTTATCTTTAATCTAGTTACCAATAAACAGTCTGGTTACTTGTTCAATATATTGGAATCTTTCAGAAGAAGGCGATCGAGAAAGAACAAATTGCCCCGATTTAACACCTCTAGATATGCAAAATCTTTCTTCGTTACAGGCCTGATTGAATGGAATTTACTACCCAACGAATTAACACTGGAAAATTCTTTTACACCCAGTTTTTTTATGCGGGGAATACGTACCTCGTAAAAAAAAACCGCGTTAATTTGAAAATCCGCGTTAATTGGGAAATCCGCGTAAAAAAACCGCGTTAATTGGAAAATCCGCGTAAAAAAAACCTCGTAAAAAACCGCGCAAAAAAAACGCGTAAAAACCTGGGTGTATATCAAAAAATATGATATGATTATGTTTATGATGAAACAAAATTAACTTTAATTTAAATATCGTGAAAGCAGTTCTGAGCAAAAACCATTAGAAACGGTTTTCAAAAAACGTGTGTCTTATGTTACTTATCAATAAATGAATGGTGATTATAATAGAATAAAATTTGAAATGTGGAGGTTTTAGGGTGCAATAAATGATTCTGTGGTGGTTAGATACTCCTCCCCCCCTCTCTAAGGGAGGGCTACCATACAAATGAAAACACAAATTTTTGCATTACTCGAGAATTAATCAAGCAAATAAAACCAAATTTGGCATGTGGTAGTTTTAGAAGACAAGAAAACGTTTCTTAAGTGGTTTGACACTGAATAATTCGAGAACTAATCAAGCAAATGGAAGCAAACATGGCGTATAGAGGTTTTAGGGATCGATAAACGTTTTTATGGTGGTTCGACACTCTTCCCCTCTCTCTAAAGGGGAGGCTGCCATACAATTGAAACACAAATTTCTGCATAACTAACAACACAAATGGGGCCAAATTTGAGATGTGAGGGTTTTTGAGTACGAGAAATGTTTCTATAATGGTATGACACCCCTACCTTCTCTTGAATGGAGAGGGGGTTCCATAAAAATAATACACATATTTCAACCAAACGTGACAATTGAAAATTTTCGGAAAACTCTGAAGGAAAATGGGAAATTTTCGCTTGTGTTCTACAATTACATATTGGCAAGCGTTGTTAGTCCATTTGATGTTTACGGTAGCGAAATTGATCTTCGTTCGAAAGTGTAAATCGATTTTAATGTGATAAAACGCACTCCTATATCTTCTTCTCTCTATATAAAGAAAAATGGATCGCCGAATGTGTTCATAAGAGCAAAACTCGAAAAAGAAATTGTCCGATTTAGGGCTGTCTTTATCCTATCATATTTTCTGTATCAAACATTTATTCCATATAACAGAGAAACATATTACTTACAAGCGGATGAAAAATGTTGCACGTGAATTGTGTCTGAATATAATTTGATATTATAATGTCGAATTTTGGTAGAAGTACTGAAATTTTATAGCAAAAAATTATTTTAAAGGGTACATTAGAAGATCAATCAATGATCAGTTCTGCGATAAGACCCACGAACGTGCGATTAGTAAGAAAACGTGGATGTGATAACGAAAACAAAATTTTGAGCGGGACAAAGTTTGCCTGGTCAGTTAGAATATGTATATAAAACATTAAAAAAAGTTTTTTGAAGTGAAAAGAAAAATGAAGACTATATAATCGAACACGCCCTGTATATTAGAGAAAATAAATAAATCCGAATTACAGTTACAACATATTTTGAACGTCAATAGAAAAAAAATCCATTTATTACCTGTACCTCTTTCCTCTTCCATGCATATAAAACATGAACATAATAAATAATAATATATAAAAAATGCCTTAATTGCAGGAAGCAGATACACTTAGCTAATGCACTTATAATAAGCATACATTTTAAAAGAGAGAATACTTAAGGTTAAATTGACAATCATGATTAATCCAACCAGAAATTATCTGGCCACAATTTCATGTAAATACTGAATCTCACAGTACAACTGGACAATTCCACACCGAATATCATCCACCATATCAAATATGGCGCTTTGCAAGCTGTCATTGCTTCCCTCTCCCACAAAGCCATTCGCTTCTCATGTGTAAGCAAATAATCGCAAGTAATAATTATTTTGTGAAAAGACTAAAATACAAGCCCTCCCGTTTTTTTTTATTGTTTTGTTAGCGAGCGCAGCCACAACATACGGAGCAGCAGTGGACGCCATCTTCCTTGTCGTTGGTTACATCCCCATTCGCCGTCTGCCACGTTGATCCAGTTACAACGGCCGACGTGAGGTATTTCCTATGTTATGATTCCATTCCCCACGAGTATGATGTGTGTATGCTCTGGATACTTGCCGATAATTGTTACCGCCGAAGATTCAACCGCGGCCACCGGTGTCCGCGCCTCCCCGAGTCTGCGCACTCAAGTTCCACTCAACGAATATGTCACGATTCCAGAAATCTGCCCAGCACAGGGATGTATTTTCCTTGAAATATTAAATTAATCGACATGGTCACAGTATGATCTAATGTGCCTGATTACGTTAAATCCTGGCTATGAACAACCATCAAGTATCTCTGTCAATCTGTTGTACGTAAATAGTGCACAAGTCTGTAGTCAGGGAAGATTCCGGTGCATTCTACCAAAAACTGTAACATTCATCCCTGGCCCTCTTTTACCCGCAGCATCGCGATGTTGTTAATTATTTTTTATTTCATTTTCCTACGCTTCGGTTTCGGTTTTGTGTCCATCATTTTTCCCTCATTAACTTTGGATATAAACTCATCATAAAACAATGCATACCGTTCCATGTCGATGCTGGACACTGCTTATTCTGCACTGGACTTCCGAAGGACTTCGGCGGAGCGAAACGTTCGGAACAGAACGGAGGAAAGAGCAGAAAACAGCCAGGGAAAATGCCATCGCTCATACTTTGGCTGTACCCGGGAATGTTCCTTTTCCATCGAACAGAAGGTTACCACGAGGTTGGTTGCGAGCGTACCAACTGGATACATTCGCTGCTGGTAACCCTAGCTGCAGCTTCCAAATGTAGTTTTGCATGTGTGTAGTAGAGTGTCTTTTTTGGTCACTCATCAGCACTTCCTCCGCTTTCCGCTCCATTCGGTCAAAAGTTGAATGATGACATTTTATGATGAGGAATTCTTTTGATACATTTATTTTTTCGAAAAACCATGTTAGTTTTTTCGATGAATTTCAGTCTTTTTTGGAGGCCATACCTTGTTCGGTTGCGAGCGAAACAATCTCTCTTTCTCGTTCTCTCTCTCTATCCCTCCTGCTCGATTCGAACCCGGACCGGCTGCTTTTGCTTACAATATAGCTAAATACCTACATGAGAATTCCAGTTTTTGCCCCCTCGGTGTGGTTCAGTGCTTTTTCGAGGGCCCGAAATCCTACTTTTCCGCGGCTCCCGCGGCAATCCCGGACTCGCAGTGAACTCCGAAAGATGCACTGACGAATTAACAATTTAAAGTGAATTTCTTGCAGCAAAATGTCGAAATGAATTAAAACAGAAGTGTCCCTCCGAATGGGTACGATTTTCCGGAAGGGGAAAAGCAAACCAAAAGGGCTACCGTTATTGTATTGACCTTAGCAGCGCGCACACACTCGTTCCTGTTCCTGTTGCTTCGGGCTCTTGCCGCTTCGCTATTCCAGATGATGATTGTTCTTTTTGGAGCTATGGGAAAATCCTGTTGTACGAAGTTCCCTAGAAATATGCTAATGAGTGTTTTAACCCCGGAGGTAACATTGAGCGTGGCTTCTTAAAATCACTCGTGAACATGGCTGGCAGTGATATTGACGTGTCATGGTGGTCGTTTGGGATGCGAACAGCATATTATGTCTATTTTGCAGCAAATTTTCGCATATACAAGGTGAGACTTGTTGAAACTGCATGCCATGGACATAATTCACTTACGAGTGTATCAGATGATTCCTGTAAGTACGAGAATTATTTCTAAAGTATTGGATGTGACACATTCGATAATGTTTTTGTTTAAAAATATATTTGTAAAAATAATTTTAAAACTCAAAAAAGCTCAAATTTTTCAACTCTACATAAATGAGTTTGGGAAACCCAAGAAATTGAATACTTTATTCAAGCATGAAAAAAGGATTTGACAAAAAAAAATGGCTGTGATTTTACTCCAACCTTGTATACACTCTGTCCAACTTCTATAAGATCTTGCTGCTTTGAGCCATTGTAAACAAACAATGCTTCAACTTATATTCTAGTTTATTGGTATTGGTAACTACCATACACTGTATGATTTTCATATGTGTGTGTGCAAGCACTGAGCGTAAACGAATGTTGCTGTATTTTTCAAGTGTCAAGTTTCTATAAGACCAGTTACATTTTTCTGTTGTTTTAGTTGTTTTGATCAATAAATCTGGAAAATTCCGAAGGGAAAAGTGCTCACGGAGAGAAAAAAAAGACAAATCGACGCATTTCACCAAGAAGACGTTGGTACACCCAAAGTTAATTTTTAGCACATGTTATGGCATCCCGGTTTATTACATTAAATGAGCTGAAAAATAACAGAAAATGTTCTACTCCTCAATACATGTATATCATTTGTATAATATATATGCTAGAGCCAATATGACCGAGCGAAACAGGACACACATTTAAATGAAAGCAAAAGAAAGCTTCTCGTATAGTTTGCCAAATACACGGCCCAGACAGAGAAAGATACATTCTCGTTCATGTTGAGGTGTAATATTGTCACGCTTCTTTATAACAACACTGACAGCTATATGGACAGCGTGGTCGTGTGAAATAGCTTTGCATTCCAGCCGGCCTTGGTTCGATCCCCATTGACGTCGTATGGACTTTTTTTTGGCACAATCCCAAACGAAATAAGAAAAGAAAACAGAAAGAGATGTCTGCTCGCATACATACAAACCATTTTTAAGCCTTTAAAACTGCTCATTATTCGCGCATTTGACCCTCCAGCACACGGAATTGGCATCATTTCTGCCAAAGATGAAATGTTTTCAGCCAACGATAGTTTGGGTGTATCAGAGAAATTCCACGTCGGATTGAACGATCCCATCAAGTAGTGCTCAATTATTTGGTGAATTCTCAAGGATACGGTAAGAAAGAGAGAGCTCCACGTAAATCGGAGCTCTCTGATCGGGATAAGCGGGAAATAGCTAGAACAGCTTCGAATTCCTCAAAATCGCTTATAAAAATAAAGCAATATTTCAATTTAAATGTTACTCGGATGACAATTCGTCAAGTTTTGGTGAAAAATCCTCACATAAAGAGGGTTTAAAAGGTTAAAACTCCTCATCTTCCACCATCTCATATCGGAAGAATGGTATGTTGTGACAAAGAATGTTTCCAAAAAAATACATTTTTCTGTAGAAAAGTTCTTCAATTTATAGGTTATCTTCACTGACGAAAAAAAAGTTCAATTAGGATGGTTCTGACGGTTTCAACGGGTTCTGGCGTAATTTACGGAAGGAGGAACAGTATTTTTCAACCAGGAATTTTGGTGGAGGCTCGAGCATGGTTTGATGGGGATTCTGTGCAACCGGAAAGCTCAGTATAGCTTTCACATCATTCAAGGATTACATACATGTTCTGAAATCCTCTCTCCTACCGTTTTTGCGTGGATCCTTGTACGCAGAATCTACACTGAGGGAAAACGGTAAACCACGACTGAAGAGCTCAAAGTCGCAATTTCGGAAACATGGAAAAATATCGACAAATTCGCTCAGCAACATTTGGTAAATAGTATTCCTACACGAATTTTACCGGTTATTAGCCAAAATGGCAAGGTTGCCAATTTTTGACATGTAAATAAGCCGATCGTTTTGAATTTTTCATTCATAATACTTATAAATGGTCTTATAGAAACTGGACAGCTGAATTTATCATATTTAAGCACAATAAATAAACAAACAACTCTTTTGAACGAAATTGACGTTAAATATACTTTATTCTAAGCATTCAACAATGTATGAATGTATCTTGTTGAAAGCAACGAAATAGAATCAGGGTGGTCTTATAGAAGTTGGACGGAGTGTATTCATTCTTCTTCGAGAGAAATTAAATGCGAAATTTTTGAATTTCGTCCTTAGGGTGCAGTATTTGTAACTAGGGTGGTCTTGAAAATCGTTTCTAAACACGTTTTGCCAATACGCCCGTTCTCGGAAATTTTATTTTAAAGTGATATTCTAGTGCAGAGGACGTTTTTTCGCGATCCGTTTCCCCATTTTTTAAAAATAGCAAAATTCAAAAAATTAAACATAAATCGGTAGAACTTGAGATATCATGTACGCCAGTTTGGAAAAACTAATTTCGTGAGAAACACATTTAAAGTTTTACATCAATACCATACTGGATTAGAGCCGCATCACTAAAATGAATCGGTAAATAATGGGATTTTCAAAAAGACCTTCCTAGGGTATATTGTTGAATGCCTAAACTTCAGATAAGAAAATTTAAGAAAAATTTAAAGGAAATTTGTTTTTTTTTTTCAAATTGCTTGACTAGAATACTAATCGTTTCTATTAATCTTAAATCATCCAACCGATTTACGATTTCTTAAGATTTCTTAAGTTCAAATAGATGGCGTTTTAGTAGACTTTTAATTGAAAAAATGTGTAATGGGTTGTATCTAGGACACGACTGAAGTTTTCGACGTAGAACTACGGAATTATATTATTCAATCTACTTGTATATCACTTAGGATATTATTTTAGAATGCATCGAAATTATTGTAATATCGTTTTAGCTATTTATTTTTTTATTACTTCAGTAGACTCGAAAGATTCGAGTAGAGTCAAAAGCTATCAGCACTTTTCGTTTATTTGGTTCAACTCGCATCAGACTTTCTCTTTCCCACTCAGATATCGACCACAAATCATGAACCGTTTTGCTCCTTATGCCGCTTGAGATGTGATCGAACCCCACAACATGCAACAGTAAGGGTACCCTGCTGGAATTTGAAAGCATACTTTTATGAAATATACTAGCACAAAAAATTCTCGTATGCTGCGTAAGTGTATAGTAATCCCCAATAATCGTTCGATTAATCGATTAATCGAATACTTCCTACAGAAATCGATTATTAATCGAGCGAATACTGCGCAACCAATGATCGAAGCGAACGAATAGTTTACGTCGATTAATCGATCCAAACCCAGAGAAAAAAAAACGTATGGCCGCTGCAGTTTTATTCTGAAATTCTTATCTTAGACGCTCCTCTGGGATCGTAAACAAAGCTCAATGGCGTCAATGCCAATGGAGCTTCGTTAACGAATTTAGGGGAGCGTAAAAGATAATAATTGATTTTCAGGCGGAATGAACACTTTTTTGATTCCAGATGGCTTTCTATCAAATGAGAAACATTAGTCTAACTAATGATTTCGCTCAGTGTGACGATTAATCGATTAATCGATTATTTGGGGCGATTAATCAAATCGAATATTAAACTGCTGAAAAGTATTCGATTAGCTGATGAACGATTAATTTAAAAAATCGGGGATCACTACTGGTGTATCATGAAGTGCGAACCGATGCAGAGTTGTCTCATTCTATTTTGTGTCGTGATTTGCAGCACGTAACAGCAAAAGAATACCACTAGGGGAAATGATTTCTGTATGATCATATTTGAACGAACGAAAGCGATTTTTTCGGTGAATGGATCAATTGGCAAACACTTCTCTTCACTCAAATCAGCAAGCATTTCAATCTCTAGTTTAAAATATTTGATCACAATGTGATGTTCTTCTTAACTGACACTCTTCCTGAAAAGCGTAGTTCTATATAAAACGTAATTCATTCCAGCGGCAGTATATTGGTCTGAAAATATCTTGTATAAAAGCATAATAAAATATTTCAATGTGCCGAATAATTAAATTAATATTTCAGCAAGAAAACAATCCCAAATATACCACCAAAGTAGTTGAAAATTTGTCTAATTGAAAAATTGACTAATTTCGGATGGCGATGAAAAAAAACAACAAAGAATAATTCAACGGAATAAGTTTTCCTTGAGCCTTCGTGAGCCTTCGAAAAATACTCCGGCATCCTCTTGGACGGCCTTATGACTATTGATTGTAGCTTTACCGATGAAAATATGGATGTCGGCATGTTGTTTAGCTCTTACCTGACCATGGCGATCAGCTGCTTCTCAGTTTTACCCACTAAATTATTGGATAAGTTCCTCCGCATGAAGTTTGCCCAAAAAGTTCGAAGGGTTAGCGGTCTTCGGTACAACCCCTTCTGAGAAATTTCCTGTTGCTCATACACGGGCGGGCTCGACCGACCTTTCTGCATAAAAATGAACATTTTGTCAGGGCTTCACCGTTGCACCCACCGGCCGGTTGCTCCGATTTCCCGACGATGAGACTACCTTGCTCTAGTCCTTCCTCTTCAGCTTCTGTTGCACATAACGGTAGCGCAGCTCCGCCGGGCGGCCGAAACCAGGCTTCCGTAAAACTGATTGGAAGCTCTCCAACAGACCGTTGACCGTTGTGTGCGTAACAATGACCAACTATTTTCAGCAGTTCAGCTAGACTCGCTGGAGTCATGGTAATGAAGGGTCAAAATTAAGTACAGTAAAAAAAACCGCCCTCATTTGCAATTGAAGTGGTCCAATATTAAACGTTTTTTCAAACTTTTCGGTTTTACAGTCAATACTGCGTAAAAGTAGATATTGAGTAGACCATTCTGCCATTTCAGTATCGTTGATTTATTTTTTAGAACAACAAAAAATCCACTTCATGATTTATTTAAAAAATAATAAAAAATAAATGAAAACAAATAATTAATAGTCAATATGAATATGATCAATATGTAACTTCAGTTTTGTCCAACTTTTTGTCCAAAATCACTCATATATTCTCAATAGGGCTCAAGTCGGGGCTTTGGGGTGGCCACACCATTGGTTCAATCCGGGCCGATCGGAAGAATGCTGGTCATTATCTTGCTAGAAGGATTAGTTATCCTCCAGCCCCGTCTTCAGCATGGATTCTTCCAGGTTCTCGTACAAAATATCGATGTAACCATCGGCAGTCATAATACGTTGGCCTACTCAAGGTATCCCACCCCCGCCCACAAGAAACAGCCCCACACCATGATGCTTCCATCACCGTGCTTCATAGTCGGTTGTAGATGGCGGTCCTGGAGGCTTCTTCCGCCTCAATCGGAGTCGCCTTTTCTTGTTACAGAACTCGAGTTTGGACTCGCCTGACCAAATAACACGCTTTCTGAACTCCGCGATTCGAATAGTCCAGATCCAACATTTCTTCAATCGTCCGAATGGTCGTTCGTGGGTTTTTCTTTACATCCTGCATGATTAGCGTGTCCGTTCTTGCATTAGTCTTACGTTTCGGTCCTCTTCCCGGTCGATCGACCACGCTGCCGAGCATCTGATGCTTCTGTATGACCAGCTGGACCAAACCACTGCTTATCTCATACTTCCCAGAATTGTTTCGTTGAGACTGTGAAAGAAAGAGCAAAATCTGAAATAGTCACAACTTTTCAAAAAAAAAAACTGTACTTATTCAGGTTTAATCAGACTGTTTCTAATTTTAGGATTGCCAGCGGATACCGGAGATGTTCCAATAATGGAAGATGCTGTTTCAGATGTTTAATGAGCATGTTTAAGGTTCATTTTTCGATTACAGAGATGAATCAGCCCAAAAAATTCTAAAACACTCTTTAATAAAAAGTAGAAGGGTCTGAGCCTAAGGGCACGGACGAAGTTTGACGTAGGACTGTGATTGTTCAGAACACTTGGTTATTTTAAATGTAATTCTTTTCATTGTTCAGAAATCTGTTAGTTCAACTTTTTTGAAACTCCAAATAGTACCCCTGAGAAGGACCGTTCGTTGTTTGTACTCACCACCTTCAAACGGTTTATAATGAACAAAGAAAGACAATAAGCTTCTGGCAGGTTGTTCAACTGTCTAATTGAAAATGATTATTGAATATCAGTGGGACACATAACAGTTTGGAATGGTAGACTTTCCATTTTGACGTTGGACTACGTCTAACCGTTCAATATAGGGGCCCATTTCAACATTTCAGTGTGAAAAAGTGTTCAGTTTTTGAACGCTAATACCTCCTCAATTAATGAATGGATTTTGGTTCCAAATAGACACATTGATAGGAAATATCCTCAGCAATTGTTTATATGCGGGTTCTCTGCTCATATAAAGTTCAAATTGATGAAAAATTGGAAGAAAGAATTTTCTACTTTCCCATACATTTTGTCTGCGCGAACAGCTATTCATTACAAGCAACCACTGGTATGGGAGAAACGTATGGGCAAGGTAAAGGTGTGGGACGAAAAAGAGATCTATATAAATAAAAATGAAAACCCGAAGAAGAGATGGTCCGATTTTAGCCTTCTTTATTTTGTTGTATTCCTTTACTCCCCCTAGATCAATATTGTGGAGAGAAAAGTCGGAAATTTTTCGGAAAACTCTGAAGGAAGGTCGGAAAATTCGGAAAATTGAATTCCCACATGTTCGAAAATTACATCATAATTAGCGTTGTTAGTCCATTCGATATTTGCGCTGTCGAAATTGATCTTTGTTCGTAAGTGGAAATGGATTTTCAGGCGCAATAACGCTTTTCATATCTTATATCTCTCTTCTATCTTCTATCTTCTTCTTCTATCTTCTATATATAAAAAAATGGATTCCTGTCTGTCTGTCTGATTATTATGGACTCGGAAACTACTGAACCGATCAACATGAAAATTGGTATGTAAAGATTTTTGGGGCCGGGGAAGGTTTTCGTGATAGTTTGAGACACCTCCCCTCTCTCTAAGGGGGGGCTGCCATACAAATGAAACACAAATTTCTGCATTACTCAAAAATTATTCAGGAAAATCAAACCAAATTAGGCGTATTGAGGTTTTAGGGTGCAATAAATGTTTCTATGGTGTTTAGACTCTCCACCCCTCTCTCTAAGGGGGGCTGACATACAAATAAAACACAAATTTTCTGCATTACCTGAGAATTATTCAAGCAAATGAAACCAAATTATGCATATTGAGGTTTTAGGGTGCAATAAATGATTCCATGGTGGTTAGACTCTCCACCCCTTTCTCTAAGGAGGGGGTGCCATACAAATGAAACACAAATTTCTGCATTACTCGAGAATTATTCAAGAAAATGAAACCAAATTAGGCGTATTGAGGTTTTAGGGTGCAATAAATGTTTCTATGGTAGTTAGACTCTCCACCCCCCCCCCCCCTCTCTAAGAGGGGGCATAAATTACTGCATTTCTCGAGAGTTATTCAAGCATATGAAACCAAATGAGGCATATTGAGGTTGAAGGGTACAATAAATGTTTCTATGGTAATTAGACTCTCCATCTAGGGACGGGGGGGAGTTGCAGCCATACAAATGAAACACAAATTTCTGCATTACTCGAGAATTATTCAAGAAAATGAAACCAAATTAGGCGTATTGAGGTTTTAGGGTGCAATAAATGTTTCTATGGTAGTTAGACTCTCCACCCCCCCCCCTCTCTAAGAGGGGGCATAAATTACTGCATTTCTCGAGAGTTATTCAAGCATATGAAACCAAATGAGGCATATTGAGGTTGAAGGGTACAATAAATGTTTCTATGGTAATTAGACTCTCCATCTAGGGACGGGGGGGAGTTGCAGCCATACAAATGAAACACAAATTTCTACATTACTCGGGAATTGATCAAGCAAATGAAACCAAATCAGACATATTGAGGTTTTAGGGTGCAATAAATGTTTCTATGATGATATGAAATCCCTCGCTCCTCTGGAATAATAGTGTGTAATAGTGTGTAATAGGAATATTACACTTATTTCAACCAAAAATATTCCAAACAAACATGACAATTGAAAATTGAGAACTCTGAAGGAAAAAGGGAAACGCACTCCTATATCTTCTTCTATCTATACCAAAAAAAAGGATCGTCGGATGTGTTGATAAGAGCAGAACTCAAGGAAGAAATTATCCGATTTAGGGCTGTCATGTTGTATTGGTTCTACTGCTCAATCTATCATAGAAGGAATTGAATCATTGAGAATTATGAATATGAGTCATGAAGAATGTTAATATCTCAATAAATCTTCGCATGATAATCGCTGCCTCCTCCTAATTAATGAACGATCACTGTATGGGTGACACTTTCTTCGAAGTTTTGATGAAATCTCGCATGAAGTTTGAGTGATGCATTAAATCTTGCATCTGATTACTTTAACACCTTGCTAATTTGTTAGATGGAACGAATCATTGCACGCAATTTTGTGTTACATACAACATTCATGAGAGCAAAGTTGAAAGAAGGAATGCATAATACATGATTTACCATCACACCCGCTCGCAAAACATACCTCTTTTATTTGATAAATTGTTCACTTGTTTTACTATTTCCACTGTTGATGTCTCAGGCCAAAAAAATTGTGGATAAATTTGCCGTCTAATGGTATATATTATAACATATATCGTAAGAGCGATTCTGCGTAATATGCATTTGAAAACTTTTAATAAACGTTACATTTTTCGTAGAGTGACCCCCCTATATAGAAATCAAAGACGTAGTCCTACGTCAAAAAGAAACATTTTTCGACTGCGTTTGAGCCACGAGATGGACCTCGAGCGATTCTCCTGAAACGTCAACTCACATATTCATTCGGAATTTGTTATATTGCGTCAAATTGAGGTTCTCAGATCCTTAGAGTGGGAAATTTTTTTTTATATGTATTATAGTGACTTTCAACTCATTTGGCTGGTTCGTCATTTTTACTTCCGTTTTTGGAAGAATGTCGGGAGTGAGAATTGAACTCGTGACCTTTAGCGTGAGAGGCATGGATGTTACCACTACGCCAGATCGCCTCCACTTAGAGTGGGAAATAAAAAGCTACGATTTCAACACTTTTCCCTCCTCCGGCGGCTATAGTAACGGTTATACGATACCATCGTATGACCGCATCAGCAGTCGAATCTGCCACCTAGAGGGGCGATCAGTTCTGCCATCAATAAACTGACGAAGAAGTCTCGCTTATAGGGTTACATTGAGGACAAATGTTTCATACCATTGAAATCGTCTGATGTCGCTGCTGATGCTGCAATCCAAACCCAATGCACAAAGTTCGGATCATCCCTGGGCCGTTTGACTCAGTTCAGTGGAATTTCATCAAAACGTAATTTGAGCTTATAAATCATTACGGTATCACTTTTATAATCTTTCGCTTCCATTTTGCGGCCTGCTGCTGCTGCTGTTGCTCGGGACCGATCAGGACCAGGACAACCGTGTGCTGTATGTGTTGTGTGATGGCATTGTGTGGACGAGCAGCACTTTGTTCAGATCATCTTCGATCCGGCCGGAGTCGAACGGTAGTGATTTTCGATATCTAGTAATAAAAGGCAGCAGTAGATCAAGCGTGTCTTCGAAAGGGGTCATACCGTTCCACTTTACTAGAGTTTCGTGCCACATGTTGCGTAACAGGCCAAACTGGTGTCAGTCAACCGATGGGGTTCGATGTGGAACGGGAGAGAGAGTCATGTTAGCCCGAGGGATATTGTTCGCCGCCGCCACTGACTGACTAACGTCTGCTGCTCGACTTAGATCTGATACCATTATTCAATTATTGTATTCAAAGATCAAAATACATGATAAGAAAATGTAAATAAAAAACAGTATAAAGTAAAATCTTGGAAACGTAAGCCTCCAATTTGTTTACACGCTAAATTGATAGTATATATTTCGTAGCGGGGCACCAATTTGGAACGGCCATTCATCACCGGCATTCGTCGTAATGAGAGGACGACTCCATTGGAGCAGATTAGCACCATTCACACTCGATTAACGCACCCTCCAAATTATTAGTTCACATATCGAACCGCTCGTAAAGCCGCGTAAAGGTTTGTTTTACCATCTCGAACTGCGAACACTCCATCCCGGGCTTGATTGGGTACACACACACACACACACGCACGCGTTAGAGCCTCGTTGGAAATTTAAATAATAACATGCAATTTACCTTTTATTTCAAAATTATATAATTGATAACCCGCGTGAAGGCCGTGTGGTCTGCGCGAATCCGTGGTGGGTCCGTGAGGTGTGTGTGGAAGCGAGGGGAACGTGAGGGGAACGGATCGTTTTCAATATATTTGATCAGAAAGCGTGGAATAGAAGAACAGCAAATTGGAAGAGGTGTAGTCAATAATTGACTCTGACCAGTTGGGGTTTGTTTTTTGTTTTGTTTATAAAATTAATGTTTTCATTTCTAGTTGTTATTTCTGGGTTGGTCGAGTGGCACATCGAGTGCAACGGTATTTTTAAAGTGTTTTCGCAACTCAAAAGGTGCCAGAATTGTAGATGACTAATCATGTACCCGAACTGCTATGATGTATTCAAGTCGTTGTTTCGCGAGGTTTGTATGAAATCACAGACAGTTCAATTTTTTTTTTACTTTTCAATGTTGGAACGTTATTTTTTGAACCTTAAACTAAGCCCTTCAATTACAACGTACTGGCACCGAAAAAAAAATCATGCTCGGAATTGATGCACCTTCCTTCGAATGTCTGAATGTGTTTCTGAATTTCCTCATATAATGTATTCAGCTATGCTATTCCGTGAACCTATTCTCGTCCAGGGAAACAGATCTAGGGTGATATCGAGAATATTATCCTGAGCGCGATGGAATCTCAGCCGGTGTGTCCTGACAGAGCCCTTCCAGACAAAACCTCTGTATGTCTCTATTGAAAGATAGATTATCTTCTTATGGACGGTCATCTGATTTCCATGCAAAGCCTAGAATTTCTGCCAATCAACGGGCGCAAAGACTGGAACAGAATTTACAACAGGTTATTTTCTCAGCGTGGAAAATAAAAATTAGATTAATGTCTAGAATGAATCCTAAATAGACCAATTCCCTGGACACGTCGTGAAAAACCGTTATCGTGAAAAATAGTAAAAAGTCTACCGTTATCAGTTCCAAAATCTACCGTTACCGAATTGCCTCAACAGCGAAAGTAGTTTTGTACTTTTGACGTAGAACTACGTCTTTCATTAGGGGTGCCAAATCAGAAAACAGGTCAAGTTTTTTAAAAAATTCTGATGAGGAGCTATTCAATTTTTTTGCGTGAGCGTTTAATCTCAAAGACCCTGTATATTTAGTTGCTTAAGCCATCGATATATGGCTTTATGTGCGTACGTGCGTGCCTCATAGCCCGTACGTAAAAATAGGACATCTTCGCTACGCCAATACCCCATTTGTATTTGCTTTCGAGTGCATTGGCCCTGTTGGGATGTAACAATCGCCTATTTTTTATGCTATGATGGACGATTGTTTGGTGGTGCAAATTATGCAGCCGTGATGATAAATATAAACAAAGAGGGGAGATAGCGGGAGGGAAGTATTTGGGTATGAGTAATGAATCTCCGCTTAGGCAAATAAATGACATTGCGTCAATGCATTGAACTGACGCTAGGGCGAAGCAGGCGTTAAGGTTGTACGCCAAATAATTCTATACCAAGCTAGACCATCATGAATATCGTGCTGGAGTGTTATGCGTTATTTGGGTTCACGTGCTGAGTCGCAAAACTGCCTTCAACTAGGATTGCATTTGCGCTAATCTTGATCATAATAAATCAATTATACTCTTTTCGAGGTTGTTGAGAATTACAGAGAGAGTTCATTTCATTTATTTAGTCACCAAGAAAGTAAATGTCATTCTAAAATGTTGTATTTGATCGGGTTTCGCTTGCCAGTAGCAAAACTTGCTCTACTAAGAATTACAGCCGCGGTTATCTCGAGCACGAGAGAGTAATACAATTTTTTTTCGAGGCCAAAGGTATTAACGTAAGCGTTTCTTTTGAGAATAGCGCAAAATAATGAGAAGTGTTTATATTCCTAGTCGCTTCGAGCCACCAATGTATGGCTCTGTATACATGCTAAGTTGAACGCTTTTTTGGAGCTGGTTAGTTTACGTTGTACGAACGATATCTAAAGGAGCGATTCCACTGAGGCAATACTAAATAACATGTAGCATGATATATGATACTTGCAAGTATTGTCATTGTTGTTTCTATGCGGTGCCAAAGTTAGATTGATATAGTTGTGATATGTGGAATAATGGTGCTGGTGAAACAAGTATATAATTGACTGTAGCCGAGTTTCGCGATTGACATGTGAAAGAGACCATCGGAATAGCGTTCGAGGTAAGTTTTCAATGCATTGACATGACACAAATTGCGACATACGATCAGCTAGTGTATTGTTCTGCAAGAGCAAAAATGAATCATCAACTGATTCTACAAAAAAGAAAAACATTTCAGGGTGACCAAACCATTCCACTTAACATTTATTTCTAAAATTTCGCACCATTATAATATAATATCCGAAGTTTATAAAATAATGATGATGGTCCCACCTCTTTCCCCTACATAGGTTTGAGCTGGACGAGTTATCTTGTGGATAATTATATGGAGGAGTTTCTTTGTAATATCAAATCAACCAGTAAGCTAGTTAAAAACAAAAAACGGTCCGGTTGTACCACTGGCATAGATTGTTTATCAAAAGAACAAGTAAGGGCATTATCTAAACGCTAAATATTCCATGGCATGTCAAGAGAATTTCCAATCCGGGAAGACACTTGACCGATCGGGAATCGAACCCAATGCCTATATCAGAATTAGCCATGAATTTACAAGGGATTTCCCGCTTTACTAGATTCCCGAGAACGATCTACTAATGCGATCGCTTTCGAGTCCAGACAGCTGAGCAACCCCGAGCCTAATTCTAGCCGACACTTCAGGCCCAGTAACTCTCCCAAGGCATGTCAAGAGAATTTCCAACCCGGGAAGACCCTTGACCGATCAGGAATTGAACCTAATACCTATGTCAGTACCAGCCTTGAATTTACAAAGGAAATCCCGCTTTACTGGATACCCGACAACGATCTGTTAATCGTTTTCGAGACCAGACAGCTGAGCAAACCTAAGCCTAATTCCAGCCGATACTTCAGGCCCTTCATTCAACCTGGGGTATAATCGCGTCAATCTGAATCTGCAATGAGATCTGCCACAACACAGAAAGATCTCGTCAATCATCTGTCAAAAGGATAAATTTACAAGTATTCCGGTTGAGCTATCCCTAGCTTCTTTTCAGTTTCCACTTTCAATCCCTTGGAATGGATCGATCTTATTAAACAAAACAAAAACAAAGAAAAAAATCACTTTTGCCAATGTTCAATTTCAAATTTTACTATGCCGGTTCACGCGCGCGATGCTCAAACTCTTGTAGACTTCACAATTATTTTTAAACTGATCTAATAACTAAAATTATTAAAAATTGAAGAAAATAATAAAAACAACATACCATCATCATCATAGTCTAAAGATGAAAAAAAAACACACACACATGCACCTACACCTAAAACAGTACTCTATTCATTATGTAATAATGATGACGGTCCCACTTTATTTTCCTACAACGATTTGAGCTGGACGAATTTTCTTTGATAACTATATATATATATATATGGATTTCTTTTATAATACAAACAAAACCAGTATATTAGTTAAGAGCATATACATAGATTGTCACTCGAAAGAGCAAGTAAAGGCATTATATGAACGCTAGATATTCCAAGGCATGTTAAGAGAATTTCCAATCCGGGAAGACCCTTGACCGATCAGGAATCGAACCTAATACCTATATCCATACCAGCTTTGAATTTACAAAGGAAATCCCGCTTTACTGGATACCCGACAACGATCTGTTAATCGTTTTCGAGACCAGACAGCTGAGCAAACCTAAGCCTAATTCCAGCCGATACTTCAGGCCCTTCATTCAAATTGGGGTATAATCGCTTCAATCAGAATCTGCAATGAGATCTGCCACAACACAGAAAGATCTCGTCAATCATCTGTAAAAAAAAAGAAAAATTTACAAGAATTCCGGTTGAGCTATCCCTAGCTTGTTCGCAATTTCCACTTTCAATCCCTTAGAATATGATTTTCTTAAAAACAGAATAATTTTTTTAGCCAATGCTCAATGTTAAGCTTCTCTATGCCGTTTCACGTGCACGATGCTCAAACTGTTGTAGACTACTCGAAATGTATAAAAAAAAAAAATTAATTAAAAACGAGTACAAACAAATAAAATACCACCATCATCATAGTCTAATGATAAAAAAGAAAAAAGCACAACAAAAAAAAATTAATCCGTTATAGCTTCGTCATCTTACATACTAACATTGATTACACACCAGGTCAAAAATTTAAATCATGTTTCAAAAACTCTTTACAAATACTACGAAACATTCGAAGGCTTGTTGCTGTCTTTGCCTCATTGGGTAAGGTATTATACAGTCGATATCCCTTATAAAAAATTGAATTTTGGGTACACGACATTCAGAAGTTCATGGTTCTGAGGTCGCTTGCTTGTCTTGTATTATATCGATGCATGTCTCTTCCATACATTATAGTGTTTCGTAGATAATTCGGCGTCATATTATTAGTCATTTTGTATATAAACGTGAGCGTGCAATATTTAATACGCTGACTGACTGACATCCATTGTAGGCATTCTAGCATGAATCTCCGCGGAGTTCGTCGATCACATCTCAATATCAGGCGCATAGCCTTGTTTTGCAACATTTGCATTCTTTGCATCTGTCTCTTATTTGCAAGAAATAGTACAGATGCACAATAATCAAAATGTGGAGCGATCAGCGCTTTGTAGATCGTTATTTTGCTTTCAAAAGTCAAGAAACGATTTATTCTACAAAGCACTCCATATTTTTGAGCTGCCTTCTTTATAGTATAATTAATGTTCTCTTCAAAAAGCAGCGTTTCGTCTAGAATAACGCCAAGATATTTGATTAATGATACTCTTTCTACGGGTTGCCCATCTATACTTATACTTAGATTGCCACTATCAAGACTGCGTGTCGACACTACCATGTAGTTCGTTTTACTTATATTTAATTTCAATTTTTTCTATTTTAACCAGTCATCTAAGTTTTGTAGTTCAAGATTCATTTTTCTGTAACAGTCTTGCAATGTATCTGCCACAACAAATATAGCTGTGTCGTCAGCGAACAAATTCACGTCGCTGTCATTTAACACCTGTTTGATGCCATTGATATAAAGCAAGAAAAGTAACGGCCCCAGAACACTTCCTTGAGGCACACCCAGATTCACTGATCCCGCCGATGATTTACTGTCCCTATAAATAGTGATTTGTGTTCGCCCGCTTAAGTAGCTTTCAAACCACGTCAATACAGGTCCAGTTACATCATAACTGGAAAGTAGTTTTATCAATTTACACCGGTCTACTGTCTCGAAGGCCCTTTTCAAATCAATAAATACCGTCAAAATAACTTTCTTCTCCTCTATAGCCTGTTTCCATTTTAGAAGCAACAAATTAAGAGCCGTTTCACAAGAGTGGTTTTTCCTAAATCCAGACTGTTCATCTGCCAGTATTTCATTTTCCGTTATATGTTCCAACAGTTGATCTTTGACAACGATTTCTAGGATTTTTTCGTACATTGGTAATATATTAACTGGTCTACGGTCTTCTGGTTTGGTCGATTTCGGATTTTTTGGAATCGGTATGACAACGGATTTCATCCAACTATGTGGGCATTCACCTCGAATCATCGACTCATTTACTATATATAGTAGATTCTCTTTGATTAAATCAAATGCATCTACTAATACCGTTTTATTGATATCGTCAACACCCGCACAGTTTCTTAAATCCATCACAACCTTCCTCAGTGTTTCCATACTGATGGTTCTAAAGCATCTCCATTTGTATGTCTGTCAATATAACATATTAGGCTGTCAAAAAAGTCCTGCGGTATTTCCGCGAGGTGTCGTTGTAAGCGTGTAGTTCTAGTTGTATTCATTTTATCGAGTCATACTATAGCTTGTCGGAATGGTATTTTTGCGCGCAGTGTTTTGTTTGGTTAAGTCGTTCGTGAGTTATAGTGTCGCAAATATGGAGCAAAATAAAGAGAAAATCCGACATATTTTACAGTACTACTATGACAAAGGCAAAAATGCATCTCAAGCTGCCAATAAAATTCAGACGGTGGCCAAGCACTGATTAACGGCCAGGAAGGTTCTGCTGTGTGTTTGGTGGGATTGTCAAGGAATTATCTATTATGAGATGCTTCCCTATGGCCAAACGCTCAATTCGGACCTGTACTGCCAACAACTGGACCGCTTGAAGGTAGCACTCATGAAGAAGAGACCATCTTTGATAAACAGAGGCCGCATTGTCTTCAATCAGGACAACGCCAGGCCACACACTTCTTTGGTGACGCGCCAGAAGCTCCGGGAGCTCGGATGGGAGGTTCTTTTGCATCCGCCGTATAGTCCGGACCTTACACCAAGTGACTACCACCTGTTTTTGTCCATGGCGAACGAGCTAGGTAGTCAGAAGTTAGCCACTAAAGAGGCCTGTGAAAATTGGCTATCCGAGTTTTTTGCCAATAAGGAAGCGAGCTTCTATAACAGGGGTAAAGGGTGTGTCACATCAAATTGCATCACGGAAAAAACGCTGTAGAAATTCACCCAGTAGACCGATCCTTTTGAAAATTTTAGACAGTAAAATAAAAACTATTAAACAACTTTTGGCATTTTCTTTTTATTCATACTTCGAGCCCAAGCCCGTATGCTCGCATCTTTCTCTTTACCCCGTCCATAAGGTTCTGTACAACGTCAGGTTGTAGTTTTTTTTTGAACAGAAATCCATTTTCTCTTGAAGTCCGCCTCCGATTTGACAACTTTTGGGTTCTTCCGGAGGGCCTGCTTCATAATCGCCCAATATTTCTCTATTGGGCGAAGCTCCGGCGCGTTGGGCGGGTTCATTTCCTTTGGCACGAAGGTGACCCCGTTGGCGTCGTACCACTCCAACACGTCCTTTGAATAGTGGCACGAAGCGAGATCCGGCCAGAAGATGGTCGGGCCCTCGTGCTGCTTCAATAGTGGTAGTAAGCGCTTCTGTAGGCACTCCTTAAGGTAAACCTGCCCGTTTACCGTGCCGGTCATCACGAAGGAGGCGCTCCGCTTTCCGCAAGAGCAGATCGCTTACCACACCATGTACTTTTTGGCAAACTTGGATAGTTTCTGCTTGCGAATCTCCTCCGGAACGCTGAATTTGTCCTCTGCGGAGAAGAACAACAGGCCCGGCAGCTGACGAAAGTCCGCTTTGGAGGTTTCGTCGTCCATTACCAGGCAATGCGGCTTCGTCAGCATTTCGGTGTACAGCTTCCGGGCTCGCGTCTTCTCCACCATGTGTTGCCTTTCGTCGCGGTTAGAAGCCTTCTGAACCTTGTATGTACGCAGGCCCTCCCGCTGCTTGGTCCGCTGGACGAATGAACTTGACAAATTCAGCTTATTGGCGACATCCCGGACCGAACTTCTCGGATCACGTCTAAACTGCTTAACTACGCGCTTGTGATCTTTTTCACTGACGGAGCATCCATTTTTGCCGTTCTTCACCTTCCGGTCGATGGTTAGGTTCTCGAAGTATCGTTTTAGTACTCTGCTGACCGTGGATTGGACGATTCCCAGCATCTTACCGATGTCCCGATGTGACAACTCCGAATTCTCGAAATGAGTGCACAGGATTAATTCACGACGCTCTTTTTCGTTCGACGACATTTTTCCAAATTTACGAAAAATTGACAGTGAAGCATGGCCAACGTGATCTATACACTCTTATCTGATTATCTGATTATAAGCTGAAGATATAATTCCTAAAAATTATATTTCTACAGTGTTTTTTCCGTGATGCAATTTGATGTGACACACCCTTTATTATGAAGTTGGCATCTCGTTGGGAACAAGTCATCGAACAAAACGGCGCATATTTGACTTAAAACAGAAGATTGTAACTAATTTTATGAACAAATGAAAATTCAAAAAAAATACCGCAGGACTTTTTTGACAGGCTTATATATCGCAATAACGATTTCGCGTAGGGGTAGTGGGGGCAAATTGGTCATGGGGGGCAAAGTGGTCACCTGTTTGTTTGGTAGTATAACTATTGCCTATAGATGCCGTATTGATAGTCACCTTATGTTTGAAGAATTTAATGACTTTTGAGTCACCCTGTACTTCAGTAAAGCTGTCGCATGTCAAAATACAAATAAAAACAGAAATTACTCTCTCGATTGCCATTCGGCCGTAGTTCTGTGCGCTCGGTATCTAAGGAATTTCTCATAAAATTTAGTTTATTCAATCTGATATGTTGGACAAATCATCAGTTTGGACGCCTATTCACATAATCTAGGAGAAGTGAAACGATATTTTGTTTGATCTCAGCGATTAATTAGCATTGAAATTATTTTCATGTTTGGGAGCAAAGTGGTCACAGGTGAGTAACAACTTACAAAGTTCTGTTTACTAAAGCTGATATACTTCATCACATTCTGCTCTTGGAGAAGATCCTTTTGGTGCTTTGACCATGGATAAATATGCCACTCCAACTAAACGAAGCCTTATTATGCGGAACGTTATGTGTTTCTTACTACGTTTTTGTATGCATGAGAAAATTTAAATTGAGACTCTAGGTGAATAAGCCAAACTTATTTTATACATGTACCTACTATAACAAATATGATTTGAACAAATGCTGACGAAAAAAACGCATAAATCTATCACATTTAGCTTGATATGAGCGGGTAACCACTTTACCTCCAAGCAAAAAAAAGTTAAATTTTTCACCTTTTTTTGTAATGATGAAAAGTGTACTATTTTTAATTTTTATAGTAAAATTCGTTTGCTATCTTGAAAAAAAATGAGTTGAACTATAACATTCTTCGAAAAACGGGATTTAAGTCGGTAATGCTGGAAATGGGCATATTCCTTAGGGTGACCACTATGCCCCCACTTCCCCTAATATGCGTTTGAAATCGTAGAGTGACCCACCTATATAGAAATCGAAGACGTAGTCCTACGTAAAAAATAACTTCATGAAAATCTATCGAGCTGTTTCGGAGAAATTGGACCAAAAACACCGTGAAACGAAATTTTGTATTCCATGCCAAACCGATATAGTGGTTCTCAGATTATCGCGTTTGATGTTTATCGCAAAATATTAGACCCGTATTTGTTATTTTTTTTTTTTTTTTAGGGTGGCCCGAAATCGTTTTTTTCAATTTTTTTTTCAAAAATTACTTTTTTCAATAATTCATAACTTTTGAATTACTGAACCGATTTAGATGATCGACATATTAACTTACAGCCAATCAGCTGATATTCGAGACATGCTATGTGAAAAATCCTCAGCTTTCAAGAAAACATATAAAAAATATAGCGCCGTTGGTCGCGAAACCATGAAAACTATAAAAAAACAAATACAATCAGTAATAACGAAAACAAAATTCAAATTTTATGCGGCTGTAGTATTTTTCCAAAGAAGACCAGAAATCGATGGTCTAAATCGGTTCAGTAGTTCAAAAGTTATGAATTTTTGAAGAAAAAACGTTTTCGGGAAAAAGGCGAAAAAATTGAATTTTTGGTCCATCCTAACAAAAAAACAAGAAGTGCGTTATATCTGTGATATAATCGCAAGGTAGACGTAGGACTACCGTTGACTCGGTAATGATCTATTTGAAATTGCATCTGAATCAATTCTTAATGAATGAATGAATGAATATTTTGAAAGATTACTGAAAGTTTTTCTTGTTAGTATGTGGGTGGATGAGCATAAGTATGGAATTTTTATTAACATAAAATTCAACTCTTTCGAGCTTGTTGGTGGTCCCGAAACGAACCGATGAAATTTGAGTGACCTTGTAAAAGCAACTGAAGATGTTTGATACATGATTCAATTTTGTTTTCGTGAGAATAATACAAGATTTTTCATGATCACTCCATGCGCAGAATAGAAGCTGAGGACGCCATTTCACGGTGAAAATGAAAAAAAGTCTATATAACCTTGCATAAAATTCATTTCGTTTTTATCGTGATGTGGCAATTTTTCATGAATGTTCAATGCGAAAGCAGAACAGAAACATATGCTATTGGATTGCATCACGGGAATACCATATACCTTCACACGCTAACAATTTTTCATGACTGTTCCATGCGAAAGCAGAACAGAAACTGGTGCGAGTAAAAGTACTCACGCCATGCATGTGTCCGCTATGGTTTCCCAAACACTAATGCAATCGAGCAAAAGAAAACACATTCTTTTTCTTCTTTTTCTTTGTTTACGGAGACTTTAAATCTAACGATTCATTCGTCTCCGAAAGAAAACACAGCTTGCATGTATTTTGCGTAGATTTTTGCGTCCGTGTTCGGGAACACGTTGCGATTACCAATCATCATCGATGAGCTAGATTGTTATGATTTCATTAGCTTGCTTTCAAAGCAATTTTTTCAGCTATTGGAACGATTTTTGGACCAATAAGTGACAATCATATAACTCGTTGACATTTTATCTTTCGGATGAAGTGATTGTTATACCACTCCATTCAGCCTGTACAGAGATATTAACGTTCAAAACCTTGCAGTCCAGCGTCACTCTCTCGTTATCGAAACTTTGAACTTACACCCCGGTACAGGAATGAAAGACGTAGTCCTACGTCAATAAAATTATAAAATACGGGTCTAATATGTTGCGATAAAGAACAAATTTACCACTATTCACGGAAATCTGAGAACCACTATATCGGTTTGGCATGGAATGGCTGTAGATAGGATAACATGAAGAAGATTCATTACTTGAAATTTTTGCAGGACTTTGTATAAGAATTATTGCTCTTATCTATCGCCATTTCATCCAACTTTGAACACAAAAAAAACCGCGAATTTTCACATCTACGCAGACGAATCATATTTCAAAAAAGGATTGTTCCCCACATTAAGATGCTGTTACTCGAAGCTAAATATGCTAGTATTCCACGCAGAATCGAACATTTAGCTCAGATAAAAATTTGTACCTAATAATAATATAATGCTAAGGCTGCGTGAAAGATGACTGCCTATAAAAATCATGCTGTTGCTTTCCCGGAAAAAAATGATTATTTAATGTTCTAGCATAATAAGTTTGGATTGTTACTCCCAGGCGTAATTCAATGTGTTCTTTGTGAGAGTTCGCTGTTTCAGTATGTATAGCCCGGTTTAGTACACATTTCTTATTGAGTAATTTTACAAATTTAGAGCAACACCATATTTTTAATTTGTAGCTTCATGTTTTGGTAAACAAAATATCTACAAAAAAAACAATTCAATGAACCACACAATTCGATCAAATGAAGGGGTGCTCAATCGAAATCGTTCCAAGTTCCCATCGGTACGTCACACCAAAAACCCTGCCTGCAATTGCGGGTTACGTAACGTTGTGCTATTTCATCAGTCTCCAACGTAACAGAGACGAGTCTTTTTGCAGCAAGCCAGCCACTTGCTTCCCCCAATCGTTGCCAACTGAAATCGAAAGTCTTAACTGGATCAAATATCTTGAGCCCTCTACTGGGTTGGTTGGTTGGGGCAAAGCCGAACATCTTTTGTCTGAATCACGATTTCAACGCTTGCGAATTCCAACCGAGGTAGGATAGAATTGATTTTGGAGGGTGCTATTACCACTGCTGCTGCTGCTGCTACTGATGTTGCAATCCGATAATCGGTACGAGATCGTATTGTCTCGCTGTATAATCAATCCAAGTCCAAGAAAGCGCCCATATTTAGCTCCGTACCGTGACTCGAGAGGGGGCAGAGAACCCAGCGACTAGTGACGGTGATTATTGGAAACAAGCAGTGACTGCTCGTTTACATCGTGGCCAATAGTTTACCCTGTAAGATAATTAATGAACGTAACAGCTATGTAACAATACACTATCGGACTATAGAGAAATATTTTATTAACGATCTGTTGTGTCTTAATTCTTAAATTCGCTCCAACTCAAACACAACAATGATATGTTCAACAGTCAGGATTTGTATCAAACAAAAACCATAATGTCTGATGTAACCGGGATGTGTTTGAACCTATGTTGGTCACCGTGTAGTCGCGAAAGTAATTGAAAACTCTGCACGACGCCCTTGTTTACAGTAAATCGTTACTCACTGATTGTAAATGAATTAGGTAATGGTGAGATTACGCATTTCGATCGCCGGAACCGAAACATCTTTTCCTTACAAACATTAGTGTGAACAGAATATTTGCTATCAGTGAAAAAAACATCTGTGGTAACCCGATTACATGCTATCAATTCACACATCAAGGCCCACAAATTCAGTCATAATATATTAATTTGAATTTCTCAATTTGTTGTTGTCATGAACTGTGATACCTGATGCCAGCACAATAAAGGTATAATTTTAATCTGCATTCGCTCGATGGCGTTTTCATGCCGTACCCAATGGGTGGTAAACTGCAAGAATTTGCTGCCACAGATCCCAGACTTCTCGCTTTGTCTCTCTAACGAAGGGGTATCATCATAAGCCACATCTTATCATTACCCAGAGTAACAATCTGCGTATCTCTCGATCACTATGAGTTGTCTGATTTTCACTGCGACCTGCAAGCACGTTTTTTTCCGCTACACATTTCCTTTTTTTACCACAAATTGTTCCTTGGTGACATTTTTTTTATGGTGCAATTGACAATTTTCACTTTAACAAAATTAACATTTCGAGCAGGACTCAATAAAATATTTCAAACACAAATCACCAATTGCAGGTGATTCGATATCGTAGTCTAATAATGCCTCCCTGAGTGTTTCTGTCGTAACTGTTCCGGTGTCTCTTGGAGGAGAGCTCCCCAAAAGCAGCATAAAACGTGTGACGTCTCGTTTGAAGTTGTGCTCGAAGACAAAATGGCGATTCCCGGTGTTATTGTTGTGATTAAAATATTGACGACCATAAAATGATATCGGTTTAGATTGTCGGAGCGAGAAGTTTCAGACGCCGTCATCGGGAAGTATTCCTCTTCTCCCTCTCCCCACTATTTTGCCACTCGGCTGTGGATCGTGACCATTCCGTTGGTGGGTAATATTGGACGCAAGTGGATGAAGTCACGGGTGGTTGTGGCTGTGGTGGGGGTGCAGAAACGCAAATATAAAAATTCTTTTCAGATTCGAAGTGAGAGATGACTATAAAACGATCCGGGATATAAAATAAAAATATGAATGGCTTGTTTGGGAATTAGGGTTAATCATCTCAACTGCCCCGAAGGCGGCTCCTTCTAGGCCTGCCGGAGATTTTTTTTTATTGCAACCGCTATTGAACTTCGGTGTGTCGCGTAAGGGAAGGGCCGAAGTGTGATGGTCGATAAACGGACGCTATCGCCCAGAATCATGGCGCGTCAAAAGTTTTGAACCTCGATTAAAATAATCTGCCAAAATAGACATTTCTGGTGACAATAGTTGATAAATGTGATTACTAACAAAGCTGTAAAATTAACTTTAAAACTTCTGTAATCTAACAATTATTAGAAAGAGAAGTTGATTGGTCAGGAAAACACATTCAATCATAGACTCCCTTTGTCTTGATGCACGACTTCAAGTGAGATTTACAGGCACCGAAATATCGTTAACTTTAATAATTACTTTCATAATAACTAACTTTTTTGATGATTTACTTTCATGGGAATATTCAAACATGACAACTTGAGATAATCAAGCAGTGTAAAAATCATAAATGCCGCTAGCCCTAAATCGATGGGCATATGATCGTAGGATATATTATGTAAATTCTCAAAAATGGGTCGATCATATTAGGTGTACCGGTATGTTTCTTCGGTTTCACAACAGATGGCGTAAATTGATTATTATTCTAGTGAATCAAATTTCCAGACATTCGTTGGAAAGCTACTGTCATTGCGCGTCTTTTTCAGTATATGTCCAAAAGTTGAAGCGTAAACAACATAGTTCTTGCCACTTCGAATATGTCGAATTTCGTACCAAAGATAGTGTTTTTGCGGGGAGTGTTACTTCATTACTTCAATATGAAGAAAAAAGTCACAGGAGGGTTGTGTTCGAGACACGACCGCATAGTTGACGTAGGATTTCGTTAGGCTATCTGTTGGTTTTGGATATGTTTGAAGAATTACATTGTTAAACTCTCTGATAATGATTTGGTGGCCTCCTGGGAAGGGCTGTTTTGTTTGGTTGTTGGGTATTGTTTGTTCACTCCACCATGATGCCTCCTGTGTTATTTATGGATGAAATAAAGAGAAAAAAAACTCACCAATGTAATATAAGATAATTACCAATACCAAACACAATTTTCAATTTTTCTCATCAGTAAAAACATGTTTCTTTAATATAAAGAAAACATATTCAAATGGAAAAGGTAATTTTCTTTTATAATTTTTACTTTCTAAGTGTTTATTCAACCCAATGCGAATGTTAATTGGACTAACAACACCTATTACTATATGTAGAGCAATCTCTTTTTCTAATATTTCTTCACCTTTCCAATTTTTCTCGCCGTATAAACTTTCCTTTGGTAAAAATGAACACAACAAAACAGACAGCTTAAACCAAACGACCCGTCCTCGAGCGGGAACACGCCTTGATTATTATCATTCACCTTACTTGCAATATAAAAATTCCCCCAACTTTCATATATTTGCAATGCCGATTTCCTCCGGGAACCTTGGTTTTGATGTTTCTGTTACCGAATACATTTCGGTAGGAACAAAAGTACCGAAATGTATTCATGTATTTGCAATGTTGATTTCCCCCAGGAAGCTTGGTTTTGATGTCTCTGTTTGGGGAACACATTTCGGTGGGAGCAAAAGCTCCTCCTACTTTTATATATTCGCAATGCCGAATTCCCCCAAGCAGCTTGGTTTTGATGTCTCTGTTAGGGACCCGCCGCATGTGTCGTCAACTTCGACCAATTAGAAGTGGGTATTTCCGTTAGGATAGGGGTTGAGATTTTTCAATTGTTCGATAGTTAGTTTCATGACATATATTATTTTTTTCTATATAAAAAATTGTTATTGAGTGCCGAAATACATTGATGCAACAATTTCATCAATCCATCATGAAATGATTGAGTAATAAGCATTTGAAATTGGACAATTTTCACGATGTGCTCGATTTTAAATTTTCAATTTGTACCCCAATATGTTCCCGAAAGACGTAATCCTACGTCAAAAGCTGCGGAAAGTCATCACATTTTGGTGGAAGTTTATGGTGACCAAGCTCCAACTGCGCGAACGTGTCAGACTTTGTTTGCACGGTTTAAAAGTGGTATTTTTAACTTGGAAGACGTAGAACGTTCCAGACCGCCAAAAAGTTTGAAGATGAAGAATTGGAGGCTTTACTCGATCAAGATCCATCACAAATGCAACAAGAACTTGAAGGCACACTTGGAGAAGTTCAGCAAACCATATCCGATCGTTTAAAAGCAATGGGAATGTTCCGGAAGATAGAGCATTGGGTGCCGTATGAATTGAAGCCACGAGACGGAATAAAAGAAAGGGGCATCGTTACTGGCGATGAAATGTGGGTTCGTTATAACAATTCTAAACGCAGGGCAACATATGAATACCCCGGCCATGCATCAACATCGACGGCCGCGCGGAATATTCACAGCCAAAAGGTTATGCTGTCTATTTGGTGGGACCAGCTGAATTTGGTGTACTATGAGCTGCTAAAACCGAATGAAACCATTGTATGGGGACCTCTACCGACGACAATTGATGCATTTGAGCCGTGCACTGAAGGTAAAACGGCCACAATACGAGCGAAGACACGGTAAAATTATGTTGCAGCTCGGTCGCATGTCGCGAAACCGGTCAAAACATACTTGGAAACGTTGAAGTGGGAGGTCCTATTCCACCCGCCGTATTCTCCAGACATTGCTTCGTCTGATTACTACCTTTTTCGATCGATGCAACATGGCCTGGTTGACCAGCACTTCTCCAATTTTGATGGAGACAAAAATTGAATCCATTCATGGTTAGCCGGCAAACCGGACAATTATTTTCGCAAAGGGATCCGTGAATTGCCAGAAAGATGGGAAAAAGTTGTTACTAGCGATGGGCAATACTTTGAATATTACATTTGTAACCATTCTTGCAGAATAAAGCATTAATGCTTGAAAAAACGAAGAAACTTACCGGTACTCTTATTAGGTCAGAAGGAAGTTTCTAAAGCGTGAATATTCCCAGTTTACTGGTTTACTATAGGGTTAGGGAAAAAGAAATGTCGTATTTCTAATCGAAATTTGACGCTTTATTTAACATACTTAAAATTGTCCAATTTAAGTCAAATATGCGCCGTTTTGTTCGTAAACTTGTTGCCATTTGGAAGGCAACTTCATTATCCCCTCCTTATTTGCAAAAAACTCAGACAGCCAGTTTTCGCAACCTCTTTTGAGGCCAACTTAGTATCACCAAGAGCGTTTTGCATGGACCGGAAGAGATAATAATCACTTGGAGCCAGGTCCGGACTATACGGTGGTTGTAATAGAACATCCCATCCGAGCTCCCGTAGCTTCTGGCGGGTCATCAAAGATGTGTGAGGCCGAGCGTTGTCCTGGTGGAAGACCATTCCTATTGATCATTTCTGGCCGCTTCTGGTCAATCGCCTGCTTCAAACGGTCAAGCTGCTCACAGTAGAGAACCGAGTTGAGGGTCTGGCCATAGTTGAGCAGCTCATAGTGGATGAGTCCCTTCCAATCTCACCAAACACAGCAAAACCTTCCTGGCCGTCAATCCGGGCTTGGCAATGGTTTGGGCCGGCTCACCGCGCTTCGACCACGACTTTTTTCACTTTAGGTTGTCTTACGTGATCCACTTTTCATCACCCTCTTCTTCAAAAATGGGTCGAGTTCAACTCGTGTGGCACCCATACATCCAGCTTTTTTTTGGAATCCAATCTTCTGCAAATGGTTCCAAACAGTTTTATGGTCTATACCCAGTTCCTGGCCAATCGAGCGAGTGCTCACATGCCGGTCTACTTGGATGATTTCAACGATTTTATCGGTTTCCACGACGATTGGCCTACCAGTACGGGGTGTATCTTTGACAGCCACTACACCAGAACGAAATCGATCAAATCAACGCTGTGCTGTGCGAATCGTTACAGTACCGGGCCCATAAACTACACGAATTTTATTCGGCCGCCTTCGTTGCAGTTTTACCTCGCAGGTATTAAAAACGTAAAATAGGGCGAATTTCTTGCTTGGTGGACTCCATCTTTGACGCGCTATAACTTGAGACTGAAAAGGACAATCACAACACTGTCAAAAGGACACTTGTAGCACAGATTGTCGTCTTTAAATAGCCGTATAGTATGACCCGATGCGATAAGTACAACACAAGATATGTTTAAGTGTTGCCACATATTGACAATATACGACTTTTTTCCCCAACCCAATATAAACAAACGATACAATTCCTATATAGCATTCATTGCAAACGAGCAAATGATGCGCTTCGACCGCTTTTTGACGTAGAACTACGTCTTGCATTAAGGGTACCAAATCAGAAAACAGGTCACGTTTTTATGAAATAAAGTTAACGTTAATAACTATTTTTGCCGCGAACGGATTTTGGCGATTTACATACAAAACAAATCGGACATTCCCTAAGATTTGTTTAATATGCTATACATTCGAATCCCCTGGTTCGTAAATGGTTAAAATTCCTGAAAACTTAAAGCGTTTCCATTTTCCCATACATATGTTCTGTCCATTTGTGTGCTTTCCGAACAGAGCTGTAAATAACGAGCAATTTATCGACGAGCAACTAAGGGCAAATCGTAGGATTAAAAGTCTCCATGAACAAAGGAAAATAAGAAGAACGAAGGGGAATACTTGTCTAGAGTATAAACAGTGGAACTCGCTGAGGTAAACCTTAAGTCTCGTTCTGTATTCAAACCAAAGAACATCGCTTGTTCTTCTTTGATTCGTGTCATCACATGCCTTCGTTTCGGATTGAGCGCCACCAAATTATTCACTCGCTGATGTCTCTGGCTTTGCAATCATTGTCTCAAACTGACACTATGCATTAAGTTTCTGAGCTACACAATTGTGTGGGGAATCATCGTCGGCTCACCAAGAAAATAAATGTTCTGGAATTTTGCCTGTGATTTGGTTTCGCATGACGGGAGCAAAACTCTCTCCACCAATGATGACAGCTGAGCAAATCAAAACCAGCAATATTAACATAAAGGGTTTCTGTTGAGAAGACCGTAAAACGGAGGTGAGTGTGTGTATATTTAGTTGCTTCAAGCCATCGATATATGGAGATATATATTTGTGTGCGTTCGTGCGTGCTTTATAACCCGTACGTAAAAATAGTCCATCTTCTCTACGCTGAAATCCCATTTGTATCGGCTCCCGTGTGCATTGGCCCTGTCACGATGCAACGCGTAATTTATGATGCTGTGATTTTTGGTGGTGCAAATTATGAGCGGTAATGATAAATATAAACGGAAACGAATAGCGGGAACGAAATATTTGCGCTAGAGTATTAGTAATGAATCCCTGCTGAGGCAAATATACAGTCTTTTTCCAAGCAGTTAACATTGATTGTTTTCCGTCATCATAAGGGCTTCGTTGGTGCCTTTGCATCAATGCATTAGACTGACGTTATGGCGAAGCAGGCGTAAAGGTTGTGCGCCAAAAAATTATTTGGGGAATACCAAGCATCTTGAATGTCGTACTGGAATGTTATTTGGGTTCGCATGCCTGTCACAAAACTATCTTCAACTAGGATTACATTTGCGCTAATCTTGATCATGATGAAGCAATGCTACTGTTTTCGAGGTTGTTGATATTAACGAAAAGAGTTTATTTCGCTTTTTTAGTCACCAAGAAAGTCTTGCTGGAATTTTGTATGTGATTAGGTTTCGCTTACCAGTAGCAAAAATTCCTCCACTAAGGGTGACAGCTGCGCTTATCTCGAGCATGAGAAAGTAATGCAACTCTACCCGAGGCCAGTAATATTAACAGAAGCGTTTCTTTTGAGAATAGCGCAAAATGATGAGAAGTGTTTATATTCCTAGTAGTTTCAAACCACCAATGTATGGCTCTGTATGCATGCATGAACGCTTGTTTGGCGCTTGGTTTACGTTGTACGAACGATGCCTAGAGGTACGATTCCACTGAGGATTCCACTATCCGAAGTTATAAACAAGCGACATATATGAGCGTAGTTCTACGTCAACAATGCGCTCTTATCTTAGACACAACCCCCTATAATTTTTTTACGCGACAGATGCGTGTGCACGATAAAAATACAATCACCTTTAAAAAAATTGTGTAATTTCGAGCAAATCGCGTAAACTCGAAAGAATCACGTAAAATAAGATTACCCCATCACCGACGCGCGCTCGTCACAACCACACTCGCAAACGCTATCGCGTGAAACAAAATCACACAAAAAAAAATCACGTAAAAATAATCCAGTATATTGGTCTGTGAGTTCGTATGCGCGATTTTAGGAGGGTTAACACTAGAATTACCAGCTATTTAAATATACCTATTTCTACCAAAATCAGTCAAAATTGCTGGCGTATAAGAAAAAATGTTTATTGTGGTTCCCAGTCTGTATTCACTTTTGAAAAATGACAACAAATATGAATAATGTTAATTGCAACGGATAAATGGATTTATAGACATTGTCAAATAACAAAACACTTAATTGTTTACAGTTTATCGCTCACAATTTCTACATATTATATAGATTTTGCTGTGTGTACACTTTCCGCAAAGTCTTTTCTTGCATTTATTGCAAATAATTGTATTCTTATTGTTATTGCAATATCCTATTTAACACCATTTACGTACAGAAACCGTGTCATTTGTGGTTGGTATATCAGCTTCGTGTAGTTTTTGCCTTGAAGTCTGATATTCTGAAGCATGTTCTTTTTCTAATCGAAACAGAAAGTCTTTCTGTGAGATATTTTCTCCGGCTAAATCTAAAATATTGAAAAACACTTGAAGTGGCCACCTTCTGGAACCGGATTTCATCGTATATTTTCGTGCCATTTGATCAGTGACATCGACGCCAAATTTAGTTCTATTATAAAACGATTTGTTCTTACTAAAAATATTTTTTGATTTGCTTATTCTTATAAACAGTAACATTGGATTGGTACAACAACATTGGAAAACGTTTTTTTCCGTTTGCAAGTTTTCGGCAGTTCCCTCGTGTTTGCGCGTATTGTTCCAAGCAAAGGAAGTATTAGATCTGAATTTCAACACCACAGGAATACTAGTACAAAAAATTATCAGTTGTCACAGTTCTACCTTTCATGATATACGGTTCAAGAAGTTTCATTGCGACAAACTCGCTTGGAGGAATGATGCATTTGATGTTTCGTCTTTTCCTAAATACGGAAAGCCGTTTATCAAATATTTCGTCTCTACGTCAGACGCCAATCAAAGTTTTACGCTAAAGGGCCTGGCCGGGTAAGGGAGTAAAAAGTTCCCCCAAACCAAATCACTAGCTGTATGGCAAATATTGTAAAGGATATGATATAAGAAATTTTGGTGGTTTATTTGGTGGTTACCCCTATGTGGTTTGACGTAGGATCTATAGTGAAAAACGTACATTTTCGTTTACTTCACGCCATCCTCAATAGATCCGAGATAAAAATTTGAAAAAAATACTGAATGTACATCTTACCACGATGTATCAAGAAAAATTATCAAAAAAAAATTTCATCTAAAATTTTAATACTAAAAAAAATTTTAGTATTAAAATTTTGAAAATTTTGAAAAAAAATTTTTTGGGATTTAGAGATTCAGTACTACTCTAATTCATATTTAAATGAGCTCTTACGGCTTTTCTAGATTGATAAACATCTTCAAACTGCTCAAATTTTTATTTAAATGCGTTCGTATGTGTCTTTTTTCTACATGTGGCGTAATTTTTCCTGAATTTTTAAGAGCATTGTGTGACACAAAAATAATTTTCTTCATCGTCTGCATTAATATTTTTATTTTTTTGTAAACGATTATTTTATTGTATTCGTGGTTTTCAATTGAAAGATTAAAATAAAAAAAAAACAAATCGGATTTGTGATCTCAAAGTTATATTTTATTTTTTCAAAAATTCGAAATGCCAGAAAATCTATAACTTTTTTTTGTACCGTGTATTATTTTTTTATTATTTTATTTTTATTATTTTATTTTTATTATTAGATATTTGAAAAAAAACAGCTTGAAGATATTTATCAATCTAGAAAATCCGTAAGAGCACATTTAAATATGAATTAGAGTAGTACTGAAATTCTAAATCCCAAAAAAAATTTCAAAATTTAAATATTTTTTAGTACTAAAATTTTTGATGAGATATTGTTTTGATAATTTTTCTTGATACACAGTGGTAAGATGCACATTCAGTATTTTTTCAAATTTTTATCTCGGATCTATTGAGGATGGCGTGAAATAAACGAAAAAGTACGTTTTTCACTATAGATCCTACGTCTAACCACTCTTTGGAAATATAAAAAATATATTTTTTGATACCGCGCAACACTGAAAAAAATCACACATATCTAGAAAAGCCGTAGAAACACATTTAAATATGAATTAGAGTAGTACTGAATCTCTAAATCCCAAAAAAAAAAATTCAAAATTTCAATATTTAATTTAGTACTAAAATTTTTGATGAATTTTTTTTTTTTGATAATTTTTTCGATACACCGTAGTAAGATGCACATTCAGTATTTTTTCAAATTTTTATCTCGGATCTTTTGAGGGTGGCGTGAAATAATCGAAAAAGTACGTTTTTCACTATAGATCCTACGTCAAATCACATAGGGGTTCAAATAAACCACCAAAATTTCTTATTTAATATCCTTTACAATATTTGTCATACAGCTAGTGATTTGGTTTGGGGGCACTTTTTACTTTACCCGGCCAGGCCCTTTACAGAGTTTGTTTGGCATATACTGAGTAAATCTGCATCTGGCCTTCGATGGAAAAAGTTCCTCATCCACGGTAATATAAGCTCCCGGTTTGAAGCAATTTCGACTGTTTTCAATAAATTTATCTCGAACTGCTGATACTAAAGCAAACTTGTATGATTGCAAACTTGACTCCTCTGATTTCTTTTGTCGAAACGAATGTATCACAGAATCTCAGTAAAATTTCGTCTACTCATAGTGCTAGAGAAAAATGATGTTGTTGTTACATGTTGTTCCACAAATATTAAAGCTTCAAAGTATTCCCTTCTTACGCCCCACGTGCGTACAATATTGCAAGAAATGGCTTCAATTTCAATTGTCCAGTTTTTCTCCAAAAGGCTTCTAAACTCTGTTCAAATTTGTATGTGATTGTCAATCAGTAATAGGAACGCACTATTAAGTTCATAATGTTTCTTTTGGCATGTGCTGTTGGCCCGTGTACATTTTCGAAAGCACTTTGAACTGGTAATCTACCAGCAACACCTCAAAAAGACACATGGGCGCTGAATATACTGCAACGGTGGTATGATTTTCTTCATAGAAACATGCACCAGTCATTTTGACTGGTACTGGTATGAATTTCAACAACAACAAAATATTTTTGTTACTAATGTATATGAAGTAACATTAAGTTCATAAAATGTATTCTCTACTTATAGTCATAACATCATTTCGGAAAACAAATATTATATGTAGTAGGAATTTTGAATTGAAATGGCACAACCAGTCTGACTGGTCTGGTAAATCTAGTGTTAATGACGTAAATACAGAAATTATATAATCTCAGCTATTACCGAGTTATTGGACCTTTTTAGTTTTGAACAAGTTTATCTTAAGGTGTGACGACCGAAATTTCGACGTTTAAAAAAAAAATTAACAAGAAAATAAAATCGCTTCAAATTTTTTACATGTTTTTATTAGTATTTCAAAATATAGAAAAAAAAACATTTTTTTAGTTTATTTTACATAAATTAGTTTTTAATATTTGACGTAAGTGTGGAGTCCTCGAAAAGAAGATGAGCTGGTTCAGGGAAGCACACAGCCTTCCGAAGTCATCTGAAATAAAAATTTCAAAAAGATTATTATTCTGCAGACTTTATTTTAATGAACTAATTAATAAAATACATAAAAAAAACTAAAACAAAATGGCGTACTCTTGAAAGAAGCTCTCAAAATCATTTTTTAAATAAATTGTTATAAAATAGTTTATTATTAAAAAATTTAATGTTTTAAAGGTTACGTATTTAGATATGTGTGTCTAGAACAACTGATAAAATTTTTAGCCAAATCGGTTGAATAGTTTTGAGTCAGTGCTTCCCCGAAATTTCGAAAACATGGTTTTGAGAAAAACGCGTTTAAAGTTTTGTCACACGCTTTCATACACACTACGACGCGCTCTCTTATGTTAGCTATAACTTTAAAAATATTTAAAATTTGGGTCTGAAATTTTTTGAGTATATTTTTAAGATGTTTTTCTTCCGTAAGATGTAAAAAAAATCGATTTTTTTAACCTGTCACACCGGGCTACTACCTTAAGCTTGTTCTCACTCGGATGATATCTAGCACATAATTTCCAACTAGGCACTGTAATCTTGTAAGTTAAATTTGATGACATTCAGAAATATGAGCCTTTTTCAAATTGGTTGTTTATAGAGGTTTTCGCTGTTTTTTGACGTAGAACTACGTCTTTCAGGAAGGGTGCCAAATCAGAAAACAGGTCACGTTTTTATGAAATAAAGTTAACGTTAATAACGTTAATTTCTCATGATTTGCATACCAATCGAATCGGAAATTCTCTAAGATTTGTTTGATATGATATACTTTACAATTCGCTAATCTCTAAACGGTTTAAACTCAGGAAAACTGGAGGAACTTCTTTTTTTCATACATTTGTTCTACCGATTCGTGTGCTAACCCTACCCGTATTTCGAATGCTTATAACTCGAACATTTCTTAACAGATCGGAGAGATGTTTGCATCAATTGATAGGAAATATTTCTACGCGTGTATCACAATTAGTAAAATGTTATTTTTCATGAGACGAACAGTTGAATAACTGTAAAATGTCAAGCTTTATCTTAACGCCCTAATTGCCAAGTTTTGATTGGCCCGATTTACGGTTTCCCCAACACAGACTACATAATCGATGTACCTGTGGAAATTCGCTTTATAGATATACATGCAAGTCGGAGGTATTTTTGTTCCGAGCTGTGTATCCATAACACGGACTTCAAAATCAATGTGCCTGGGGGAATCCGCTTTGTCAAAACAAGTCAGGGGTATTTTTTTCCACTGAGCTGTGTTTTCCTAACACGGACTTCAAAATTAATGTGCCTGAGAGAATCCGCTTTGCAATTACATTCAAGTCGAGGGTATTTTTTGGTGTTGAGTACTTTTCTACTCGCTTGTCGTTATGCAGACCGGAATATGTTTCCCTAAAACGTACTTTTAAACTGAGAAGCCTGGGAAAATCGTCATTTCAGATACCAGAGGTGAATGAACTTTCGCGGTTCGAGAACTACATAAACATGGGATGTGCAATAATTTCAGAGGGAAATGTGAAATACAATGATCGTTTGACAAGTTTTTCTGTTCACATATTTTGATAGTCCTAGGCATCATATCAAACGTAAAAGGACGTTCATCAAATTTATTTGTAACTAAGAACATAATCTATTACGAAAATGTCGATGCATTCTAAAATAATATTGAAAGTTGTAAACAAGTGGATTGCATAATATAATTGCGTAGTTCTACGTCGAAAATATGCGGCCGTGTCCTAGATACAACCCCTTACAATTTTTTTTTCCAAAAACTCATAGTTATCATTTATCAAACAAAGAATCAATCCTCTCAAACCGATCTACGACTCGTTCGTTACCATCGTACTGCTACCATTTCAATTTTAACAACAAATTTTATTTCAAACCTATTGCGTCTTCTGCACAACAACATTCAAGTGGACACCAATTGCTAATCATGATTGGAGGTGTGAGGTCACTTTTTGATGCGTTGGAAAAAAAGTATTGGAATAGTGCTGAGTTTTACATGTGTGAGTATAACTGAGTTCAAGGTAAGCGTAACCCAATACTATAAAGTTCGATAACTGTGTATCGGTTAAGGCTTGTTTATGTGCGTGAAAGGATTTTGTCGTTCAATATGATCCTTTATCACAAAGTGATATCGAACTAATTAAAACTAATTTTTCTCAAACAGATCCAAAATTTATGGAAAAAACCTGGTTTTCCAACGATTAAGTGTTATGTGGAGTGTAGCTGCTGACCATTATGTTCAAAGATTACTTTTCTATTATATTATTTGTTTACAGCTGCCGATAGATACATGCCCCTTCACATACGGTTCATTTTATTATCATCGATTCGAGTTCAATTATTTCACTCAGATACTTTCAATTCAATCAATTTGCACCAAACAATTGATTTTCCTGTTATTTGCAAACATCACAATTTGCATACATGGACCACCAGCCAACGGTTCAAGAACCTTCCGAAAGGCAGTGATCGTTCATCCGTTCCTGAATGTCAGCCTGACCTCATCGCCACAATCGACATGATTTATCATTCTATTTGGGGGGAAGGTGATTACCTTTCAATCAGATGGATTGCAGCCAATAATTATTGCGCTTCATTGCTCCGTCCAATTCGCCCTAGCCATATGTGCGGTTGTGCAATTAGGAAATTATTGTTGTAGCCTCCGCCAAGTCTCCGTCATCATCCGGGCCAATGACACGTAGCAGTTTGAGGCGATGCAACGGAAATTTGGCCATGATTAAAGGGGCATTTAGCCAAAGCCGTCGGATTGGCGAGAAATATTAAACAATATCCCGGCCGAGACTATCAATCGACAACGCTGGCTGGCAAACAGCATTCATTGTTCACGCGCGCGCCGAACACTCAAAGTCAATCTGTCATGTAATCACGGCTAAAGAAATATGAATAAGTCATAATTTTAACATATTCGTCAAAACGCCCGGTGATCGGCTGGAACAGAATGATGCAGGATGCAAATGTGTAATTTGGAGAAATAAGGTTGCGGCGATGTTCGAATCCAGTGTGTACTGTAAGAATAGTGTTTCAAAAAAATTAAAGTAAGTTGCCAAGTTTCATCAGAAAATTTAATAATGCATCCACCGCATCGTTCTTTGCTTTTTTGATACCTCATTCCACGAACGTGGGAAGTATTGTGCCCTCGATTCGGCTGCTGTCAGTTTGAGTCATAAGCGAGAACCAATTTTTTGCAGCACTTTTTTTTCTCGCTGAACTTTCCTCTTTGAGATTACAACAATCAGTCAAACATCTTTCGCATTTATTTATCACTCACATCAACTTACGGAAAGCAAAAGATCCAAGGGTTCAATGGCATTTCACGCGTCAATATGCGCTCCCCAAAAAAGGCAGCACCACGAAACGGTTGGGTGCAATGGTCAGAAAAATCCTTCAAGTTGACCCATGAAAATACCCGAATGCATAAATGCACACTCACTGCACCCTTCGAGTGTCCCGGGATATTGTGGTGGATTTGGTTTATCCCCCTTACCGTTCAGTAAACGCACAGACCGAGGAAATATTAACGATTGGGGCAACAAGAATGAGGCGGCGATGAAGCAAAAATCAAAGATTTTACCCGAAAATGGCCGCAGAAACACGCCCTGATGACTTTTGGTCAGTGATGGGGAAAAAATAACTGTTCATAATAAGTAATTTTACTCAAATCAGGCATCATTTAGCAACCGTGACGAGCGATATTATTCAGCGATGTGCCACACAACTTTCACACCTGTCAAAGCTGGGAGAAATCATAATGTGTATATTACGGACATTCATGGGCACAATGGAACCAGCTAACGAAAACTAATGAGAAATGCAATTTTATTTGCGGTTCATTGAATTGAGCATTATATCTTAAAAAACATCGGGCTATCGAAAATACCACCGTTTTACAACAGATTATTCAGATTTCGAATGCAAAACCAAATGGATCACTACCACAACCCATTCAGGGCAATTCTTGACTTCTTCCAGCAAAATTTCGACGGGGAAGGTTGGTTTTGAACTGCTCATTTGTTTGAAAACTATGTGCATGAACATGATCTGCTGCATAATCCTACAAAAAATCTAAAAATTCATAGGCGCAAAATCGCATAATTTCGGCGTCTTAATTGTCGCCATATTTTTCTACTCCTAAATTTTAGTGCCATATTGTGTTTGCATTGCCTCAATCGCCGAATGAAACCTGATACCTGATATCTTGATAAATCCATTTTTGCAATTATTTATGGTAACTTTTCGTTACTTCTTCCTTAAATAAAACAGCGAAAATCGAACTGCACATTCGCTCATTAGCCTTCGTGAAGATCACACGCTTCATATTTTTTGTGTAGAGTAAAAATAAAATTATTCTATCAATCATAGACTGAATACCAACAATACAAAACAGACGAACACGAAAATAGTTTCCGAGTCACCGAATCACCTTGCGCAAATATGGACCTTGTGTCAATACTTTAGATACTGACGGTCGAAGGAATCAAACATTGAATTGATAAAGTCGGAAATGAAATTTTTTTTCAAAAACAAAATGCAAAAAAATATGGAAATATTGAGGATTCCAATCGTACTAAAAACAATTGGTTAAAATTTTCAAACAGATAGAGAACAGATTTCCGAGGAGCCTTTTTTGAGCCATTAGGCAATAGACATGCTATTAAGGAAATGTTCTGGCAGTGATAAACGTAACATATGTTTTTACTTTAATGGTAATGTTTAAAACCATAATAATTGAGCTGTGTGCGGTTATTGATAAAGTGATTGGTGGAAGAGTAATAAAAAATCAGAATGATTTATCATAAAGGGTGTGTCACATCAAATTGCATCACGGAAAAAACGCTGTATAAATTTAATTTTCAGGAATTATATCTTCAGCTTTCGCTTATAATCAGATAAGAGTGTATAGATCACGTTGGCCATGCTTCACTGTCAATTTTTCGTAAATTTGGAAAAATGTCATCGAACGAAAAAGAGCGTCGTGAATTAATCCTGCGCACTCATTTCGAGAATCCGGAGTTGTCACATCGGGACATCGGTAAGATGCTGGGAATCGTCCAATCCACGGTCAGCAGAGTACTAAAAAACGATACTTCGAGAACCTAACCATCGACCGGAAGGTGAAGAACGGCAAAAATGGATGCTCCGTCAGTGAAAAAGATCACAAGCGCGTAGTTAAGCAGTTTAGACGTGATCCGAGAAGTTCGGTCCGGGATGTCGCCAATAAGCTGTATTTGTCAAGTTCATTCGTCCAGCGGACCAAGCAGCGGGAGGGCCTGCGTACATACAAGGTTCAGAAGGCTCCTAACCGCGACGAAAGGCAAAACATGGTGGGGAAGACGCGAGCCCGGAAGCTGTACACCGAAATGCTGACGAAGCCGCATTGCCTGGTAATGGACGACGAAACCTACGTCAAAGCGGACTTTCGTCAGCTGCCGGGCCTATTGTTCTTCTCCGCAGAGGACAAATTCAGCGTTCCGGAGGAGATTCGATAGCAGAAACTATCCAAGTTTGCAAAAAGTACATGGTGTGGCAAGCGATCTGCTCTTGCGGAAAGCGGAGCGCCCCCTTCGTGATGACCGGCACGGTAAACGGGCAGGTTTACCTTAAGGAGTGCCTACAGAAGCGCTTACTACCACTATTGAAGCAGCACGAGGGCCCGACCATCTTCTGACCGGATCTCGCTTCGTGCCACTATTCAAAGGACGTGTTGGAGTGGTACGAAGCCAACGGGGTCACCTTCGTGCCAAAGGAAATGAACTCGCCCAACACGCCGGAGCTTCGCCCAATAGAGAAAAATTGGGCGATTATGAAGCAGGCCCTCCGGAAGAACCCAAAAGTTGTCAAATCGGAGGCGGACTTCAAGAGAAAATGGATTTCTGTTCAAAAAAAACTACAACCGGACGTTGTACAGAACCTTATGGACGGGGTAAAGAGGAAGGTGCGAGCATACGGGCTTGGGCTCGAAGTATGAATAAAAAGAAAATGCCAAAAGTTGTTTAATAGTTTTTATTTTACTGTCTAAAATTTTCAAAAGGATCAGTCTACTGGGCGAATTTCTACAGCGTTTTTTCCGTGATGTAATTTGATGTGACACACCCTTTATTGATTAAAAATAAAATACAAGGAATGAGGTCAGATGATTTGACAGTAAATAAGCTTCGGATGTTTTTAAAAATCTTTCCGAAAGGTTCAACTCTATCCTTCAATTGGATGCATAAAAATGATCGAATGAATCAAAAAATAATTTTGAAGTGATACACGGGATAAGATACAAAATGGTAGAGATGGATTTAAAAAGACAAACTCACTATGTACTCATTATCATTATTGGTGGGCGAGGGATTGAATGTCTTTTCTGAAGACATGAGTGAGAGAGTTAAGTTCAAAGGAAGAATTTTCGTCATGAGCCTTTTTCAAGGCTATAGATGAATGAATTGAAAAAGTTCAAAGTCTCTATAATTCAACAAAGAAAAAGAACTACTCATTATGCTCGATCTCGAAAGCTATTTTCTAGAGTAAGACATAAAAATAGAAATGTTACAAGAACTGTCTTATTGAAAATTTATTAAATTCTATACGAGCATGCTAGGAAAACACCTTTCTCTATCTTTTACGTTTTTCACTTCCAAAATGTTATTTGAATCCACTAATTTAGATGTTCCACAACTATATCCTGTATGATATGTTCTCATTCTTCAAATGGAAGCAACAAAATCGTTCAACGTAGCATACTTTTTGAAGTAGAGCCAGTTGAAAGCAAACAGAGCCCGGAACAATAAATAAGTTCAATAACTCTGTCATTGTTGAAATTAGATTATATTCGTAGAAGTATCTTTATTACTATCATAAGAACCTTCCCCGACCCCAAAAACCCCTACATAAGAAATTTCCATGTCGATCGGTTCAGTAGTTTCCGAGTCCATAATTTATTTCTCGTTATCACATTCAGGTTTTTTTTATCAAGCGCACGTTCATAGGTCCAATCGCAGAACTGTTCATCGATTAGAAAATCTATTTTTTTAAATTACCTTTTACTATAAAATTCCTGGTACTTCTACCAAAATTCGTCATTATAATATCAGATTATTTTCAGACACAATCCTCGTTCAAGATTTTTCAACCACTTGCAAATAACATGTTTCTCCGTTACATGGTATACATGTTTGATATAGAAAATATGATAGAATCAAGACGGCCCTAATTCGGACAATTCCTTTCTCGAGTTTTGCTTTTATCTGCACATTCTGTGTTCAATTTTTATTTACATGTAGGAGATGTGTCTAAAACGCGCCTGCCGGGCTATTTGCCCCCGTGTGATTTTCTCGTAAACCAGCAAGAATAGAAATACAATGGAGATAGGCAATCGTGCTAGTCAATGATAGAATCCTACCATGCAAGTTTTACATTTGTAACATGCTTTAAACAAATAAGAAAAATAATTTTCTTTGGAAGCGATTTTCGATGTAATTTTCTACATCATTTCTATACGGTATTTGTTGCTTGAAACCAATTCAGAGGCGATAACTGTGGGTCATATTTATTGAGTCGAGTTCCCAGCGAATATCTCAGATGAAGAAAATGGTAAGAAAGGATTCTTGTCTTTCTCAATTTAATATTTTCCGCAGCTTACCATCGGGCAGTATGGCAGCTTGTTTGTGAGGGATGCCAGATGATTTTTTCAAATATATCTGCATGGCACAAATAAATGTCTTCAAATGTAATCATAATGAACAGAAATGAGCAAACCATCACGATATTTTTAAATCATGTTCGATAAATCACACAAACAATTGTTTTCACATACTTTGAAATGACCTCAGTATGTTTTCACAAAATTAAGTGTCTTGACAACGAAAACATGTCTTCACAACTGGCATCTATATTATGTGCTCAGAGAATGCAGGAGAACATGAGCGTGGAATGAAGAATTAATGCACGAATACGGGGAGAACACGCTCACCGGAAGGAATGGCTTCTTCTCTTCGCTGGTGGGCATGAAGGGAATAGATTGATGGAATCTCTCATACAAGCTGTTTCTCTGAGCTTTAGGCCTTGTTCTCACTGCAGCGGGGCGTCAGCGTGGCTTGGGCGGGGCGTGTGATACTAAAGTTTTTACACGTTCTCTTTGGCGCTTGCCATCAATGACTCGCACACGCCTGGTTCATCGAGTGGCGCTCGCTACCGGGGGAACGAATCTGATTTTGCTATCAGATACTTTTGATAAACTCTTCGAATGCATCCGTGTACATGTGCGCAAGAACGTTTATGTTTGCGTGTTGAAGATGACTTTGACTTTGATTATTGACCGTTGACGTTTGCGTGTGCATTTGTATGGGTACTTTATTTATCCAAATCCACACGCGTCTCTCTAAGGCTAAATTCTTACTACTCAAATATTATCTCCCTCTCGCTTAAGTCCTGTCTGCTTACTATCAGACTTTATTCTCCTTCATCATTCTTCTTCGCGTTCCCATGGATATATGCCAACGCAACCATTCACGATCGTATTGTGGGATTTCATGCCATTTCCGGTCTTTTAGATCCGCTTTTACCAAACCGGACGTCACCATCCTCGATTTTAAAATAAAATCGGAATACGATATTCGACTTCCGCTGGTAAGACACCTGCAACCAATTTGGGTATTGGGTTCGTATGGTCGTATGGGTTTTCCACTATTATCAGCAAACCGGAAGTCGAACAAGATTATATTCTATATTCTTGAATCTACGTTCATCTATTGTTGACAAAACATAGAAGAAAATTCATTTGTATGTTTTGAAACGGAACTGAACGGAACGGAACGGAACGGAACGGAACTGAAAATACAACATTGATGTTCAATAGTCGGAAACAGCAAAAAGTCAGGTGTTACGACATCCCAAAAGTATTTGACTGACAACATGACAATCTAACTATAAAATATTCTCCAACTGATGATTCTTGTTGGAAAGTTTCTCAATTATACTATAACACTGTTTAATTTTGTGTGATTCATACATGAAAACGGAAAAAAGTGTTTGTAGTGAGTCAAAATGTTGTCATATCACGCTGGAATGGGTCGTTTAATTTGCGTGACGTGACAACAACTTCTGGAGACAGTTGTTTCTCCTCTATTATGGACCGATGGAAGGTGGACCGGTTGAAGACCCTCATTGCTTGCTCAGAGAAACCCAAGTATAAAAATGTTTGAATGTTCATCTTATAAACTAAAAAATGCTCTATTTTTGTGACGTGACAACGCTCCAAAAGACCAGTTTTTCAAATTCTCGTTTCTCAAGTTTAGCAAGCGCAGAGATGTCTCAAGAAACATGATAATAGTGAAAACCTAAAATATTTTAAATAAAAATCAAATTCGTTTCGAAGATTTTATGATACAAGCTGACCCGGCAAATTTCGTCCCGCCCGAATTTTATTTTTCTTTATCACATCCACTTTTTCTTACTGAGCACACGTTTGGGTTCTAATCGCAGAATTGTTCATTGATTGATCTTCCAATCTACCCTTCAAAATTATTTTTTACTATAAAATTTCAGTACTTCCAACAAAACTCGACATTATAATATCAAATTGTTTTCAGACATATTTCTCGTGCAAGATTTTTCATTTACCTACAAATAACTTGCAAAAAATAACAGAGAAACGTTGGAATAAATTTTTGATACAGAAAATATGATAGAATAAAGCCCTAAATCGGACCATTCCTTTCTCGAGTTTCGCTCTTATCAACACATTCGGCGATCCATTTTTATATAGATAGAAGACGATATAGGAGTGCGTTTTATCACATTAAAACCCGTTTCCACTTTCGAACAAAGATCAATTTCGTTACCGCAAACATCAAATGGACTAACAACGCGCGTCAATATGTAATTGTAGAACACATGCGAATTGAAATTTTCGAATTTTCCCATATTCCTACAGAGTTCTCCGAAAATTTTCAATTGTCATGTTTGGTTGGAATAGGTATATTATTTTTATGGATCCCCCTCTCCATTCCAGAGAAGGGAGGGGTGTCATACCATCATAGAAACATTTCTCGTACCCAAAAACCCTCACATCCCAAATTTGACTCCATTTGCTCTATTAGTTCTCGAGTTATGCAGAAATTTGTGTTTCATTTGTATGGCAGCTTCCCCTTAGAGAGATGGGAAGAGTGTCGAACCACCATAGACACGTTTATCGATTCCTAAAACCTCTATATGCCAAGTTTGATTCCATTTGCTTGATTAGTTCTCGAGTTATTCAGCGCAACTCATGTAGAAGGAGAGGAATGTCAAACCATTTAAGAAACGTTTCTTGTCTCCTAAAACCTCCACATGCCAAATTTGATTTCATTTGCTTGATTAATTCTTGATTAATTATCCATCATTTGCTTGATTAATTCTCGAGTTACGCAAAAATTTGTGTTTCATTTGTATCGGAGCCTCCCCCCTCTTAGAAAGGCGGAAGGAGTGTTGAACCACCTTAGAAATTTTTTTGCCCCCAAAAAACTCCACATGCCAAATTTGGTTCCGTTTGCTTGATTAGTTCTTAAATTATGCAGAAATGTATGCTTCATTTGTATGGCAGCTCACCCCTTAGAGAGAGGGTGGAGCGTCTAACCACCATTAGAACATTTATTGCACCCTAAACCTTCACATGCCAAATTTCATTACATTTGCTTAATAAATTCTCGAGTTATGTAGAAATTTGTGTTTCATTTGTATGGCAGCCCCCCTTAGAGAATGGGGTGCAGTATCTAACCACCATAGAAACATTTATTACATCCTAAAACCTACGTATGCTTAATTTGGTTTCATTTGCTTGATTAATTCTCGAGTAATGCAGAAATTTGTGTTTCATTTGTATGGCAGCATACCCTTAGAGAGAAGGGAAGGGGTCTCGAACTATCACGAAAACCTTTCCCGGTCCCAAAAACCCCTACATACCAATTTTCATGTCGATCGGTTCAGTAGTTTTCGAGTCCATAAGAATCAGACAGACAGACAGAAATCCATTTATATATATATTTATATATATAAAATTTGTGTTTTGTTATCAATACTTTCAAACATTCACGTTTTCTTACTATGAGCAAGTTCATGGGTCCAATCGCAGAACTGTTCATCGATTGATCTTCTAATCGACCCCGTTGAATTTACCTTTTACTATAAAATTCCTAGTATTTTCTAACAAAACTCATCATTATAATATCAGATTAGTTTCAGACACAATTCTCGTTCATGATTTTTCAACCACTTGCAAATAACATATTTCTCCGTTACATAGAAGAAATGTTTTTACAGAAAATATGATAGAATAAAGACAGCCCTAAATCGGACAATTCCTTCCTCGAGTTCTGCTCTTATCAACACATCAGGCGATCCTTTTTTTTTTTTGGTATCATAGAAGAAGATATAGGAGTGCGTTTCATCACATTAAAATCCATTTCCAGTTTCGAACGAAGATCAATTTCGCTAGCGCAAACATCAAATGAACTAACAGCCCTTGTCACTATGTAATTGTAGAACATATGTGAATTTAATTTCCGAATTTTCACTTTTCTTTTCAGAGTTTTTCGAAAATTTTCAATTGTCATGTTTGGTTGGAATATTTTTGGTTGAAATATGTGTAATATTTTTATGGGACCCCCTTAATTCTCGAATAATGCAGAAATTTGTGTCTCATTTGTATGGAAGCCCCCCCCCCCAAAGAGAGGGGGAGGAGTATCTAACCATCATAAAAACATTTATTGCACCCTAAAACCTCCACATGCCAAATTTGGTTTCATTTGCTTGATTAATTCTTGAGTAATGCAGAAATTCGTGTTTCATTTGTATAGCAGCCCCCCTTATAGAGGGGGTGGAGAGTCTAACCATCATAGAAACATTTATTGCACCCTTAAACCTCCATATGCATAATTTGGTTCCATTTGCTTGATTAATTCTCGTGTAATGCAAAAATTTGTGTTTCATTTCAATGGCAGCCCCACCTAAGAGAGGAGGGGGAGTATCTAACCGCCATAGAATCATTTACTGCACCCTAAAATCTGCACATGCAAAATTTGGTTCCATTTGCTTGATTAATTCTCGAGTAATGCAGAAATTGAATTTCATTTATATGGCAGGCCTTCCTTAGAGAGGGGGGTAGAGAGTCTAACCACCATAGAAAAATTCATTGCACCATAAAACCTTCAGATGCCAAATTTAATTTAATTTGCTTGATTAATTCTTGAGTAATGCAAAAATTTGTGTTTCATTTCAATGGCAGCCCCACCTAAGAGAGGAGGGGGAGTATCTAACCACCATAGAATCATTTATTGCACCCTAAAACCTGCACATGCAAAATTTGGTTCCATTTGCTTGATTAATTCTCGAGTAATGCAGAAATTGAATTTCATTTATATGGCAGGCCTTCCTTAGAGAGGGGGGTAGAGAGTCTAACCACCATAGAAAAATTCATTGCACCCTAAAACCTTCAGATGCCAAATTTGGTTTCATTTGCTTGATTAATTCTCGAGTAATGCAGAAATTTGTGTTTCATTTCAATGGCAGCCCCACCTAAGAGAGGAGGGGGAGTATCTAACCACCATAGAATCATTTATTGCACTCTAAAACCTGCACATGCAAAATTTGGTTCCATTTGCTTGATTAATTCTCGAGTAATGCAGAAATTGAATTTCATTTATATGGCAGGCCTTCCTTAGAGAGGGGGGTGGAAAGTCTAACCACCATAGAAACATTTATTGCACCCTAAAGTTTCAATATGCCTAATTTGATTTCATTCGCTTGATTGTTTTGAGAGTCTAACCACCATAGAAATATTTATTGCACCCTAAAACCTCAATGTGCTTGATTTGGTTTCATTTGCTTGAATAATTCTCGAGCAATGCAGAAATTTGTGTTCATTTGAATGGCACGATTAATCGTGTGTGTTCTTACCGATGTGTTCACACCAGGCTGACGTGTCGTGAGCGTGGTTTTGGCGTGTGGCTGGCGTGCAAACGAAAACACTTCATGCTGGCGATATTTGTACTTCTCCGCTTCTCTCTTGCATATGTTGGTTTGTAGTAGTGACATAATTTTAATTTTTAGCGTTTTTTTTAATTTTTACGTTTTTCACCGTCCGATTTTTGTCCCGGATACGTCCAACGATGTTGGAATATTCAAAAATAAACCAATTTTCATTTTTTCATTCAAAAACACACATTGACAATTTGTATAAAACACGCCGAAGACACGCCGCTGGCACGGTGCAATGTGAGTGAATTGAAATATCGTTGCGAGAAGTGAACACGCCCCGCTCACGCCACGTTGACGCCCCGCTGCAGTGAGAACATGGCCTTAAAATCTCTGAGAGAAACAACTCATGGGCATATTATACTTCTGCTGGGCCATTTAACACCGTATGATTGGAAATTTAGAATTTGGGCGCCTTATAAAATAAAATTCTTAGCACTTTTGTTATTCAGTATCTAAAATACAGAACGAGTACAGATGACTGAGGGTTAACTAATCTACGTACTGACGTAGTTGTTACCTTAAATTTTGAGAACACGGTCAAGATAAATCCATTCTCGCTTAGGGGGTGCGTATTACACACTTCTCCTATAGATAGAGGAAGATATAGAAGTGCGTTTTATCACATTAAAAAAAATCAATTGTCATGTTTGGTTGGAATATGTTTGATTGAAATATGTGAATTATCTTCATTTCAGAGGAGAGAGGGGTGTCATACCATCATAGAAACATTTCTTATATTCAAAAACCTTCACAAATGGAGCCAAATTTGGCTCCATTTGATTGATTAGTTTTTGAGTTATGCAGAAATTTGTGTTTCATTTGTATGACAGCTTCCCCTTAGAGAGGAGGGAGGAGTGTCGGTCCACCATAGAAACGTTTATCGATTCCTAAAACCTCTATATGCTAAGTTCAATTCCATCTGTTTGATTAGTTCTCGAGTTGTTCAGCACCCTGTGTCAAACCACCATGAAAAACATTTATTGCTCCCTAAAATCTCCAAATGCCAAATTTGGTTCCATTTGCTTCATTAGTTCTCGAGTTGTGCAGAAATTTATGTTTCCCCGATGGGTTCAGTAGTTTCCGAGTCCATAAGAATCAGACAGACAGAAAGACAGACAGACATCACTCCATTTTTGTATATATGGTTAGAATAAATACCTTCGGATAATTTCGCTCTAATATGTTCATTAGTCACCAGCGCGATTCACTCGCAGAAGCAAGCATCTTTTAACTTCATTTATTTAACCGTAAATTATTTCCTACAGCGACATCATCGTATCAAACAAATCCACGCGTCACCCACAACAGCATTATGAGCAGGTAGGGCTCGGGGAGTGAAAAAGTGTGTCTAAGCGCTGTAGAAACGAAGAAGAGCGCAACAAAAATACCACGGTAGAAAGTGATAATTACACCTTTTAAAATGAACATAATCATTGTAATCAACTATTTTGTGTGCCGCCCGGGCCAAGAGGGCGGAAGATGGCAGCAGACGAATCACCAACTCCAACGAAAATGAGTAGTAGATACACAATAAATTGTTCGCGTTGATGATGGTTTGTTCCTTTTGCCATGGCATATAACGGAGTGAAGTTCCGGTGAGGGGGGTGACGGGATGTTCAATTTCAACCTGATGCCAAGGTCTCGGCAACCTTCGGTAGATAATTTTGTTACGTACGCTCAACAGTGGGTTGATAACGATGATGATATGGCTAAGTTAGTTTTTTTTTCTTACCTCCAATGCTACGGAGAGCCCCGGGACTCATCAAGCCTCATCGTTGCTGGCTCGATATCTGGACAATCCGGCATGCCTTTGCCATGTCAATATCTTCTGCTGCTTCGGTGGGGGCAAGTCCGACTGAATCAGTTGCCGGGGCACGGATACCATCATCATCGCCGTCATTACGAGAACACCAACGTCTTCTGCTTCGGCAGCATCACGATAGAGAAGTGCGAACGAGAACGAGCTGTTGCCCGGTGATGATGCGATGCGCATTACAGAAGCCGGTAGGAAGTTACCGGCGAAAATGCGAAATGATTATCGAGAGTAATTTGATTTAAGCAGACTCGTACTGCCAAATGAAGTACGGAAGCGGCGAGGGGCGCTTCGTGATGCCATAATAGCAGTGGTAAAATATGATTAATTTCGCGTGCGGCTGCGGCAACGAGGGCTTGATTAATACCATCAATGGGCAGTTATTCACAAGGGCACTAATTGATAAATTGAGTCATCTTTCTCCGTAGATCTTGTACGCTAGATGCGATTCGACGCCTTAAGTATGCGTCTGTCCGTCGGGTTGCATAGCCTGTCGGCATGAATGTAAACCCATATAAAGCAAACACCGTGATCCGGAGCTCATCACCATTTCGGGCTGCTCGTCTCATCCTCGGTAATGAAGATAAACACTGTTTGTTTGTCCTCACACCAAAAAAAAGCTTTACACGCACGACGTTATTAATTAACCGAATGACGAGGTGAAAAATTGGTGGGTAAATAATAACACAACGCACACCCATTTGCGCGAAGACCCATTCCGAGATACCCACTACTCCTCCGCCTCGCTTAGCCACAGACAAAGCAAAGATCACACGAACGCAATTAGTTCCGCCCTCTCCTATCTCCGGGGGAAAGGACAGATGGTTTGTTACGGAGCTGGACGAGGAGTACAAAGTTGTCAAACAAACAGCCTACAGCTGATCTTATCGTTGCACGTGACTTGACGAAAGTGAGACGGAAAGATGATTAATAGACGGACAACAGCTGTGGCTGATCCAATTTATGAATGAGTGGTAATTATATTGAATGGAGCCGCCGCCTTGATGTGGACCGTTTTTCCCGCATTGTCTTGTTTAATCTATCTTTCTATTCGGTTGTTCATCGTGGACATTTTGTTATGTTTTCAGTGGAACGCATGGACAGATAAGACCCATTACATGTCGGTTATGCACAACCACGTCCCGTTGGACCATAACACTTTTTGAAATTGAATCGTGTGTTAAAGGAAAAATATCTAAGTCGAAAATGATTCCGCCTCCAGTTGGCGCTAAAGTTTACATCCGCTGTTTTCACATAACGATGAAAAAAACTGAACCATGTCAAAACGATTCATCTTGTTGCGAGGCTGACCGATAGCGCACACGGAAATCAATTTGGGCAATAAAACTCTAATCAACCTAATAACACCCAATCTCGCGATTCGCGTACAAATTGCACCCAAAGCGGATGAGGCGAGAAGGTCTGCGCAGCAACAACAACAAAAAAGCGAAACAAAAACAACACAAATCGTCTGTCATTTCACCAAAACTAATCACCGACTATTAGCAAATTAACAACCGCTAAACCACTCATTATCAACAGCGAGCCGCAACGGCAGAAAATACACAGCAGCCAGTTCGATCGGTCTGGCGGGGACCACCGAATCCGGGGTTTTTATACGGTGTGAGATGATGGAAGCCGTGGATGTGTGCCCGAGAAATAAAATAATCGATCTTTGTTGGTGATCGTGGAAATTTTTGAATGTGTTTTGGTTTAGATTTTTTGACTTGCAACGAGCGAGATCATCAATTTTAACAATATCGGACATAAATTGCACCAGAAACAGAAAAGAAGCCATCAATGTTTTCTGTTTAAGGCAGTATTCTAGTCTAGAAATTAAAAGAAAACATTTTTTTCCTTCATATTTCTGTAGTTTAGGCATTCAAGAATATACCATAGAAAGGACTTATCGAAAATCCTATTATTTACCGAGTAAGAGCCATTATAGTGATACGGTATCATTCCTCGTCGATTATTTGCAAGAGACGGACACACATTGTCCGTCCTCCGCTACAATATCGAAGCTGGAAAGTTTTTTTTTTCCCCTCCGCCAAAGTGATTTTTGGTTGTTTTTTTTTCTTTCGCCCATTGGTGACAAGTTAAGTGCCAACGCATCCGGAACAGCGAGGAAGCAGCACCTCTCCAGCGACGCTGGACCGGTGTTCTGTGAATTGGTTCCATTGAGCGTCATTTGTATCTTCACCAAACATCAAACAGAGAAGTACAATAGAATAGTTTTTGCCGTCTCGCTATTGTGCTTATACCGTAGCGTGCAGCGTTGTATAGCTCCCTGAATAGGGTTGTTCAAGTTGTTCGAACTCATCAGACTAAATTTTTTTATTGAGTTTTTATTTATTAAATTTTTTTTTTACGAAATTATTGTTTTTTTTTCAAGAAGATTTTTGATTTGAGCTAGTTTTTAGTTTAAGTTAGTTTTTAGTCTAAGTTAGTTTTAAGTTGAGTTTTTGCGCGAGTGTGTGCGTGTGAGTTGTGTGTGTGCGTGCGAGTTTTTTTTTCGTTTTCATAGGCGGTTGCGCACCGTCTGCGCAACCGTTATGACATCTGCTGATGCCAATGTTGCGCGGACGCGTTATTATCAACAGTCCTCGAAGGCACCATGGGTTGTTTTCTTTCGGCCCAAGGAAAAAGCTTTGAGAACTCTTGATATTTCAAGAGATTTGCTGCGTAATTATAAGGGCGTCTCGATACATAAAGAGAGACCGGACAAACTGCGTGTAGAAGCACCGACTTTTGATGTGGCCAACAAGATTGTTGACCACGAAGTTTTTAACAGGGAGTATCACATCTACATCCCTTCTCGAGAAGTGGAGATAGAAGGCGTAATAACCGACGTGAGTCTGAGTGTCGATGAACTAAAACAAGCGTCGGGTTCCTTCAAAAACTCGATGATTGGAGATCTTGTAAAGATCCTGGATGTTAGAAATCTGCATTCAGCATCTTTGGAAGAAAATAAAAAAAGTTTATAAGCCCTCGCACTCTTTTCGAGTTACTTTCGCAGGTTCTGTTCTCCCAAACTATGTGAAAGTAGAAAATGTTTTTTTCCCAGTGTGCCTGTTTGTACCGCGGGTTTATAATTGTACCAAATGTAAAAAGTTGGGACACTCGGTTAGCCACTGCGGCAACAAATTTCGTTGCGGCAAATGTGGCGATAAACATAGTGAGGATTCTTGCACTCAAACAGTGGAAAAATGTATTCACTGTGGCGAGAATCCTCACCCTCTACAAGAGTGCCCAAGGTACAAACAGCACTCCGATAAAGTGAAGCGTTCTATCGCTGGACGCTCCAAGCGGACTTATGCTGAAATGCTAAAGACCGCATCAGCCGCTCAAAATGAAAACCAATTTTCGGTTTTGTCATCTCAAGAATCACTGTTCGTTAGATGCACTACTCTTCCGTTTCAATCTTGCCAGCAGCAATCTCTGCGTTTGTGGCCAAGGTTATCACGACATCGAGCACATTGTTTGGTCGTACGAGGTGTATCTGGTCGCCAGATCGAATTTAAAAAACTCCCTTCGGGCCCGAGGAAGACAGCCCAATGTGCCGGTGAGAGATGTGTTGGCTCGATTAGACCTTGATTACATGTCCCATATATATGTTTTCCTTAAAGCTATAGATCTTCGTGTGTGATTGCCCCTACATCCTTATACCCTCCTTTCCTTCCTTTGCGGGTAATTCGTCCCCTTGCTATAAATAGTAGAATAAGTTGAAATGTAAATACACTATAGATATACGAATAGATTTATAAATTGAGTGTTCATCAACATTGTTACAATTTCCTTATATCCCATCCTTCTTCTAAAAATATGTCACCCTCCTAAACTCGAGTACACCGCGAGGGTTCCCGGAATAAATCGCCACAGAAAACGACTGCAACAGAAACCACCGCTTATAAAATGTGTAGTAGGCTATAAATATTGTGGCGCGGTATTGTATTTCAAAACAAGAATTAACCGGGCAAACGTATCGCCCCAGGCAAACGTAACGCCCCGGGCAGACGTATACCGTCCGACGCTCGCTAGAGCTCGGTCGGACATTGCTAAAGGATCGTATCCTATGTTTCAAACTAACCGGGCAATCAGTGGATCCCAGGTTTGCGTGCGAGACACCGCCGCTTCCGACGGCGGGTCGGCGGTGGACTCGGATTGCGTCATCTTGGCGGCATGGGCCGCCTCGATTCCTTATCCTCGCCAAATGGGGACTTCGTCCCCATTACATTGTCCTCAGAATAAATTTCGAAAAACGAGAACAAGAGAATAAATTTATAATAGAAATGTGAGGCACATGATGTTTTTCCCGCGCCAAATATTTCTAGCCTACTACACTTTTTCTAAGCGGTTGTTTCTGTTGCAGTTGTTTACTGTGGCGATTTATTCCGGTCACCCACCGCGAGTAATCGGTTTTCCACCTTACTAACCATAGATGTAAGAAAATTGTTTATATATTTAGTTTTAAAATTATATTTAAGAATTCGGCTCCTTTAAACTTAAGTAACTGAGCCTGTAAAAATAAACGAATTAAAAAAAAAATCTCAAGAATCGGATTCTGATTCTGATGAGGGTCATACTTCGGCTGCACCAGAGTCTTCAATAAAGGATGAATCATCAAAAAGAAAGCTCTCTTCACCAATGGTGCACCGTAAGAAAGCTAAAATGACCCTCGGAAGATTGTCTAATTCCAAGGGTAATAGTAGCAAAAAAACGAATCCGAAGGCTCCTTCTCAGCCAGTTCCTGGTTGCAGCAAGGATTTTACGTCATTACCCAGAGAAGAGAGAAATAAAAACGCTGCTCCTCGATCTTCTCGTAGAAAATTCGCGTCTAATCGAGGATTGATAGCTTTTTCGGACATTGTGGACTTCATACTAAACACGTTCAAAATTCAAGATCCCCTCAGAAGCCTTATTTCTGCCTTGCTTCCATCTTTAAAGTCTTATCTTAAGCAATTGACTGCTTCATGGCCCCTCCTTGCATTAATCATATCTTTCGATGGATAATTCATCTAACGTAGTAGAAGATATGATCAATGTGCTACAATGGAACTGCCGTAGTCTAGTGCCTAAACTAGACTCGTTCAAATTTTTACTTCAAAATTATGATTGTGATATATTCGCTCTTTCCGAAACATGTCTTTCTTCTGACACAGAACTCAACTTCCACGATTTTAATATTATTCGCCTGGATAGAGATGATTCCTATGGAGGAGTACTTTTAGGGATCAAAAAGTGCTACTCTTTCTATAAAATTCCTCTCCCAGCTCTATCAGACGTCGAAATCGTCGCTTGTCAAATAACTGCAAAGAATAAAGAACTCTGCATAGCTTCAGTATACGTTCCCCCGAATACCTCCATTAGCCGTAGTCAACTTTGGAATCTAATTTCGATTCTCTCAACCCCAGTTCTAATTTTGGGTGACATGAACTCCCATGGTACTGGGTGGGGCGATCTTTATGATGACGCTAGGGCGGCTATTTTTTACGATTTATGTGACGATTTCAACTTGACTATCTTGAACACTGGTGAAGTGACACGAATTGCAAAACCTCCGGCTCGCGAAAGCCGACTCGATCTATCTTTGTGCTCAAACTCGCTATCATTAGATTGTCAGTGGAAGGTCATCAATGATCCCCATGGTAGCGATCACTTGCCAATCAATATAGCAATCAAGTGTAGCCCGCAATCCACTGAACCATCTCGAGTTCCATTTGATCTAACAAGGAACATCGACTGGCAAAAATTTGCAACGGCGGTAACAATCGGTGTCGAATCAATAGATATACTTCCACCATTGGAAGAATATCGATTCTTCGTCGATTTATTGTATAAAAGCTCACTGGAAGCACAAAAAAGAAAAGTTCCAAGTGCTTCATTTAAAAGAAAACCAGCCACTCCTGGCTGGGACGATGAATGCACAAAATTGTATTTGAAAAAATCTGATGCTTTCAAAGCTTTTCGCAGACACACTTCGAGGAATATTCAAAGCTTGCAATACAGCTGAAACAATTAGTTAAAGCAAAAAAACGCGGTTACTGGCGCAATTTCATCGAAGGTCTTTCTCGTGAAACCTCAATACGCACCTTGTGGAGGGTAGCTCGCAACATGCGTAACCGATCATCTACCAACGAGAGTGAAGAATACTCCAACCGATGGATATTCGATTTCGCTAAAAAGGTCTGTCCAGACTCAGTTCCAGCCCAACATATTCTTCGAGAAACGTCTTCGAGCGGTGGACCTCTGGACAGACCATTCTCAATGCTGGAATTTTCTATGGCTCTTCTTTCATCGAACAACTCTTCACCCGGAAGCGATATGATTAAATTCGTTCTTCTAAAAAATCTTCCCGATATCGCGAAAAGACGCTTGCTAGACTTATTCAATACTCTACTAGAAAACAATATTGTGCCACCCGAATGGAGACAGGTCAAAGTGATAGCAATTCAAAAGCCTGGCAAACCAGCGTCTGACCATAACTCATACCGTCCGATTGCTATGCTCTCGTGCATTAGAAAATTGCTGGAGAAAATGATCCTTCGAAGACTTGATCAATGGATCGAGACAAATAATTTGCTATCAAGTACACAATTTGGGTTTCGCAAGAGCAAAGGAACAAACGATTGTCTAGCGTTGCTTTCTACAGATATTCAACTGGCCTTTGCGCACAAGGAGCAACTGGCTTCAGTATTCTTGGATATTAAGGGAGCTTTTGATTCAGTTTCCATAGAAATTCTGTCAGACAATCTGAACAGATGTGGACTTCCTGGAATTTAGAATAACTTCTTGTACAATTTGTTGTCAGAAAAGCAAATGAACTTCACCCTTGGACAGCTGACAACTTCCAGAAATAGTTATATGGGTCTACCCCAAGGCTCATGTCTCAGCCCCCTTCTTTATAATTTTTATGTGAAAGATATTGACAGTTGTTTAGCAGAACAATGCACGCTAAGACAACTTGCAGATGATGGTGTGACGTCAGAGGTCCCCATGCCGAAAACTTGCAAAGACCATTCCCTAGATAACTTGTCTTCTTGAGCAAGGAACTTAGGGATAGAATTCTCGCCGCAGAAAACAGAACTGGTAGTGTTTACTCGAAAGCGGTCCCCAGCCCAATTGCAACTTAAGCTTTTGGGGAGAAACATTACCCAATCATTGACCTTCAAGTACCTTGGTGTCTGGTTTGATTCAAAATGCACTTGGAATACCCACATTACGTATTTGAAGCAAAAATGTCAAAAAAGAGTCAACTTTCTCCGCTCGATTTGCGGCACGTGGTGGGGAGCTCATCCGGGAGATTTCATAACGCTTTATAAAACAACTATTCTATCTATTCTGGAGTATGGCTCTTTCTGCTTTCTCTCAGCAGCTAAAAGTCACCTTCTAAAATTGGAACGAATTCAATATCATTGTCTGCGTATAGCTCTCGGTTGTATGCACTCAACGCATAACATGAGTCTCGAGGTTCTGGCAGGAGTAACTCCTCTACAGAACCGATTCTGGGAATTTTCTCTCAGAATACTGGTGAAATGCGGTATCACGAACACACTTGTGATTGAAAACTTTGATAAAATGCTTCATCTAAATATACAATCTCGGTTTATGAGAATTTATCATCACTATATTTCATCAGATATTTGTCTTCCATCGTTTACTCCAGACCGTGCTCACTTCACCATCAGCAGTTCCTCAATTGAATACGATCTGTCGATGAAATAAGCAATACTTGGGATTTCAGATCAGCTTCGACCAACTTTCATTCCCCGTATTTTTAACCGAAAGTACCAAAAAGTCAATTGCATGAAAAGATACTTCACTGATGGGTCTCGCCTCAATGGATCCACTGGCTTCGGTGTTTTCAATGAAAATTCAAGCGCCTTCCGTAAAATGCAGGAACCTTGTTCCGTTTATGTTGCTGAGCTGGCACCAATCGACTTCGCATTGGGGATGATCTCCAACAAGCCTGCAGACCATTACTTCATTTTCTCGGATAGTCTCAGTTCGCTTGAGGCTCTCCAGTCGATGAAAACTAGTAGGCACCCATCTTATTTCCTCACAAAAGTGAGACAGCAGATGAGTGCACTGATCGAAAGATCTTATAAGTTAACCTTTGTTTGGGTCCCCTCTCATTGCTCAATTCCTGGCAATGAGAAGGCGGACACTCTCGCAAAGGTGGGTGCCCAGGAAGGTGAATTGTTTGATAGACAGATTTCATACGATGAATTTTTCCAATTACTGCGTCAGAGTTCCCTCTTGAGTTGGCAAACCGATTGGGACACTGGAAGTCTTGGGCGGTGGTTATATTCAATTATTCCAAAGGTTTCTTCGAGAGCGTGGTTCAAAGGTTTGGACTTAAGTCGTGACTTCATTCGTGTAATGAGTAGATTTATGTCCAACCACTACTCGCTAGATGTGCATCTCCACAGAATAAATCTTGTTCAAAGCAACGTCTGTCGGTGTGGAAACGGTTACGATGACATCGATCACGCAGTTTGGCAATGTACGGATAATTACGCAGCCAGAGAGTACCTTTTGAATGCCCTTGAGGTCCAAGGAAGACAACCCTATGTTCCTGTTAGAGACGTGTTGGGAACTCGCGACATCTGCTATATGCAGTTGATCTATATGTTTGTGAAACGGTCTAGTATAAGTATTTAATGCTTTTGTGTTTTTCTTTTTCGTTATTAGTTTGTTTGTCTTGTCCCCCCATCTCACCGTCGCCCACCCACGACAGCTAGTCGAACACCAGATGCTATCCCTGGTCATTATGCACAATGCTACAGTGCGTGCGGCAACCCTCGGTTGAGACAACGATACCTCATATCCATATCCCCAACCTGACCCGTCCCACAAAAATGTTGCCCTTTTAACCTCGAGTAAACCGCGAGCATTCGGTCGAATCCTACTAAACATAGAAATTAGTTGAAACTTTGTATAAACAAACCTTGAATTAGCGGCTCCGCAAAGCTTATGCGATTGAGCCTTACAAATAAATGAACTGGATAAAAAAAAAAAAAAATAGTGATACGGTATCTAACCTGGTACGACCACAACAATGAACTTCAAACGCGTTTTAACATAGGACTATGTCTTTGATTTCTATATAAGGGGGTAACTCGACGAAAAATGTAACGATTCATTAAGAGTTTTCAAACGCATATTAGGGTAACACGGGGTGATTTGGGTACACCCGTGGCCGAGTGGTTAGCGTCTCACATTATCATGCCGGGTGTTCGGGTTCGATTCCCGTTCTGGCCGGAGGATTTTTCGTCAAAGAAATTTCCTCCGACTTGCACTGTGGTCACGCGTATTCTAGAGCTTGCCCCTCGGAATACATTCAAGACGTGTTATTTGGCTTAAGAAATCTCAACTAAGTATTAATGAATGACGCTAGTTAATGCATATGTTGAGACGGCAAAAGTTCCACAGGGAACGTTAACGCCATTCAAGAAGAAGAAGAAGGGTGATTTGGACCACCCCATTATCTCAAAAATTACGGCTCAACTTGTATTTTTTATAATGTCATTTCCTTCTATTGTGGAACCGTATGTATCTAAAGTAAAAAACCTTTGGTAAAACTGCACAAGTAGAGGGAAACGGTAGCATAAACACAGCAAGCACTTTGATCGTCAAAAGATGTGAGTTTTCCGATAGTGGTTTTAAGGTTTTTCCCGCTTATTAAACAAACTTTTCATGTATTGTGCAGTACAGTTCTGTTCGCCTACAGAAGAGGAACAATTTGATGTAGCGAAACTGTAAGTTTGATAACAATAAATGAAATTAATTGCATTTTAATTTTTGCGTGTTGTGTGGGGTGACATGGACACGTTTCTGTGGGGTGAATTGGTCCTACAGGTTTGAGACTTTTTTTGGTCAAATTGATTTGGTTTGTGGTAATTGATTCCAGATGCCTCTGAATTACAAAAAGAGGATGGACAGACAACGTTGGAAGAAGGAGGAGCTTGTAAGAGCAACTCAGACCATCAAGAACGGATTTTCTTTGACCAACAACGAAAGTGTTTGAAAATTCTCGACCAACAGTGAAAAGATTCATGCAGAATTCGAGATGGTGTCAATACAATTTTTCTGGTCTGGAATCTGGTATCGATCCCAAAACATTGTTACTGATTTTAACCTTATCCCAAAATACTTTACATAAACATAAGTATGATTTTTTTTCGATGAAACACACACTGGACCAAATCACCCCACAGAAGGTCCAAATCACCCCACATCAAATTTTAATGTCCGATTTGCCGATAATATGCATTTGTAAGTTGCCAGAATCAATGGAGGGATGATCTAGGAATGAACTTGAAGATTGGATGATTTTAATCCCCAAAGATTTGACGAGAGTCTGGCTTAAAAAGTTAAACGTTGATAGAGATTTTATTAGATTGAAGTTCAGGCTGTTTTTCAATCAATTCGTGCTCAATTCACGTTTTATCGTGTAGGTCTTGCTACTAACAATTCATGCAATTGTGGTCCAGGATGTCATTATATCGAGCATGTTGTTTGGTTATATAAAAAATGCAATTCATGAATTTAACTGTCTGCTGATTTAGAAGTTCGAAAGGGTATACTTAGACATATTTTTCAGGGCTTCCATTTGGTGTATCAAAAAAGAAAAAAATTATAAGAGGTTGTGTCCAAGATACGACCGCATTGTTGACGTAGAACAACGCTGTAATTTTATATAAGTAGCTCATTTATACCTTCGGATATTATTCTATAATTCTGTGAAATTTTAGAAGCAACTGCTTAGTAGAATAATCTCTGAAATTGTTTTTTTCATTGTAGAATTAGTTGACGGTAATTGATTGATGATTCATTCTTTCCCTCGCAAAACAATACACTAGCTGATCGTATGTCGCAATTTATTTCATGTCAATGCATTGAAAATTTACCTCGAACGCTATTCCGGTGGCCTTTTTCGCAATTGAGATAGACTCGGTTACAGTCGATTAAATATATGATGCACCAGCACCATTATTTCACGTCTCATAACTACATCAATATATCTTTGGCACCGCATGGAAACAACAACAATAATAACACTTGCAAGTATCAAATATCATGCTACATGTTATTTAGTATTGCCTCAAAGAAATCGCACCTCTAGGCATCGTTCGTCCAACGTAAACCAAGTGCCAAACAAGCGTTCGTCATAGCATGCATACAGAGCCATGCATTGGTGGCTTGAAACTACTAGAAATATAAACACTTCTCATCATTTTGCGCTTTTCTCAAAAGAAACGCTCCTGTTAATATTACTGGCCTCGAAAAAAGTTGCATTACTTTCTCATGCTCGAGAGAATCACAACTTAGTTGAGGAAGTTTTGCTACTGGCAAGCGAAACCTAATCACATATAAAATTCAATAACGACATTTACTTTCTTGGTGACTGAACACGCGAAATAAACTCTTTTTGTTAATAACAACCTCGAAAGCAGAAGCAATGCTTCATTATGATTAATATTAGCGCAAATGCAATCCTAGTTGAAGGCAGGTTTGCGATTGGCACGCGAACTCAAATAACTATTTGGGGCCCAACCTTAACGCCTGCTTCGCCATAACGTCAGTTTAATTCATTGATACATTCTCAAAGGCACCAACAAAGCCCTTGTGATGACAGAAAAAAAAACAATGTTGATGATTTTGGTAGCTACCTGGGTAACGGCGTTTGCATTTTCGACCGACGCGCCGAAATCGCCTACTTCGCTGTTGTTCGATGCGGCGTCACACTCGCGAAGGCTCGTTTCAGTGCGAGCGCTTTTCACTGCACCAACATCGCGTGCATCATCAGATGACGCTTGCCTCGAAATTTTATTGCCCCTGGCAATGTGTTCGTTTTGCAGGGTTCGAGCCTGCCTTCCTCTTCTTCTTGCTCATCACACACTACGCGAAGCGTCCAATTTTTGATGCGGAAAGGAAAACACACGATACGAATAACGCGAAAAAGGAATAGAAAAACCAAACGACGATATCCAAGTTGGATTACCACTGGTGGGGTCCAATCTTAGATCGAAGCGCAGCGAAAGCAAAGAGAACTGCATTGCTCAACAGTCCAATGCCGAATGAAAGTTTGTCTCAGCGAGATCCACTGTTTATACTCTAGGCAAGTATTCCCCTTCATTCTTCTACTTTTCCTTTGTTCACGGAGACTTTAAATCCTACGATTTCCCCTCCGTTGGTCGTCGATAAGTTGCTCGTTATTGACTGCTCTGTTCGGGAAAGCACACAAATGGACAGAACAAATGTATGGGAAAATGGAAACGCTTCAAGTTTTCATGAATTTTAACCATTTACAAACCAGGGGATTCTAATGTATTACATATTGAACAAATCTTACGAGATTTCCGATTCGTTTAGTATGTAAATCGTCAAAATCCGTTCGTGGCAAAAATAGTTATTAACGTTAACTTTATTTCATAAAAACGTGACCTGTTTTCTGATTTGGCACCCTTAATGAAAGACGTAGTTCTACGTCAAAAAAACACAGATTTGAACAATGAAAAAACTCAATTCAAATGCAATTTGAATTGAGTTCAATCACAGTCACAGTCCTATGTCAAGATCCCGTCCGAGCCCCTAGGCCCAGACCAATAAACTTTTTCTCGAAACTGGCGTAAACGATATCTCAAGTTCTACTGAACCGATTCATGTCGAAATCATATGAATACAATCTGCAGGCATCTCTCTATCGCATGAACCTCTACAAAAACAATTTTTTTTTTTTAAATTTTACTATTTTTAGAAAATCGGAAAACGTAAGAAAAAACGTTTTAAATCGCATTTTGTTTTTCAAACGGCCGTCATTTTGTCAAGAAATATGCTTTTGTCTTGTCCGAGGTTCATGCGATAGCGGCATCTGTACTGATTCAGAATCTGTTCGATTTTTTTGTTCCAGATAATCAGAAGGGATGCAATCGTGTACGCCATGGCACAACTTTTTTTAACCCTCTCACTTCATCAGCTTCTCACTATTCTAGTTATGAATATTTTTTCTCCGTTCAATTTTTGTTTTATTGCTTCAAATATAGATGAATAAATAATGATATAGTGAATAGCTCGAAAAAAACGTCCGAAATTAGTGTCTCTACATCAGAATACCCCCTTAAGGGTGGACCCCTCTCTGGTAAGTCCAAAAATAATGAATTTTCGTTGTTTTTTTCGGATATTAGGAACAAAGTTAGGTGTTCGGGTATTTTGATTATTTTTAATGTATATTTGAAGATGTATTTTCCATTTTTTCAGTGCATGAATAATGATTATTACGCTTATGACAGCTGGATGCGTTGATGCTGTCTGAAAATTGGTACTTGTTGGTGGTATCGGTTCTGAAGCAATGGGGTGTCGCAGAACGAATTGCAATGAATATGTTGAATCTTTGGGACAATAGCGTTACATAGGGGTTTTTGAAAATTCAAAAAATTGCCGAAGCAAATAAAAAAATTAAAATAGTAGAAGTGTCTGAGCCAACGGGCACGGACGGAAGATTGACGTAGAACTTTGATTGTCCAGAACACTTGGTTATTTTAAATGTAATTCTTCTCATTGTTCAGAAATCTGTTCGTTTAACTCTTTTGAAACTCTAAATAGTAGCCCTGGAAAGGGCCGTTTATTGTATGTACTCATATCCTTCATACAGTTTGTAACGAACAAAGAAAGACAATAAACTTCTGGCAGGAAGTTCAACTGTCTAACTGTACATGATTAATGAATATCAGTAGGACACATAACAGGATGGAATGGTAGATGAAGTATATGTGAAACGGTAAACAAAAAAAATATATCGTCATAGATTACATTGAATATGAAATGAATATTAATATTTCATTTTGTTTCATTTTTGTGTTGTGATGTAATGCCGATCCCAATGCCTTCTTCTAATCAATGAACGATCACTGTATGGGTGACACATTCATCGTTGTAAAAATATTGCCGTCTAATGGTATATATTGTGACATATATCGTAAGACCGATTCTGCGTAATATGCATTTGAAAACGCTTAATAAACGTTACATTTTTCGTCGAGTGAAATTAAAGACGTAGTCCTACGTCAAAATGAAATATCAAAAACGGCTATGTAACGCTTTAGATAATTCATTTTACATGCTGATAAATTTTTTTAGCCAAATCGGTCGAGTAGATCCTAGTTGATAGGTGAAAAAACATGGTTTCGAGAAAAATGCGTTCAAAAATCGTACAGCAATACTATATCCCTTGAGGTGACTTCATACTTTGGGCTTTGAGGATTAGAGGAAATATGAGTTTTTCACAGCAATTGGGATTTTTTTGACTCAAGCGTAACTTTTGAAAAGGGCATATTGATTTTAGTAAGAGAAATCTTTGAGAATTTATATCTCAAAAACTATGAGTCGTACAGAAATAGTGTCCTAGAAAAATTTATAGAGTATTGATGGTTGAATATGAAAAAAATGTACACTGAGAAAAAAAATTAGTACTCTTTTTTTTATTTACAAAATAAAAATTCAATTTGCAATATCCAAATACATATTTTTTAATGTTTTTTTATTTTTTTCATACAAAATAGAAGTCATGCAGACAATTTAAAAAATGAGCCCAAGATGGTAAAACTATATTTGACGAACTTTGTGGAACATCGAATTTTTAGGAATTTTCGAAACTTCGAATTTTTGTATGTTAACAATCATATTTAGCCACAAATTATGAATCCTGATGTGATTTGAAACAAAAAAGGTTATTATCAATCTCCTTCTAAATGTAGCCATTCTCGAAATATTTTTAAAAATATTTTTAATTTATTGTCTTTTTTTATAGAAAATAATCCCTTTTAATATGTTTGTCGTGTTATACTGTCATGTTTATGAAATTTTATGAATTTGCTTATAACTTCCAACAACTTTTCCAAATACATCATCATGGTTCATTTTTTGACTCAAGCGTAACTTTTGAAAAGGGCGAATCGATTTGAGTAAGAGAAATCTTTGATAATTTATATCTCAAAAAATATTAGTCGTACCGAAATAGTATGTTAGAAAGAGTTATAGAGTGTTGTTGGTTTAATTTGAAAAACATATACACTGAGAAGAAAAATTAGTACTCTTTTTTTATTTACAAAATAAAATTTTAATTTGCGATATAAAAATATGTATTTTTTTATATTTTTTTCAATTTTTTCATATAAAATAGAAGTCATGTAGAAAATTTAAAAAATGGGCCCAATATGGTAAAACTATTTTTGACGAACTTTTTGGAACATCGAATTTTTAGGAATTTTCGAAACTTCGAGTTTTTGTATGTTAGCAGTCATTTTTAATCACAAATTATGAATCCTGATGTTATTTAAAACAAAACAGGTTATTATCAATCTCCTTCTAAATGTAGCCATTCTCGAAATATTTAAAAAAATATTTGTAATTTATCGTCTTTTTAATAGTAAATAGGCCCTTTAAATATGTTTGTCGTGGTATACCATCATGTTCATGAGATTTTATGAATTCGCTTATTATTTACAGCAACTTTACCAAATACATTGTTATGGTAAAGACATATGTTTAGGAGTGACGTTACGAAACATTCGAAGACATGTGGGTTAATACAAAACGCAGCGAAACTAAAAAATCTTTTTTATCTTAATACAAACTTCAATTAATCAAAAAAATTGTTGGAAATTATATGAAAATTCATAAATTTTCATGAACATGACGGTATAACACGACAAACATATTAAAAGAGATTATTCACTATAAAAAAGATTATAGATTAGAAATATTTTTTTAAATATCTCGAGAATGGTTGCATTTAGAAGGAGATTGATAATAACCTTTTTTGTTTTAAATCACATCAGAATTCATAATTTGTGGCTAAGAATGATTGCTAACATACAAAAATTTCGAAATTTCGTCAAAAATAGTTTTACCATCTTGGGCCCATTTTTTTAATTTTCTACATGACTTATATTTGATATGAAAAAATTGAAAAAATATTAAAAAATACATATTTTTTGATATGGCAAATTAAAATTTTATTTTGTAAATAAAAAAAGAGTACTAATTTTTCTTCTCAGTGTATATTTTTTTCAAATTAAACCAACAACACTCTATAACTTTTTCTAACACACTATTTCGGTACGACTAATATTTTTTGAGATATAAATTATCAAAAATTTCTCTTACTCAAATCGATACGCCCTTTTCAAAAGTTACGCTTGAGTCAAAAAATGAACCTCGATGATGTATTTGGAAAAGTTCTTGGAAATTATAAGCAAATTCATAAAATTTCATGAACATGACGGTATTACATGACAAACATATCAAAAGAGATTATTTACTATAAAAAAGACAATAAATTAGAAATATTTATTTTAAATATTTCGAGAAAGCCTACATTTAGAAGGAGATTGATAATAATCTTTTTTTCTAAATCACATCAGGATTCATAATTTATGGCTAAAAATGATTGTTAATATACAAAAATTCGAAATTTCGAAAATTCCTAAAAATTCGATGTTCCACAAAGTTTGTCAAAAATAGTTTTACCATATTGGGCCCATTTTTTAAATTTTCTGCATGATCAAAAGTGGACCATGGAAACAAAAACCGAAAACAAACATGATTCCGCGTGTGGATGTAATTTTCGCGGCTTTGATATTAAGCATTTTGAGTGGTTTAATTGCAAAATTTAATTCGCTGATAGTTATATTTCGGTTTTTGACTTGACAGAGAAGCGATATTAGACGATAAGAAAATTCATTCGTAAGTGATAAATTTAAATTATTGAAATAATTGCACTGGAGAGGTTGAAATGGACAGTCACACCCCATAATCACATCCAATGCATGATGGAAAGTGAAGGGAAGAATATTCAACTCTTTTTTATATTGATTTCTCTTTTTGTTCTTTTTCAGTTACTGGACACACCAACACTGAGAGAGAGCGAAGTTATTCCTCTCGCGAGCTATAAACTTCTACTCTTCGTATATTATTAACATGTACATATTCCCCCACTACATGTTCATTATACCCGCATCAATGATAATGTTCTACTTTTCGGCTTGTTTTAATTTCAGTAAAAAACATCGAAAAACACATTTTTATAAAACATTTGGCCAATTAATTCGAAAACCAGTATATTGAACTGTAAGAAACTGCTTTTAAGTTTTGGAAAACATGAGTCTCCAAAGATAGAATAGAAGTTCTTCTTAACATGTCCGTCTTATGAGCCGCCAAATGTGTCGTCAATTTCGACCAATCAGAAGTGGGTATTTTCGTTAGAATAGGGGTTGAGATTGTTCAATCGTTCGATAGTTAATTTCATAACATATTTTATTTTATTCAATGTAAAGAATTGTGATGGATGCCGAAATCAGTTGACGCAAAAATCTCGTCAATCCATCATGAAATGACTGAGTAATAAGCGTTTGAAATTGGACAATTTTCAGGATGAGCTCGATTTTTGATTTTCAATTTGTACCCCAATATGTTCCCGAAAGACGTAATCCTACGTCAAAAACATTCGCGTGATTGTCTTGAATTATTTTCGTTACTACTTTCACATTACCATAGGATATGGGCGAGATCGGGTGTATTTACGGCAGTATTTAACCGTTTCTCTACGAGCGTCGTTTTTAGACGACATCAAGGTAATACTGCACATCGATCACACCAGCGCGATATGCATACTTTTCGGCGCAGTGTTCCATTCAGCGGTAGCACACCGCCGTAGAGAAAGGGTTAAAGCAGATTATGGAAGGAATTGCCATAAGTATGTAAATAATAATATTGATGATCGAAATATATCAATTCATAAATAAAAATTTTGAAAAGCGATTGGCGATGGATTAATTACATGTCAAACCGTGATTGCATTGAGCAAATCGGTGGGTCAATCAATCGGCATGTGTTTCACACCTCAATAAACACTACTTTGCGCCTCCGAATCGCCCTAAATTGAATCTTAAAAAGTATCTTATATCATGATTAATCATAACTTTCATACCCTATAATTATGACCGAAAAAAGGTTCCAACCAGCAGTCACAGATGACTCAAGCACAGAAGGAGGATCAACGCGGATCGAAGAATGGCCAAGGCCGGGATCTTTGCGGTGGTCAACGTGTGCTTCCGATGTATCATCGCTCGCTCTCACTCAACGCTTATTTTTATTACCGTGTGTTGCGCACCTCCCCACCGGAAAAAAGCGCGCACCAAAGTGATCATCGTTATTATTATTATCATCATCTGCAGATAAATATTGAAGGTTCTTTTTCATGGGCGGCCCTAATGAGGGCTCACGTGGAAGCCCTCGGATTTTTTTTCTGTGAGCGCGATTCATCTGTGTCTTTTTGTTTTCACTCTCCCTTCGATTCTTATTGTACCGGGTGCTGTATTCATGATGTATACTCTGTCCTCTCCCGATGCTGATGCCCCGAGTCTGCCGCCTCCAGAAATGGATAAATATACGTTTCCGCAGCAAACAAAATTATTATTTAATTTACGAATGAATTATTGTCTTTGATGGAAACGAGTTTGCGGGAGTGGGTATTTAGCAGAAGCGATAATCTTAATATGCTTCATTCTGGCGCTCGTTTCCTGATTGTTTTATTTTGTGTTCTTCATTTCTTCGCAGTTACGATCTCTAACGGTTTGTGACTACGAAAGTAAATCATAACTGTCAGAAAGTGGTTTGAATAAATATTTTCTACAAGAAAGTGTAATGAGAATAGTTCATGCGAATCTCCGTGTGAATTTCCATCTCGGAAATTCATCTTGCTAATTCCCACATCAATCATTGAAGGATTTAGCGCTACCCGTGGTCACCGGTTGCCGTTCCCAGATCAATCCCCAGTGACAATCAGGCTGGGCTCATTCGAACTCGTCGGCCTGTTTCCAATTTACTAACGGCGAGGTGCCAAGTGTAACGGAGTAGCCCCGTCCCTCTGTTAAAACTGATTAAAAATGAATAATTTTTAATAAGCAATGATATATTTACGAGGTTGCTGAGAAAGGAAAAGAACTGAGTGAAAAAACCAAGACTGGCGCTGTCTCCGATTGCTTACACGCTGATGATTACAGACCGCTGTGTCCCACCTGATCACGCCACCATAGCAAACGCACCTCACCTCACTCCTTGGTTGACCATTAAAAGAGTATAAATTTGTGTAAATTTAATTTAAACCTCATTTAGTTTCGCACCTTCGCCAAGACTTCCAGCGGCTCAGTAAATCGAACCTCGTACAGATACGCGATTAAGCATTTCTCGCGGACTGTATTTCGAATTGGTTTTGGCGCTTCGCTTGTCGCCAGGTTTTGATACGGCAAACCTAATTTAATCTAAAAGACGCTTGTGAAGCTTTTATGTCGATTGCGGTGTTTACTATGGAAGATAACGGGTCCTGGACTGTGGAATGCAACGGTTGGGAATGCCATCGAACGCGATTGAAGCAATCAATTGCGACTTGAATTTTAACAAATATAATAAGAAGGATGCGTTTTGTCAACAGACATAGGGGAAGATGGCCCCGATCCGACCTCCCAAATTGCGATTGCAATTCATCTCATGAAATACTCATTTTTCGACAACTTCGGCATTGAAATGAATGCTATAACTCTTACTTAAACTATGTTTTCGGTGTCGGTGTGGTTCATAAGTGCAAAAAAGGGGAAAACGGCCCTAAAAGACCGGAAATGATGTTAGAGGAGTTGAATTAGAGTTAGACGGTGTCAAAGCGAGACGAAAAAAGGGGAGAGCGAAATGGGGGTAGTAAAAGAACACATGGACAAACGGTAACGGTAACGGGATTGATCAAAAATTGACACTCAACGCACCACGCTCCAAGCCGACAGCCAACATATGAAATATGCTACGAGAGATAAATAACCGTTGGAGGAATTGTCAACTATCATAATAAATAGGAATTGTCATCTATTATAATCAGTGCCGAAAATATTCACGTTTACAACATTCACACACGGCGAACTTCAACCTACCTTGTATTGACAACCTACTGCTCAAGCGACTATCGATAAAGATGAAACAATAATATCACACGTGGAATGAACATCAACGTGAACATGTTATGAAGTTCATTTTTCATTGCATCTTCATTTTCGCCTTGATATTCGAATCATCAGAATTGAATATTATTGCTTGCGTGTTAGTGAGAATCAAACCATAAAAATTGAACGTCAACTAATTGAGAGTGAAATCGACTAGAGGGTATGCTAGTGTGGACAAATAATTTTTGGACGTTTTTTGAGCTTTGAACAAATAAAACAAATAATATATTTTTTTTAATATCCATTATTCTATTTGTGCTTATAAATTATTTAAAAATACAAAAATCATATAAACGAAAGAAAATTATTAAAATTGAAAAAGTAAGAAGCGTGTGAGGTGGGGCGGCCATGAGACGCTTCGCTTCTCCACATTAAAATTGATTTCATTTAACAAGCCACATTTAACTTCAGTATCTGTATGCTGGGTGAGGAAGTGTCGGGTAACGTAGGTAACGGGTGTACGTAGGAGCGAGCAAGCGATGAATATCAAATGGGCTTCCGTGATAATCATCTCAAACTACTGACAGTTAGGAAGGTGCGCGAATGCAGGTTTATCGAAATTCATTCGTGATATTTTCATTGAATATAGTCATCAAAGTTCACGCGTCCTTGACTTGATAAAAATGAACTCTTGCGTTACCCTCACTATGAGAGATATGATGTTGTGTTTCGGCAGAAAAGCATTCATCAGACACTGGGAAAAAGTTATTCCTTAAGGTGGGACCAGAATGCAGCGCTATGCGTCGCGTTGCGACAATTGTGCTTTGACACTTCATTTTAAATATGTGTGTTTCAATTTCAATTTAGAATAATGCGTTGCGTCATTAGCATCGTTGTACTAAACGCTTAACATTTGTTCTAAACTGCTTGCGCCGAATTCGCGATGACAGTGGCATGGTGTCGACGTCTGGTGACAACTTCAAATTAGGGCCATAATTTGGGTCCCAAACTCATTAGTGTAATCTCTATCAGATTAGAAGACACGAAGCCGGTTTTTAAATTCTAAAATTTGAATGAAAACTTTTACATCATGTTATTTGATTACTTGGAACACGTGTTTCTGACTTTCATTCAACCATTTGGCTAAACAATTCCAACATTGTTGCTGAATTTTTTCATCATAATATAGAGTTGTCTTCATAAACAATTCCCGTATGAGACATAATTTTAATTTTGAAAACGTGTTCATTTCGACTGAAAATCAGCTATTCTTTCACTCTCCCCTAAACTAGCTCGAAGCTCAATGTCACCAGCGCAGATATGTCAATGTGTTGTTTTTAAAAAACGTTCAACTGATCCGTGGACACAACAAGAACAAGATTTTCATACGAATTTTATTTCGTTTTTGTTTACATGAAAAGTGGTGACGCGAATGCTAGATTGTGATTGCAAATCAACAGACTGCGTCGGGCGAATGTTTTAGTACAAAACGCAAGCAATGACAGCTGATGAGAAGCAACGCACAACGCGGCATTCTGTTTCCACCTTTACTGTCATGAATAAATTTTGATAGTTTATGGCACTGATTATAATAGATATTGGGCAATACCACGTCAATTCAACTGTCCACTGCCCAGACCCTCTTCGATTTTTTCAAACTTTTTATATATCAAGCTATCAAGAGTTACAATTTTCATTATCATTACCCTTTATTGTCCTAAAATCATTCTCACGAGAAATCTGCATTCTCTGTTATCCTCAAATCGATATTAACAAATGAACACTGATAACCCATAAATAATACCGTTTCTACAGAAATAACCGATCGATTAGCTTTGGCCACAACGAAAAAACAATGTAAGAAGGAATAAGTCACAAGAGGTTAATTCACAACAAATGGAAAATTGTAAACTGTGCTCCTCTCCTCAACAAATGAAAAAACATATACCGGGGGCAAATTGATCACAATTTTCAAAAAAAGGGGAATATTTCCCAAAGTTTTTGTTAGATGTATACTCAGTTATTTTTAAAATCAGTACTGGTGCTAAGGCCACAAAACGTTATGGAAAGTTTTGTTCAAAAAAATCTTTAAGCGTTGATTTGGGAAATATTTTAGCGTAAAATTTCAAAATGTAGCTTCGGGGTGAAATTGATGATCAATCTATGTTTCTCAGGATTTTCTAGTGTCAAATGCACAAAAATGTATGGAAAATCAATTTTTTTTTCATCTACGGTCATTTAAATGATAATTCAAGGGTTTGAGGATACAAAAAACCTAATTGAATCCACCTGAAGGTGTGGTCATGCCTTTCCATAACTCGATTAGAACACTGATATGCAGGTCATTCGGAGACCATTCGTATTATCCTAATGTGGCCAAAAACCCCTGAAATGGTCACCAATGAGCTAGTTTTGACAAACCAAGACGTTCAATATGTCGCATGATGGGATTCGGTTCTGGTCATTCATGGTGCATTTTTGTAAAATAATTTTTTCTCACTTATTTGAATAGTAATTACAAGTAGTTGATTACTTATTCAACTAATCAAGTATCGGCAAGAAGACATCTTCAGGTCAATCACGGAGAGCAACTACGAATTGTACAGTCTACCTAAGCTCAAGCTTAGGTACCTTCAGATGCTTATTGAACATGTCAGATTAAAAAAGTATAAAATTAATATGTATAATACATCTGAACATTTATGATTGTATTCAGTAATACGTTTGATCAATTTCACCACGGTGATCAATTTGCCCCCGGATGACGGTACCTCTCGTTTGTTACGGATACGCCGTAAGTCTTTATCCTTTAACCCTTCATAAGACCGTGGGCAACTATTAGGCTGTCAAAAAAGTCCTGCGGTATTTTTTTTAAATTTTCATTTGTTCATAAAATTAGTTACAATAATCTGTTTTAAGTCAAATATGCGCCGTTTTGTTCGATGACTTGTTCCCAACGAGATGCCAATTTCATAATACCCCTGTTATAGAAGCTCGTTTCCTTATTGGCAAAAAACTCGGACAGCCAATTTTCACAGGCCTCTATTGTGGCTAAATTCTGACTACCTAGCTCGTTCGCCATGGACAAAAACAGGTGGTAGTCACTTGGTGCAAGGTCCGGACTATACGGCGGATGCAAAAGAACCTCCCATCCGAGCTCCCGGAGATTCTGGCGCGTCACCAAAGAAGTGTGTGGCCTGGCGTTGTCCTGATGGAAGACAATGCGGCCTCTGTTTATCAAAGATGGCCTCTTCTTCATGAGTGCTACCTTCAAGCGGTCCAGTTGTTGGCAGTACTGGTCCGAATTGAGCGTTTGGCCATAGGGAAGCAGCTCATAATAGATTATTCCTTGACAATCCCACCAAACACACAGCAGAACCTTCCTGGCCGTTAATGAGGGCTTGGCCACCGTCTGAGCCGCTTCAGCGGGCTTCGACCACGACCGTTTGCGCTTCACGTTGTCGTAAGTGACCCACTTTTCATCGCCACCATCCGCTTCAGAAACGGTTCGATTTTGTTGCGATTCACATGCGTCGATACGGTCAAAGATGTTTTTTTGCGTCAACGTGTGTGGCACCCTATAGTCCTTGACAGTGTTTGTTTGATTAAGTCGTTCGTGAGTTATAGTGTCGCAAATATGGAGCAAAATAGAGAGAAAATCCAACATATTTTACAGTACTACTATGACAAAGGCAAAAATGCATCTCAAGCTGCCAATAAAATTTGTGCAGTTTATGGACCCGATACAGTTTCCATTTCCACCGCACAACGATGTTTTCAACGTTTTCGTTCTGGTGTAGAGGTCGTCGAAGATGCGCCACGCTCCGGAAGGCCTGTCGTCGAAAATTGCGACAAAATCGCTGAATTAGCCGAGAAAGACCGGCATAGTAGCAGCCGTAGCATCGGCCAAGAGCTGGGGATAAGTCATCAAACCGTTATTAACCATTTGAAGAAGCTTGGATTCACAAAGAAGCTCGATGTATGGGTGCCACACACGTTGACGCAAAAAAACATCTTTGACCGTATCGACACATGTGAATCTCAACAAAATCGAACCGTTTCTGAAGCGGATGGTGACTGGCGATGAAAAGTGGGTCACTTACGACAACGTGAAGCGCAAACGGTCGTGGTCGAAGCCCGCTGAAGCGGCTCAGACGGTGGCCAAGCCCTCATTAACGGCCAGGAAGGTTCTGCTGTGTGTTTAGTGGGATTGTCAAGGAATAATCTATTATGAGCTGCTTCCCTATGGCCAAACGCTCAATTCGGACCTGTACTGCCAACAACTGGACCGCTTGAAGGTAGCACTCATGAAGAAGAGGCCATCTTTGATAAACAGAGGTCGCATTGTCTTCCATCAGGACAACGCCAGGCCACACACTTCTTTGGTCTGTCTGCTCTGCGATGGGACACTTTGCCTTTTCGGTTGCGTGTGGCTGTTTTGTGTTTTTAGTTGCATGTCGAAACGTGTTGCTGTTAGAAATCACGTCATGCAAAAACTTAGAAAAACTTAGAGCATTTGTTGGGAGGAAGGGAATGATTTCAGAAGTGGATAATTGAGACGCAAATATGCTTTTTTCGCACTGAAATGCATATAAACCATCGAAAAAAAACTAAATAGACGATAACTTCGTCAAATATGCTTATTTTCATATACCGCACAAAAAAAATCGAACAAAAACAGAAAACCGCACAAAAACAGGTTTTACTGTATATTGTTTTCGCTGCACTAGAAGTACTGTATTAATTTTTGCATAACCAAAGGCGCAATGAAGTTACAAGACAGCGGCAAACTGTATTTTTGGGGTTAACCCTTTATAAGACCGTTGCAACTATAGTGCCACTCACAAAAAATATTTATTTCACCGCGCTTGGAATATTATTTCAATAGTTTGCTTAACCAAAGACTTCTAAAGATATCCGGGAATATTACAATTTCTCTCCGCGATCGCACTGCATATGTCTTGGTCAATTAACAAGTCAGTACTGCGGCAATCAGTGCTTGAACACTCCTAATTTTACACCATCTCACATCGGAAGACGTCTGAGTTTTGCCAAAACTCGCATGAACCGACAGTGGGGCATGGTTTGTTATGACAAAGAATGTTTCCAAAAGAATATATTTTGCTATATATCATAACGAAAATTTCTTCAATATATAGGTTATCTTCACTGACGAAAAAAGTTCAATTTGGATGGCCCTGGTGGTTTCAACGGGTACTGGCGTGATTTACGGAAGATGGAACAGTATTTTTCAACCAGGAATTTTAGTGAAGGCTCGTGCATGGTTTGGGCGGGATTCTGTGCAACTAGAAAGGTCGAAAATGGGTCGGGCTATTTTAGAGATACATTTTTTAAATACGTTGTTCAGCAAAATCAACATAAAATGTGAATGGATATCTTAGAAACAAAAAAAAAAGTGATATTTAGATATTTTACGTAATATTATATTACTGTTTGAAATCGTTCTATAGTACAAATAAAATGAACTATTGAATTGACAACTGATACAGTTTCTTTAGAAACAGAATATATTAATTCATGATATCAGAGTTCAGGAGTGTACAATGCGAAAAAAAGGAAACAGTTGACGATAACAAGTTACAATAGGAATTGGTAGCAGCAGGGGTACACTTTACTTTGTTCTGATCTCCTTCGCTGTCTAAAACAGCAAGAGAAACCGAAGAGGTTGTACTACAATCTGTACATTTTGCCTGCGAATCCGGAAAAATAAAACAATCCCGTAGATTTGAAAATATTTTCATAGATCTGGCATCCCAGATTCAACCTTACCGGTCTTACAGCATAGCCCAGGTACTCCATTCAATAGTTCTCCAATTGCGAAACTAGTTAAATTATTCAATTTATGTGTTACAAAATTGAGTGGTAGCTAAACCACATTACATATGCCCATATCACAGGATTTTATTGGTTTCGCCCTTCTTCTCCCTCTTTCTTCGTCCATCAGCGGAACAGTCTGCCCCTTTTCTTGTTCGATCACTTGTTCAACAGTTGTTTGGTGTTTGCTTGCGGTAGCCATCCAGTGAGCATTATCTGCCGTTATTTATATATGTTTTCGATCCCCCTCGGCCTCTTGGCCGAGGGCAGTCTGCGGTGTGCGGTGATGGTGGTGGCGACAGGACTTCCGCCCTTTACCAAGCGCGCGCACACACCAAGCCCTGTTAGTAGCAGGTTTCCACCCACCTTCTCTCTTTCACTCGAGCACGCGTAAAAATGACAGCACACAGAGGGAATGTAACAATTTGAGCACCCCGCCACGAGAGCCAACCCAGGCACTCGGCATGTGTTCGTGTGAATTCTCGCATTTCTGCCAAAAAGATAATAAATTTCAAACTAAACTGCTTCAGCTACATTCTTGGATTGCGCTTGGGTGCACGCTGCCTGGCTGGAACATTGGATTGCACTCAGCGAAACACACCACTCGGGATCCGTTGTTGGAAGAACATCGCCATCATCACCATTGAAGCTGGTGTCTGTGCAGTGCCCAAGAGTTGGGGAAACCCTCGCGCTCTGTTACGTGCGAAAGTAGAACTAGAAAAAAAAAGATACAAATCCCGTATGCTTGAATACAATAATTGCATTTACTATGATAGCCTCAATTTATTGGCCATATTTCTTGGTCTATTTGACCTTCGGAAGGTCTTCTCCCGGTGCGAGTGTAACCCTAGTGAAAATTTAATTTATTATGGATGTTCTGGTTGGGCTTTAGCTAGCAACGGACAACGTGAAATCTCATGATTTAATCAAATATCTTTCGTACATCTAAGGGAATTGACAAACGCGTCATAATACGCGAACATCATACAAAGCGTTTTGTGATAAATGTCGGTCATTAAATCCGGACATAATTTATTAAAAATGGATCATAATAGGCGACATGCCACTGTAAAGGAAGTCATATCCGAACTTCGTTGTGTAATTACGTCATAACAAGAGGTTGATCAATACAAACGGAGTCATAATAAACGGATTCTACTGTATTATATTTATTTGAGTAAAACCTTTTGTATTGAAGTTTTGTAAGCATATAAAGAGTAGCAGTTGGATCTTCCACGAAATATTTCAACTATTTTCATTTTTTTTTCAGATTTTGTTTCACGGCGGTGTTCTTGTGTTTTATCTCGATATTCCAAGTTATTTTTTTTCCAATGTCTAAACGAAAGTGTATTTTCATCGCAAGGATCGCCTAAGAAATATGTTAAATATTTCTTTATTTCATATGTTTTTATTTATTTACTAACTGCAAGTCTCCGTGAACGAAGGAAAAGTAGAAGAATGAAGGGGAATACTTGCCTAGAGTATAAACAGTGGACATCACCTCATTAGTTGATTACAAGTCAGTCGCCAATAAGCTGAAAGAATATAATATTGAGTATTTTACCCATGATATCGCTGCTGAGAAACCCTTAAAAGTCGTCCTTCGAGGTCTAATGGATATGGATATCAAAGAGCTGGAGGCAGCTTTGAAGCACGTAAATTTGCAACCCTTACAAATTTTTAAAATGAAACGACATAACTCGAATATTAAGTACCGTGATCAGCTTTATCTTATCCACTTAACCAAGGGATCAACGACACTCAAAGAACTACAGAAAATCCGAACTCTGCACCACATCGCCGTAGTATGGCAACGCTATAAACCAGTACACCGCGACGTCACAATGTGTGGCAATTGCCTGATGCCTGGTCATGGAACCAAGCACTGTCACATGAGGAGCCGCTGTGCCAAGTGTGGTAAAAATCATAAGACCCCGGATTGTTCTGAGACCGAAATCAAGATCAAGTGCCTCAACTGCGATGGAGAACACTCAACCACAAGGCGATCCTGTCCGAAGCGTGAACAGTTCATCAAATTCCGGAACAATGCGGCTCAGCGTACTAAAACAAAACCGAAAACAACTTCCCAGGGCTACTGGCATCAAGCAGACCCATCCCGAATTTATTACCTCTTCCTCTTCCGCAACAACGAAGAACAGAAATTGATAGGACAGATTGCAGCCATTCCACGCCTGGATTCCGGACATATGCACAGGTCGCTGCTGTTACCCCAGAGGACACACTATATTCAATGGAACATATGGCGATATTACGATCGATTTACTCGACAAACAGACTCGCGTATGCAAGACAAGTAACGAACAAGTCGCAGTCATGCTGCAATTCTATTATCATCACCGTAGCCTTCTCGCTCAGACTGCTTAACTTCAACGCCGCTTCAGTGGCGAATAAACAGCTAGAGTTTATCGAATTTCTACGAAACCATGAAATCGACGTTGCCTTCATCACAGAAACGCACCTCAAGCCAAACATTAATTTCTCCTTGCCGGAGCACACGTTCGTAAGGTTCGACCGCATCAAAGCTCGGAGAGGTGGTGTCGCCATAGCCATCCGCCGGGGTCTCCAGTTCAAATTGCTCTCTGACTTCCGTTTGAGCATCATCGAGGCAGTTGGCATCGAACTAACCTCTTCCAACAGACCGATCATCATAATCGCTGCTTACTGTCCAGTGCAATGTAAAGAAATTGACGACAGTTCGACTAAGCTGAAAAACGACATCCAAAAACTGACTCGCTGGAAAGGTAATTTCATCGTAGCTGGGGATCTCAATGCACGCCACTCAATCTGGGGGAACGTTAGAAACAACAGGAATGGAATCGTTTTAGCCAATGACGCTCAAGCCGGACATTATGTTGTACTCCATCCGGACTCACCAACGTTTTTCTCACCAGCCGGTGTTGGCTCTACTCTGGACATCACTTTGACAAACATCGCTGAGATGCTCACAACACATCAGACACGAACAGAGATGTCATCGGACCATCTTCCGGTGATCTTCGAAATGAACGCAATCATCAATCAGTGCGAGCAGCAACTAAGACGAAACTACCATCGCGCCAACTGGCCGCGACTGCAACAATTCATCGAGGATCGGGTGATTGAGCACCCAATATTGGAATCAATCGATGACATCGACTGTACATTGGAGAGTTTAACCAACACCGTTCAAGAAGCGGTGAACCTATTCGTTCCAACAACGCAAGTTTCACGTAAGTTTTTGCAGCTTGATGTTGAAACCAGAAGAATAATTCAGCTTAGGAATAGTGTTAGAAGGCAATTCCAAAGAACGCAAAATATTTCTAGAAAGGTCCTTTATAAAAAATTAAATAAAATCATTTCAGCTCGTGTTCAAAAGATCAGAAACAGGGAATTTGAAAAAAACATTAAGGCCTTGCCCAACTATTCCAAGCCCTTCTGGCGACTTACAAAAATTCTAAAATCAAAGCCGAAACCCATTCCACCTTTAAGGCATGATGACCGTGTTGAGCTTACATCTGTTGAAAAAGCCAATTCAATCTCTCGTCATTTTATGGCTTCTCATAACTTGGGGCAAAATATTGCTAGCCCGATGGAAGCAGAAGTAACTGAAAGCGTGTCGCAAATTAATGCAGCCCCGAATGAATTGCCTGAGAACAATAAAATCACAATCGAGGAGTTGAAGAATATCATCCGCTTCTCTCGTAATATGAAGGCTCCGGGATTCGATGGCATTTTCAACATCGTTTTGAAAAATTTTGGACCCAAATCTCATACCCTGTTGGTGAAAATATTCAACCGTTGTCTCGAGTCTAGCTACTTCCCCACAGCGTGGAAGCAGTCCAAGGTGATACCAATTCCAAAACCAGGGAAGGACCCAACCATCCCGTCTAGCTACCGACCAATTAGTCTGCTCTCGTCATTGAGTAAGCTTTTCGAGAAGTGCATTTATACCAGGCTCCTCAACCACTCCGAGTCCAACAACATCTTCATGAACGTTCAATTCGGATTCAGACGTGGCCATTCGACAGTCCACCAACTTCAACGAGTATCAAATATTGTAAGGCGAAACAAAACGATTTCAAAGACAACAGTGATGGCCTTCTTGGATATAGAGAAAGCCTTTGACAACGTGTGGCACGACGGGTTGGTCCACAAGCTTTACCAATACAACTTCCCGGTCTACCTTGTAAAAATAACATCAAACTATCTAAGAGACAGAACATCAAAGGTCAGCATCGGTCACTCGCTTTCTCAGCCGTATGATGTTACCGCAGGAGTCCCCCAAGGGAGCATTTTGGGGCCTATATTATACAATTTGTATACTTCTGACATCCCGCCGTTGCCGGGCGAAGGAACGCTATCGTTATTTGCTGACGATTCTGCGATCTCTTTTGAGGGCCGAATAATCCGCGCGCTGGTGTCGAAACTCCAGAACGGTCTCAATGCTTTCATCAACTATCTCTCCACTTGGAAGATATGCGTAAATGGAACGAAAACTCAGGCAGTTGTTTTCCCACACAGTAAGAGTCCGCGTCTAATCTCAGCGACGAAAATCCGGGTACAGAATATGGACATAGAATGGTCATCCGAAGTTCGTTACCTAGGTCTCATCCTGGATAACAAGTTATCATTCCGCTCCCACATAGATGAAAGGGTCCTAAAGAGTATGATACTACTCAAAAGTTTGTACTCCATCATCAAGCGGCGCTCTAGGACGTCCCCTTCCAACAAGTTAGCGGTCTATAAGCAGGTAGTTGCACCGATGTTAGAGTACGCCTCACCTATATGGCAGGGTTGCGCAAAGAGCCATATCAAAAAACTCCAAATTGTCCAAAACAAATTTTTGAGGATGATTTTGAACAAACCACGACACACACGAACTACTGAGCTTCATCGGATGGCGGGTATTGACACTATCTTGAATAGAATCACAATGCACACGGATAGAGTCAGAAGTAAAGCCTTGGTTTCCGAATCGGAAATTATAAGATGTTTATACTTACAATAACAAATTTTGTTTGTTTTTTTTTGTTTCCGTGTAGAATAACAAATTTTTAGGCTGTAAGGATTAGGTTTAGTTAATTAAAATATTTCGGAACATGTGCTACCAAGACATAAATGTATAAACCCGCTATAGGAAGAATTTGAACCAACAAAGAAAGGAGAAAACTAAAGCTGAAAAACTTCATGTATGAAAGTTGAATCAATTAAAATTGTAAACCATTGTAACAAACAAAAGAAAAATAATAAACAAAAAAATTTATTTTTTTTTTTTAAAAAAAGGAAAACTTTCATTCGGCATCGGACTGTTGAGCAATCCAGTTCACTTTGCTTTCGCTGCGCTTCGATCTAAGATTGGACCCCACCAGTGGTAATCCAACTTGGATATCGTCGTTTGGTTTTTCTGTTAGTTTTTCGCGTTATTCGTATTGTGTTTTTCTTTCCGCGTCATAAATTGGACGCTTCGTGTAGTGTGTGATAAGCACGAAGAAGAGGAAGGCAGGCTCGAGCCCTGCAAAAAATGAACGCATTGCTAGGGGCAATAAAATTTCGAGGCAAGCGTCATCTAATGATGGACGCGATGTTGGTGCAGTGAAAAGCGCTCGCATTGAACCGAGCCTTCGCGAGTGTGACACCGCATCGAACAACAGCGAAATAGGTGATTTCGGCGCGTTGGTCGAAAATGTAAACGCCGTTACCCAGGCAGCAACCAAAATCAAGCTCCTCCCGCTGGTGGTGAAGGCGGCCGCTCTTGACAAACTCATCAGCGAATTCGCATCCATGGGCAGAGTACAAGCTGTGTGGCATAATTCAGTCTTTTTCCAAGCAGTTAACATTGTTCGTTCTCCGTCATCATAAGGGCTTCGTTGGTGCATTTGAGAATGCATCAATGCATTAAACTGACGTTATGGCGAAGCAGGCGTTGAGGTTGTGTGCCAAAAAATATTTAGAGAATACCAAGAATCTTGAATGTCTTATTGGAATGTTATAAGTTATTTAGGTTCGCGTACCAGTCGCAAAACTGCCTTCAACTAGGATTGCATTTGCGCTAATATTGATCATAATGAAGCATTGCTACTGTTTTCGAGGTTCTTAACAAAAAGAGTTTATTTCGCTTGTATAGTCACCAAGAAAGTAAATGTCGTTCTGGAATTTTGTATGTGATTAGGTTTCGCTTGCCAGTAGCAAAACTTCCTCCACTAAGGGTGACAGCTGCGCTTCTCTCGAGAATGAAAAAGTAATGCAACTTTCAACAACAACGCAACAGTTGTTTCTAAAATTTCATAGCATTATAGAATAATATCCGAAGGTATAACTACTGTTGCTACTGTTTTCGAGGTTCTTAACAAAAAGAGTTTATTTCGCTTGTATAGTCACCAAGAAAGTAAATGTCGTTCTGGAATTTTGTATGTGATTAGGTTTCGCTTGCCAGTAGCAAAACTTCCTCCACTAAGGGTGACAGCTGCGCTTCTCTCGAGAATGAAAAAGTAATGCAACTTTCAACAACAACGCAACAGTTGTTTCTAAAATTTCATAGCATTATAGAATAATATCCGAAGGTATAAGCGACTTATATTAAATAACAGCGTTGTTCTACGTCAACATGCGGTCGTATCTTGGACACGACCTCCTATAATTTTTTTTATTTTTTCTTACAATTGAAAACCACGAATACAATAAAATAATCGATTTGAAGAAAATAACAATAATAATGCAGACAATGAAGAAAATGATGTAATCGTAATGCTCTTAAAAAATCAGGAAAAAATTGCCCCTCATGTAGAAAAAAAAAAAAAAAAAGACACATACGAACACATTTAAATAAAAATTAGAGCAGAAGTGGGACTCGTGCAACGTGCTCCCGTGGCCGAGTGGTTAGCGTCATAACTAACATGCCGGGTGTTCGGGTTCGATTCCCGTTCTGGTCGGGGGAATGCGTATGGCAGCCCCCCCTTAGAGAGGGAGGTCTTTTGTATAGTTGCTTGATTAATTCTCGAGAAATTTCCTCCGACTTGCACTGTGATCACGCGTATTCTAGAGCTTGCCATTCAGAATGCATTCAAGGCGTGTTATTTGGCATAGAAATCTCAACTAAGTACTAATTTTTTTTTTTTTTTTATAAACACATTTATTTCGAACACTAGATTACATTACATTATAGTTTTACACAGGTACACATTGTAGATAAAATTCTAAGGCTTCTACAGAAAGTGTGTTATTTTCATCTAAAATAAAATTTACATAATTTATAAACAATCTTAGAGCTCTAAATTTGTCTCTTCTTCTAATTTGCTTTAACTCAGGAAGAATGAAATTCTTAAAATTGACTCTTCTTCCCACGATTGTTTCCAATCGTGAGAGAGTGACACTCCAGAGTAGCCTAATTCTTTGACACTGCGTTATTTTGTGTTCTAAATTTTCTACTGCATTTGGACAGTACTGACACATAGGGCTGTCTGTTCGATTTTGTCGATAAAGTAACGCAGCATTTGGTATTTTCCCGTTCACCAGTAGATAATATAAAGAGCGTTCGGCCGATGTAAGTTTTCTACTCTTGATGGTCTCCCAAACACTTTTCCAGAGCACGTTAGGGTTTTCCAACGATATTTTTGGTGTGTGTATGCTTTCTCTGAAAAAGTCGTGCAGAGAAGCAGTCGAAGGATTTTGCTTGAGACGATCAGGAACGTATGCTATAGTTTTTGCAACATTTTTTAAACAAGGATATAGTGCTGGAACAGCTGCAACATTCGGTGGATTACCCAGACAATTCGAGAATGTGAATGCAAAGGGAGTGAATTCCATGTCTCTGATGAATCGACTGACTAGAAGCGCTTTGCATTTATACTTTGGCAGATGCAGATTGAGACCACCCATGCTAACTGGTAGTGCAAGTTGTTCTATGGGTATTCTCGTTGGGTGCCGATCCCAGATGAAGCTGCCTATTTGAGATGTGATACGAGCAATTGCAATATTTGGGGCACTGATAACAGAGGCCAGGAACCACAACCGCGAGGTGATGAAAGTATTTAGTATAATAATTTTTTGATGTAATGTGAGGATCCTCGGCTTGAACATCCACATCAATTGCGACGTCTTTCTGATTGCATCATTCCAGTTGAAGTCGATTGTTTGCTTCATAGAGTTGAAATATGTGATCCCTAAAATTTTTACGGAGGGACGAACTGTCGGCCAAACAGACTCATCGGGTTGTTGCCAGCAGCCAATGTTAACTGCCACGGTTTTTGTCAGATTCAGAATAGATCCCGAACATAAGCCAAAGTCCACGAAGGTTTGTTCGATGATCGGAAGCTTATTGCTATCAGTTGTGATGATGGAAATGTCGTCCGCGTATGCTATCACTAGATCTAGTGGACCATTGCAAACTGAGCGCAGCTTTTCAAGGAGGGGATGTAGGTACAGGACAAATAGATGCATACTGATAGGATCGCCTTGTCTTACTGAGCATAGGATAGGGAATTCGGGAGAGAGATTTCCGTTTACTAGTAAACGCGAAATTGACGAGGACATTATCTTCCCAATTAGTGACACAAATTCCTGGTTCAAGCGAATGTTCCGCATCACGCCCAGAAGAAAATTTATATTCACTCTATCAAAGGCATGATCAAAGTCAAAGGAAATTATTTTCCCTGACCTTCTTCTGCAATTTAGTTCAACTATTCGGTCTTTTATTCCGTTCACGGCTTCGAATATGTTTCTCTTTGAGTTGGAACACTTTTGGCTTTTATTTAGTATATCATTTTCAGTCATCACATGGTCAAGTCGTTGTTTCAATATCCTAGCCAAAATTTTATAATCGAAATTGAGTAAGCTTATGGGTCTGTACGACTTAATTGTATCGTCTCCGGATCGCTTTTTGGAGAGTACAATTATCCCCTCAACAAATTTTTCAGGAATATTCCCTCGAATTGCTTCGTTAAGCATCAAATTCAATTGAGGGTGGATAATATCATAGGCTCTTTCGTAAAATTCTTTAGGAATACCATCTCTGCCTGGGGATTTCCTCGATGCACTTGACTTTATAGCGAAGAAGATTTCCGAGGTAGTGATTTCGTTCATCAGCTGATTGCTACTTACGGAGCCTTCTGGGACAATTCGATTTGTTGGAAAGTAATTATTTTGTTCTAAATTCTCCGCAGTGTAGAGGTTTTTGAAATAGTCAAACGCATGACTCTCTATTTCATTAGTGCAAGTGAGTAGCTGGTTCTGATGTTGTATTTTGTCGATAGTACTGTTCTTCTTCTTTTGTACCCTTTCACCGATTTGAAAAGAAGGAAGTTTTTCCCCACAGATTAATCGATCATTTAGATGTTCGTACGCTTTGGAAAAATTGCTTTGCAATTTTAGCATTTGTCCTTTAATTTTATTTATTTGTGTTCTCCCATTCAGGTTGTTCTGCATATTTTCATAAGCAATTTTCAATTGACGATACAAAAATTCGTTTCTTGCGTGGAAATCTCGAAACGCTTGGTTAGTTTTCCAACGGAAAAAACTCTTAATTTTGGGTTTTACGAAATTTATCCACCATTCTAGCCAACTATTATAGTTCCGTCCTTCTCGAAGCCAATAGTTCCACTTTCTGCTGAACTCCTCAAGGTTTTCCGAGTTGAGAACATGTGCACGAATAGACCAAAATCCTCGCCCATACGGACGGCCGAGATCAGGTAAACAACAGCGTACCTTGCAGGCTTTGTGATCCGAAAAAGACGTCACAAAATATTCAGCCGTACGGAGATGCGGAACAACAACCTGTGAAACGTAAATTCGATCGATGCGTGATGCTGCGTTTGCCCGAATGAAACTATAATCTATTCGATTTCCATTCAATACATCCCATACATCATAAAGCCCAAGATTATCAACGAGACGTTTGAGAGAGGGACTAAAACTGTTGGTTCCTGTGGCATCTTTGCAGGCTATAACGCTATTAAAATCACCGCCTAGAATCAAATAGTCACTACTATTTTGTAGATAGTAGGGGAGATTTTTGAAAAGATTTTCGCGAGCAGAGAAATTTTGCGAACCTGAATGTGCATAGACATTACATAAGGTACACTGGGGCAAGTGGAATTTGGGGGTAAGTGGATCAAATATAAAGTAAACAAATAACAAAAAATATTTTGCTTTGTTTCCACACAACATCTGCCAAACAATCAATAAACATCTACTAAACGTACTTTTTAGTCGTTGTGAACCACCAGACGCAACCAAATATTGCTTTGTTTACAATCGCATTTCTGCAGCTGCGATCAGAGTCGATTACGCTGTCAGTAAAATTACATTTTCGACGATCGGCAGTTCGGAAAACTGGTTACATTTCACTACTAGGTAATTGAAAAATGCTTATTTTTGTGTTTACCGATACAAAATGTGAAAGATTGTCTTTTTACTATAAAAATCGGCCTGTTTCCACTTGCCCCACATGTTTTTGTAATTGGGTTAAGTGGAATACGTGAAAGTAAACATTGCTTATTGAATGTTTTTAATCTTTACAGCCACCGGAAGAATGGTTCGCAAATACATTCGCAAGCGTTCTCCTGCTAAATACAGTGGACAGGACTTGACAGATGCGATGGATGATGTAAAAAACGGCAAGATGAAGATAAAAGCGGCAGCAAAGCACTTCCGAATCCCATATGCAACACTCTTCAAGCGAGTGAAAGGTCTGAGAGGCATTAAAAGTATAACGGGAGGCCGACCCACTGCTTTGCCGTTGAAGGTTGAAACACAGATCGCCGACTGTATCAAGAAAATGGATAAGTGGGGCTTTGGACTATCCAAAGAGGAGACAATTTTGGCAATAGCAGAGTACGTAAAAGTTAACAAGCTTCAAACACCGTTTGTAAGCGGTGTTCCGGGAGACGATTTTTTCCGGAATTTTAAGCGCCGGCATCATCTATCGCAAAAAAAGCCCCAAGCCGTTGAGGTCGCACGGAAACGAGGAGCTGATCCTTTCGTGATGACCGAATACTTCAAGCTCCTAAAACAGGTGACCACGAACGTTCCTCCAGAGCAGATATATAACATCGATGAGACTAGCTTCTGCCTCGATCCGAGTCGGGTTAAGACTGTGGGAGAAACTGGAAGAGCTGCTCATCGTGTCACGGGCGGTTCAGGAAAAGAAAATTTTACTGTATTGATGGGAGGAAATGCGGCTGGTGACAAATTACCACCACTTATTATTTTCAAAGGATCCAACGTATGGAACAGCTGGATGGCTAGTAAATGTGATGAATTTCCTGGAATAGTTTATGCTGCAACCAAAAACGGCTGGATGGAGACGGATGTTTTCGCCAACTACTTCGAACGGTCCTTTCTGAGCGCTACCGCTGAGGGACAATTGGTCCTACTTTACGATGGCCATGTATCACATGTTTCTCTTGCTCTCATCCAAAAAGCAATCGAGAATAATGTTGTGATACTCAAACTTCCGCCCCACACAAGTCATCTCTTGCAGCCTATGGACCTGGCGGTGTTTAAACCATTGAAGCAAGACTATGACAAGTGCGTTATCCAGTGGCAACGGAATCACTATGGGACGAAGCTGTCTAAATCAGCTTTTTCAAACATTATCTCCAAAGTTTGGAGATCATTTGATTCACAAATAATTAAAAATGGGTTCCGCAAGGCCGGCGTATACCCGTTTTCCGATAAGGTGATTCCGGAAGACAAATACGAACCGAGAGCATGGGCACGTTTCATCGCATCACAGCAAGCAGCTCAAACGTTAGATGACAACACTGTTGAGATCGTCGAAGGATCGAAGAAGGCGCTTCCAAGAGTAACAAACACCAGAGATGCAGCTTCAGCAACTTGTAATTGCATTGCTTCCTCAACAGGGAATGACCAAATGGAAAATGATAATCCACAAAATAATTCTTTTGAAGCGATTCTCCTTGACCATGTGAAACAGATTCCTGTTTCCAAAGCGCAGAGAAAAAAAGTTTGTCCTGGGGCAGAAGTTATAACATCGACTGATGCCGTTGTGAAGCTGGAAACGATCAAATCGGTTAAAGAGGCGACACAGAAAGCAAAGCGTAAGAGAGCTTCGAAGAAATCATAACTGTGGTTAGCGATGTACCTGCTATTTTTATCTATTGACCTGATTTTGAAGACTTGCGAAGCAATAACGATATTTATTGCATTTTTTTTTTATTTCCTTAAATGCATTGATTAATTAATTTTGTATTATCAAAGAATAAAAGAAAGTGAATACAGTTTGTTTTATTCATTCCCAAACACCTTTTTAACAGAGTTTAACTTGTTGTAAACATAAAATTCCAGGTTTCCACTAACCCCCGTATCAAGGGGTAAGTGGACTTTGGGGACTTGGAGATTATTTTTGGCCAAACTTAAAATCTAGTTGAGGAATTCATTTTTCGGTTCCATATATTAATAGCTAATCGGCTACAGTAGTGATGTGTATAATTCGTTTTGAAAAATAATCAAAAACAGGAAAAATAGGACACTTTATTTTTGAAATAATGGTTTTTGGGGTTCCACTTGCCCCAGTGTACCTTATAGTGACTGAGTCGTTGATCTTGACTGTTATGATTCGACTATCTAAACTTCTTTGCACGTTGCAGAGGGGGATGTGAGGCTTAAGCGCTATTGCTGTCCCTCGTTTGTTTTCGTCTACATTTGTCACCATATTGAATCCAGATATACTAAAATTAATATTTTTGACTTCTTGGAGCAAAATTATGTCGAACTCCATTAAACGTGCGAAGGTGGACAAGGCTGCTATTTTATTAGTACTAGATATTGAGTTGGTATTAATACTACCAATGTTGTAGCTGATTGGTAGATTATTCATATGGCAATGGATGAGGCATAAGGTACTGAATATAGTTTAGTAAGGAGAGGGTAATATGTAGCAGAGGAAATACTTCTTAAACATCATCTCCCTCATTTCGTGACTGGGACGACATATTCGATACTTTGTTAGTGATATCTGTAGATACATGAGGCGGAGAGCATGTCCGTTGTTTCTTTGGACGCCCCCTTCCTCGTTTTACTTTTTGAGGTGGTACACTCTCACACGACGACTCATTGCTTTCACTCTCGGAAATCTCCATTGTGGTGGGATGGGAATGAAGGCTAGAAAGAGGAATTTTGAAAGTGCTTACACTTACTGCGTCGGTTTCACTATGGACTTTGTGGTGCTGAGAACCCTCTACTCTCAGCGGGTCCCGAGTGTCGTTGCATTCGTTGATTCCGTTGTCCACTAGAGCAGCCTCATCTCCATGAGCACGATGTATAGATTCATCAATGAGTGCCGTCGACGTTATTGTGGAAATTGACATCGTTGTCTCTTTAGATGGTTCTAGGGGACAATTGGTTTGGGATGACGAAGTTGTTTCAGATGACGTGGTAGCAGTTGAACGAGAGGAGGATGCTTCCAAGCGATCATCCGCGTTCGGCTGAGTAACTCGCGCTCGTTCGTTGAGTTTGTTTAGATTGGTACCCACAAACTTCGGCAGAAGATCGTTGCCGAGGTTGGTTCCATTAAGCGCTCCCGCGTAGGTCGAGGTTTTGTTTTGTATTGTCTTCAGTCGATTGTTAAGATCAGTCTTTTGTCCGAGAAGCTTTTTGTTCTCGACACAAGTGATGCCTGGGTGCTGAAGATTTTGGCAATGTTTGCAAGTCTGTGGCTGGTTGCGATACGTAATCAATGATTGTTCCCCTTGGATAGAAACGAACGACTTAATGTGTCTTCGTAAAATCATCTTCGCTACCCGCACTCCCGTCGATACTCCTTTGTAGGCGAAGTTATCGCCCCATACCAATTCTTTGATGAGAAGAACATCCCTGTACTGCTTGAGATACTCTGCGATTTCCTCATTCCGAATATTCTCGGACAAATCATGGATTTTGACCTCTACTCCTCCGTCGTCCATCAAGAGTCGAACTTTGATTTTGTTTTTATTCACCTCCAACTCGTGTTTTTCGTTGTGTTGCTCAACAGCATCCTGAGCGGTCTTCAGATCGCAGCACTTTACATGAGCACAGTTTTGGGCATGGTTCATCTGTAGTCTGAAAACCTGGTCAATGGATAGACCGATTGTCTCGTGTACAAACTTGTGTATCTCCTCGAACGATGGGCGCTTGGGGAAGTTGGACAAATCCACTTTGAAGGTGTTCTCACGGGAGCGCACAGGTGTCATTTTTGCTATGATAACTCAAATAGCAAGAATGCAAAAACTGTCGTTAGTTGTCCTAACGCGAGGCAGGTCTATCTTCACACCGAAGTGTGGAACAAAAGCAATTCGAATACAATCGATACGCAGTGTAATCCGTAAACACGTCTGGTCGTGGCAAGAGCTTCGACCTAACTGTACTAATAAAAAATGACGCAAGTAATACTACGCTGAGACGGCGAAGTTCCTCTAGGAACGTTAGTGCCATTGAAGAAGAAGAAGAAGTGGGACTCAAAGTTATATTTTTTTCAAAATTTCGAAATGCCAGAAAATATGGAAAAGGTTTAGGTGCCGCAGGTTTAGTTTTTTTTTATTATTACATTTTTTGATGAACAAATTGTTTGAAGATATTTATCGGTAAAATATGTCACCCTTCTAAACTCGAGTACACCGCGAGTAATCGGTTTTCCACCTTACTAACCATAGATGTAAGAAAATTGTTTATATATATAGTTTTAAAATTATATTTAAGAATTCGGCTCCTTTAAACTTAAGTTACTGAGCCTGTAAAAATAAACGAATTAATAAAAAAAAAATTATCGGTACACCTTTTTTTTTTTATTAAATCGTTTATTTTTACAGGCTCAGTTACATAAGTTTAAAGGAGCCAAACTCCTATCTGTATTGTTACAAGTATATATAAACATTTTTCATTAATTCTAGTGTTAATGAAGTAGAGAACCGATTACTCGTGGTTTGCTCGAGTTTAGAAGGGTGATATTTTGTTTCAGGAAAAGGAAGGGATATAAGGATATGTTGACAATGTTCACACTCACATTCGCACTCACATTCATCATACTCAATTCTTAAGCCTATCTTATATCTAATATGTATTTACATTTCACCTTATTCTATTGTTTTTTTTTTAAATTCGTTTATTTGTACAGGCTCAGTTACATAGGTTTAAAGAAGCCAAACTCTCAACTATACTTTTACTATTAACATGTTTTCTTAATTCTACGGTTAATGAAATAGGAAACCGATTACTCGCGGTCGACTCGAGTTTAGAAGGGTGACACATTTTCCTTAGGAAAAGGATGGGATGTAAGGAGATTGTAACCATGTTCACACTCACACTCACACTCACTTTCACATTCATACTCACACTTCACACTGAATTCTTAAACTATCCTCACATCTAATATGTATTAACAATTTAACTTATTCTAATGTTATTCTATTGTTAGTAAGAAGGGATTTAATTTCTCGTGAAGGAAAAGGAAAAGGAGAATATAAGGATATAAGGACAATCACACACGAAGATCGATAACTTTTAAGAAGACATATATTTGGGACATGTAATCAAGGTCTAACCGAGCCAACACATCTCTCACCGGCACATTGGGCTGTCTTCCTCTGGCCCGAAGAGAGTTTTCTAAATTCGATCTGGCAACAAGATACACCTCGCATGACCAAACAACGTGTTCGATGTCGTGGTAACCTTGGCCACAAGCACAGATATTGCCATCGGCAAGATTAAAACGAAAGAGTAGCGCGTCTAACGAACAGTGATTGGACATGAGTCGAGAGAAGGTGCGAATAAAGTCCCGACTCAAGTCCAGACTTTTGAACCATGGTTTGAGGCTAACCTTAGGGATAATCGAATGAAGCCACCGACCCAATTCATCTTCGTTCCACTTACGTTGCCAGTTAGCGATGGTATTTTTACCGACTAAAGAATAAAATTCATGGAAGGCGATTTGACGCTGATAAATATCGCCTTCAATTGCACCTATCTTTGCCAATGAGTCAGCCCTCTCATTACCCGGAATTGAGCAATGTGAAGGGACCCAGACAAAGGTAATGACATAACAGCGTCTGGTTAAAGCACTCAAAATTTCTCGTATTCTCTCAAGGAAGTACGGCGAGTGCTTTTCCGGCCCACTGAACGGATAGCTTCGACAGAGCTAAGACTATCCGTTACAATGTAATAGTGTTCAACAGGTCGTGAGGCGACGCTGTCCAGCGCCCAGTGTATTGCTGCCAATTCAGCAATATACACTGAGCAAGGATTCTGAAGACTGTGGGAGGTGCTAAAAATGTCGTTGAACACTCCAAATCCTGTGGACTCATTCATAGAGGACCCATCAGTAAAGTACATATTATCACAATTGATACGCCCATATTTTGCATTGAAGATCGTAGGAACGATCCCCGATCGATGATAATCTGGAATTCCATGGATTTTCTCCTTCATGAACAGATCAAAATGTACAGAGGAATTGATGTAGTCAGGAAAACAAACACGGTTGGGAATATATGAAGAAGGATCAACCTGCTATCGGTACACCTTAGCAAGATGTACTTTCATTATTTTTTCGATATTTTTGTCTCAAAGCTATTGAGAATGGCGTGGAAAAAAACAAAAAAATGCATTTTTCACCATAGATCCTATGGTGTACCATATAAGGACTCAAATATATGGAACTACTGCCAAAATGTTTTATTTAATACCCTATACAATATGATGATTTGGTTTGGGGGCACTTTTTGTTCTCTTACCCAGCGAGACCCGTTGGAAATATAAGAAAAAAATTTTTTTGTGCCGCGCAACACTAAAAAAATCTGAAAAAAATCACACATGTCTGAAAATACCGTAGGAACACATTTAAATATGAATTAGAGTAGTACTGAATACCTAAATCCCAAAAAAAAATCAAAATTTCAATTTTTTTTTAGTACTACAATGTTTGATAAAAAAAAATTTTTTGATAATTTTTCATAATACACCGTAGTAAGATCCATTCAGTATTTTTTTTCAAATTTTTATCTCGAAGCTTTTGAGGATGGCGTGAAATAAACGAAAAATAAACTACAGATCCTATGTTAAACCATATAAGGTTTCAAATAAACCGTCAAATTTTTTTATTTCATATCTTATAAAATATGTGCCATACAGATGGTGATTTGGCTTGGGGGCACTTTTAACTCCCTTACTCCCTTAGGCCTTTCGAGAATATGTTTTGTTTTTCTCAAAAAACGCAATTCAAATAGCTAATGGTCACTGATTTATACGTATGACGAGTATACTCGTCGATCACTGGACCGATTCAGACGATCAACATATAAAATTTAAGCCAATTAGCTAGTCTTTTTTAGAAAAAGAATATTACAATTTCCATTAAATTGGATTTTGTAATTACTGATTGCATTTGTTTTTTTGTAGTTTACATGGTTAAAGATAGAGGACATTTTTTTATTTTTTTATTGAAATCTCGAGTCTCTCTACATAATATATCCCAAAATCAAAGAGATCATAACTCAAAAACGAAAAAAAAAAAAAAAAAAAAAAAAAAAAATTCTCAAATGGGGATCAACACTAGGGTAGGAGCCTGCCCGTTGGTCTCAAATGTTCCTATCTCACGCCTCCACGAAGATCATATGACGACATTTTTAGATCGGGCGTGAACTGGAAACACACACCTGGTCTTGGCTCCGAGAACGGGTGTCGAAAGTGGCTAAGTGAGGGGGTGCGAGCGAGTCAGAGCGCTATATCTCTCCCGGGGAAGGCCTCCCGGGTCATGGAGGCCTTGCCAACCCGCTGTCTCCCGGGCAAAGGAGATACACCCAGAAAATGGAGCTACGTTCACGAAGAATACTTAGAATGCGATCGCCCGAGGAGGGTCCCCGAACTGGAGCTGGTCCTGGAACGGGAGTAAGAGCGAGCGGCCAGCGGCTGGAGGGCGAGGTGCAAGAGCGGGCCACCAGCCGGGTTCAACCCGAAGAGCTACCGCCACACGGAAACAGCAGCCATCAACATCACCAACGAAACGCTGCGCCTACGAGGCGTGTTGCGACTGTCAGACGACAGTCGTCCACACTTGTGGGTACTACTAGGCGACGGATCATGTGGACACACGAAATGAACAAATTCGTGATCCGCGCCTATTACATCTGCACTGCTTTGGAGACGGACATGAGCGGTCGCCCTCGAATACTAACAATGTTCGAGGAAGCGTATCCAGAGTTCGTCGGGAGGCTTGACCAAAACGCGATGAACGCGAGGCGTAGAGCGATTGTACGCAACAATATGCTCTCCCAAACGCAAGTCGACGAGATCAAGCAGCAGGTGCAGAGAGAACTAAGCTCCAGAACAAGCAGAGCAAGCGATGTGTCGAGACGAAGTTCAGTACGGCTGAGCAATTCATTCGCGAGTGGGGCACGCGAATCAGCACCAGTGGAGGCCACAGTACAACAACCCCCTGAGCCGGAAGACCCACAGCCAGATCAACAACTACTACGCGATCTGGTCTTCCATTACGACGAGGCGATCTCACAGTTCCGCGACACGGACCCTTTGTCGCGCCCCAGGATCCCGAAGTTACAGCATTCCCGCAGGCTGACAAGTGCAGTAAAGCTCATGAACGAGCACGTTCTTCCGCTGCACTTGGTTGATGCTGAGAACATGGAGGAGCTGCAACTGAAAGTTTACTGTGCTGCTGTGGCGACCGCCAAAAGTTTAGGATACCGTATTAGGCCAGAAGGCAGACTGCTCCAACATCTCCGTGAAAGGCGTGAGCCTCCATGGCGAAGGAGATTGGAGCAACGGATCCTAAACAAGCGCGCCGCAATTGGAAGACTGATGGCGTACAAAAGAGGCAGCAGATCGGCGAAATTATGTCGCCAAGTTGCTGTGATCGTGCGGCCTACTGAACTTCGCCAGCTGGGAGCTCACCAGCTGACGGAAAAACTCGACACACTGGTACAGCAATTGAGCGTCCTTACAAAACGGCTGAAACGTTACTCTGACTCTGCAAAGCGCCAGGAACAAAATCGAATGTTCAGAGATAACGAGAAAGCGTTCTACGACCACATTAGCGACGAGAAGCCCGACTACCGCGAAGGTTTGCCAGATATTAGCGATGTGACGAACTTCTGGGCTGGTATCTGGGAGACCCCAGTAGAACATCGCGACGGGCAAATGTGGTTAAGACGGGAGGAGGAGAGTTGTGGTGAAATTGGAGAGATGCCAGCTATCATCGTCGGAGAGAACGATGTCCGCGAAGCCTCGCGGTACCTGAGGAACTGGGCAGCACCGGGCCCCGATGGTGTCCAGAACTTTTGGCACAAGAAGCTGACCGTCGCACATCCAAAGATAGCTGAGTGCTTCAACAAGGTGCTACGTGACCCACACAACCTTCCTGAATTCGCCACCCGTGGCGTCACCTTCCTCCTCCCGAAAGACAGCAACACATTGAACCCATCAAAGTACAGACCGATAACGTGCCTATCGAGTCTGTACAAAATACTGAGCAGCATAATTACCGCCAAAGTTTCTGCTCACTGCGAACAGCATCACATCATCGCAGAAGAGCAGAAAGGATGCAGGAAAAATACGCATGGCTGCAAAGACCAGGCCATCATCGACGCAGCCATAGTCGGCCAGGCGGTATATAACCAGCGGAACCTAAGTATGGCTTACATCGATTACAGGAAGGCTTATGACTCCATACCTCACTCGTTTCTCGTCCGGGTATTGGAGCTATACAAGATTGATCCCGTCGTCGTTAGGTTCCTGCAGCATGCGATGAGGCAGTGGAGCACGTCTCTGCACCTCAGTGATGGGGAAAATGTGTTGCAGTCTAGAACGCTGCAGATAAAGAGGGGGATATTCCAAGGCGACTCTTTCAGCCCGCTTTGGTTTTGTCTGGCACTGAACCCCCTCAGTAGGACGCTCAATAGAAACGGTCATGGCTATAAAATAAGGTATGGCGACGGCGCCCACGAAGAAGTGACCCATACCTTCTACATGGATGATCTCAAGGTCTACGCTGATTCACGTCAGCGTCTAGGTGTAGCTATCCGGGTTGTCGAAGACATAAGCAGGGACATCTGTATGGAGTTCGGCCTCGACAAGTGTCGCTGTGTCCACCTGCTGAAAGGACAACTTACCGAATCCGGAGGCTACGAGGTCTATGACGGCGAGTTTATAAGAGACATGGTTCGTGGCGAATCCTATAAATATCTTGGATTCCGACAGCTCACCGGGATTCGCCACTCCGACATCAAGACGGAGCTGCGAGACAAGTTCTTGAGTCGAGTGAACTGTGTCCTGAGGACTTTCCTCAACGCGGGGAACAAGGTACGCGCGATCAACACATTCGCGGTTCCCCTGCTGACCTTCAGTTTTGGTGTAGTCAAATGGAGCAAAACTGACCTAGAGGACCTTGAGAGGAGGATGAGGAAAGCATTCAAAGAGGCCGGAATGCACCATCCTCAATCGGCACTGGAGAGAGTTTCACTGCCACGCAAAGAAGGGGGACTTGGAATAGTCGACATATCTGCACTGTGTGTTGCCCAGGTACGACAACTGCGCGAGTACTTCGCAGAACGCGCCAACCAAAACGCGCTATACCGGGCTGTCTGCGCCGCCGACAGAGGATACAGCGCTCTGCACTTGGCGCAAGCGGAGTACCAACTCAACTGCAATCTGCAGACAGTGGAGGAGAAGATTGCAGCTTGGAAGCAGAAGGCAGTGCATGGTGCCCACCCCCATCAACTGGACCGGCCACACGTCGACAAGGCCGCATCTAATCTGTGGCTAACGCGTGGTGAACTCTCTTCAGTAGTAGAAGCCGACATGATAGCCATCCAGGACAGGATAATGCCGACGAGAAACTGCAGGCGGTACGTCTGGCATCAAGACGTTGATGACATTTGCCGGATGTGCCATCAACCAGGTGAAAACATAGAGCACATTATGGGAGGCTGTCCCGTTTTGGCCAACGCAGCCTACACCGAGCGCCACAACAACGTGGCCCGTATTGTTCATCGACAACTGGCGCTCCAATGTGCTCTACTGGAAGACAACGTACCAAACTACCGGTACCTGCCTGCACCTGTCCTGGAAAATGACCGTTTCAAGCTGTACTGGGATCGCACTGTTCTGACCGACCTCTCGATCCACCACAACCGCCCAGATATAATGGTTTACGACAAGAGCGACCGCAAAGTCACCATCATCGATGTCGCTATTCCACTGAACCAGAATCTGGAGGAGACCCACGGTCGCAAAATCTGCAAGTACCGACCATTGGCCGTGGAGCTCAAGGAACTGTGGGGGCTAAGGGAGGTCCCAAGAATTGTTCCAGTCGTTCTCTCTGGAACTGGAATTGTCCCGAAGACACTTCTGGAAGCGCTAAAGGTGTTGAACATGGAGAAGGAATTGGCCGGCATCCAAAAGTCGGTCATCCTTAGCACCTGCGCGATTGTCCGACAATTTCTCGGTCAGGACTGAAACAGCACGAGCATGCAGATACGTGCATTCCGCAGAGCCTAGTCCCCCTTTGGCATTCAGACGCCCGGGGGCAGGTGAAAATTCTGGCTAGGTTCGCCTAGTTAAGAAGTGAGATAAGTCTGCCAAAAAAAAAAAAAACGTTTGAGTTACGATTTGTAAAAATGTAAAAGATGAACAAATTTTATTTCGAACCTGCAATGTGCATAGTTAGAAACCATTCAAAAGTTAGATTGGCTTATCGAAATATTGAATCTAATCAAAATGGATATCGATATAGAGTCCCTTATGCTTGGGGAAAGATGTGTTACCTAAATTCAATTAATTTATATATATATTTATATATATATATATATATATATATATATATATATATATATATATATATATATATATATATATATATATATATATCTGCTCTTCAACGTGGCGCTGGAAGGTGTTATGCGGAGAGCGGGCTTCAACATGCGGGGCACGATTTTCAACAAGTCTAGTCAGTTTATCTGCTTCGCCGACGACGTGGACATAATCGGAAGAACACATGCGACGGTAGCCGACTTGTATACCCGACTGAAACACGAAGCAGGGCTGATTGGGCTTGGGATCAATGCGTCTAAGATTAAATACATGCTAGCAGGAGGGACTGATCGCACCAGAGTTCTTCTTGGTAGTAGTGTTGTGATCGACGGCGACGAGCTCGAGGTGGTAGAGAAATTTGTCTACCTTGGCTCGTTGATAACAACTGACAACAACAACAGCCGTGAAATTCGAAGACGCATTGTCAATGGAAGTCGAGCCTACTATTGGCTCCGCAAATCCTTGAGGTCCAACAAACTCCGACCCCGTACGAAGTGTACCATGTACAAATCCCTAATTCGACCGGTTGTTCTCTATGGGCACGAATCATGGACGATGCTTGAAGAGGACTCACAAGCGCTTGGAGTTTTCGAACGCCGAGTGCTCAGAACAATATACGGTGGTGTACAGGAAAGCGGAGTATGGAGAAGGAGAATGAACCACGAACTGGCGTAACTCTACGGCGAACCCAGCATTCAGAAAGTCGCCAAGGCTGGACGAGTGCGATGGGCAGGGCATGTTGCAAGATTGCCGGACAGCAGCCCTGCAAAGATGGTGTTCGCATCGAATCCGGTAGGAACAAGAAGGAGAGGAGCCCAGCGAGCGAGGTGGTTGGACCAGGTGGAGCAGGACTTGGCAAGAATCGGTGCAGCCGGGAGTTGGAGAACTGCAGCCATGGATCGGGATTATTGGCGAAAAATTGTGAAGAAGATCTAATCTCTCAATGGGATGTAGTATCATTATAAATAATATATATATATATATATATATATATATATATATATATATAAATGGATTTCTGTCTGTCTGTCTGATTCTTATGGACTCGGAAACTACTGAACCGATCAACATGACAATTGGTATGTAGGGGAAGGTTTTCATGATAGTTTGAGACCCCTCCCCCCTCTCTAAAGGGGGGCTGCCATACAAATGAAACACAAATTTCTGCATTACTCGAGAATTATTCAAGCTAATGGAACCAAATTAAGCATATTGAGGTTTTAGGTTGCAATAAATGTTTCTATGGTGGTTAGACTCTCCACTGCCCTCTCTAAGGGGGGAGGGATTCAACGGAGACGAATAGAAGATCAATCAATGAACAGTTCTGCGATTGGAACCATGAACTTGCTCATAGTAAGAAAACGTGAATGTTTAAAGGTATTGATAACAAAAAACAAATTTTTGGCGGGACGAAGTTAGCCGGGTCAGCTAGTGAGATATAAAAGCAATCATCGAAATTAAATCGGTATCAACCAAATATACCGGTGCATGAAGTTAAGATATGTTTTCTGAATCAAACGCCTTAAGTGTCCGAAATATGATTCAGAACGGTAGTCAGTCTACTCTTTATTCTACTAACGGGTGTTAAATAAAACATGAGAATTTTTTCAATCATATATAAAAAAAAATTTCTTTTTCATCGATTTCAGTATTTTTTATTGATAACATAATGTATTTTCTTCAAAAAAATGTCAGTGAACGTTTGAGTAAGGGCCGTGGTCTGCTGTTCGACGCAACTTTGTCGCGATGCTCTCACAAGAACGTTGTACGGCACTTACGTCCATTTTCCGGATACAATTCCGGATTCTTGTAGTCAGTTGCTTCGTGTCCTTGGCCCTCCAATTGTTTTTATACACTAGGGCACTGAGTGAGCCAAAGAAATCCTCTATTGGGCGGCACTGGGGCAAGTTTGTTGGGTTACGATCTTTCGGCACGAACGGTATCTTTTTCTCCTCAAGATACGCCAGCGTCTTCTTGGCGTATTGGGAAGACGTATTGGGAAGTACGTCCGGCCAGAAGACGTACTTCCCATCCGCGTGATGCTCGTTCAGGACCGGCAGCAGCATTTTATCGAGGCACTCTTCTCGATAGATTTGTTGGTTGATTGCTAGACCGCTCGGCTTAAACCAAGGCTTTGAAATGCCCCGGTCGGAAATGGCGATGTACAACATAACCTTTTTTTTTTACAAACTTGTGCTTGAACTTGTATTTCACTACAGGCGGTGTGGATGACTTGTCGCTGGAGTAGTAATTATCATTTCCTGGGATATGCGTTTTGGACAGCGGAAAATAGCTTTCGTCGTCCAGAACGAAAGACGTCCCGCGGTATTTTTTGGTCATCCACCGACACTGTGATTTAACCGTCTCAATCTGCTCCTCCGTGTACTCCGGTGACCTCGTCTTCTTCCTGTAGACGATTCCTTCCATCTTGAGGGTCCGATGGATCAATACGTGGAAGCAGCCATATTTTCGACCGGCGTCACGCAGGCTGGTTACGTCCTTGTTGTCAAACAGCTTCTTTAACGATGTCTTCCTCTGCTCCGTCATTATCGTCACCGGCGACCACTTCCGACCTTCCGCTCTACGTTCATGGATCCCAGGATACGATATACCGTACTGACAGGTACATTTTCTTCCTTAAAATGTGCCACCGTGAACTTTTTTCCTTGCTGGAAATGCGTTTCGTAGAACCGTACAATGCGTTCGCGGAGCACGTGCTGTTTCGACGCCATCTTTGCTTTGACTAAATTCAAACTAGCAAAACCAAACACGCCTACTGTTTCTAGGGAGCCCAAAAAGCAATTTTCTTGGAAAAAGAAAATTTTACGCTCTTTATTTGAGTTACTGAAGTTACTGAGTTACTGAGTTACTCTCATTTTTTATTTAACACCCGTTACTCTGGAACTCTGCTCATAAACTATGTTGGCGGAGACAGGCTGTATATAAACAAGCAGGCCACTTTGAACCTGAATAAAGGACAATGAATCTAGTAAATTATTCGATGAAAGTGTGTTAGAAAACATATCCTTGCCATTGATTGGTAATTTTATAATTTCATTAAGTCCTCAATTCCCTTTCCTCAACACATTGCGAACCGCTCACGAGTTTTCTCGTGTTTCGCGTTCCGTCTGTTGCGGATGGATCACGAAATAACCGGTATTTTCTACGCTTGATGGGTCAATCCTTGGTTTGCCAAGAATCTAACAATACCTACCGATGGCTCACCTTCATCTCATCCACACCGAAGGAAACGATCTCATTCGTGGAATACGAACAAATGAAGCGTGCAAGTTTGCCCCAAAACGTGCGGTCCTTAATGTGTTAAGGGTATATTCCAGTGTGGAAGCACTAGTTTCGGGAGTTTTTTCGAGCTCTGGGCAAGAATAATTTTACTAGACATTATTTATATATTTTTTTCTTTAGCTTTCATCAATACAACCAGAGCTTAAAGGGAAAAATGAGATTGAAAAAAATAGTTACAAACTGGTGAAGTGAGGGGGTGCATGAAAAAGTAATGCCATGACGTACACGATTCCAGCCCTTCTGATTATTTAACACACAAAAAATCGAACAGACTCTGCGTACGCCAGTTTAAGAAACTAGTTTCGAGAAAAACGTGTTGAAAGTTTTGTGTCAAGACCGTACTAGATAACATACCGCATCACTAAAATGCCTTGATATCGATATATTTCACTTTGTTTCCCAAAGAAGTTTGTGCACACCTTCTCTGCATTTTCTGTCAGCCTCAGATCCGAGCTCTTGGTAAATCTTTCAAATTTCCTGAACAGCTCCCCGATTAACGCTATGCTTCTCAGCAATGTTTCGTTATAATGTACCGCCCTCACAATCTTTCACAACCAACTTTCGAATGCAAATCCAAATTTGTTTACATGACCACCATGTCATGTTTACATTTTCAATACTTCAATATTGTTTACAATGAATAACCATTGATACACAGCACGAATTTGAAGTAAATGACGTATCCTTTTATGACGATGGCTCGCACAACCCTGGCTCATCGGGCGGTGCTCACAACCGGTGGAAACGCAGTTGATTATGCTCATAGACGCCTTTGATTGAAAGGTGAGTCAATGTTTGTTACGACACTTTCAAACTAGCGTAATGTATGGAATCTTGACAGAAAAGAAACCTTTTTTCCTAGTTTCTTTGTGTTTGCTTACATCCGCTCAGTTTTGCAATAAGCCAGTAAGATTTCGGTCGAGATGCAAGAAAATCAGCAAACCGTTCGCGAAAGGATTTTGTTCACTCAAGTGCGGAGTCCTAAGTAACTGATGATGAACATACATCATTCGACCGCCTCAAAGGTCCACCAATGGTTCCAGGAATGGATGACAATGGATCATATGCTAGAATAAGAACGAAAGAGCGATGATTGTTTTTTTCAAGCGGCATCAGAACATTTCGATGTGAGACTTTTCCATAAAACTTGATAGTTCGTTCCGTTTTTTTTTGTTTTATCCGTAGTACCAAGAACCGAACTGGATTGTAAACGTACAAGGTGCAGAGCTTCCCAAATCGGGACGAACACCAGCAGAGCGTTTCCAAAAGGTGCGCCCGCAAACTTTACACGAAGCTGCCAACGATATACCGGTGTTATATCATTGATGATGAGACCTACATTAAGGGGAGATTCCGGTCTGGAAGGTCGAAAAAAAATTTTTTATTGGTATATGGTATATGGTATATGGTATAGTTGTACGAATTTTTGAACGCGTTTTTCTCGAAACCATGTTTTTCAGCTGGTGGATCTACTCGACCGATTTGACTGAATTTTTTTGTCAGCATGTAGAAATGAATTATCGAAGCGTTACATAGCCGTTTTTTCATATCTCATTTCTCATTTTTCATGAGTTTCTAACCAGCGTCGTTTTTATGTTAGTTTATTTATGATATAAAATTTATTAAAATATTTTAAGTACTAAACACATGCAATATAATGGAGTAGATAAACGATTTATATGATCAATCTATATGAAGGATACAACTTAATTTTATCTTCTTAATTCCGCAAAATAAAGCAGACGAGTTGAGGACGAAGAGTGGCGGTTTATTTTTTGTAGCGGTTCACCGCACAGGAATTGTTAATCATGAGATCAAAAATAAACATGAAACCATTTTCGTATCAAGAGCAAATGTACTCTACAGATTTTCTTATATATAGCCATTCCATGGCAAACCGATATAGTGGTTCTCAGTTTTTCGTCAAAAGTGGTCCAAAAAATCTACTTTTTCCACTTTTTTTTTTTTCCAAAAATGACTTTTTTTTAAATCATAACATATGAACATATGATTTAGATGATCGACATATCAAATTGAAGGCAATTATAAGCCTTTTATTAGATTATGAACTTGCAAAAAAATGGATTTCATAATCGTTATTATTGATTGTAGTCGTTTTTTATTGTTTTGATGGCTTTGGACTAGTGGGGGCTATATTTTTTATATTTTTCCTTGAAAGCTGAGGATTTTTCACACAACATATCTCGATATCAGAGATGCCATTTTTTTCGTTTTTGAGATATGATTTTTCAAAGTTAACCGATGGTCCGAAAAATCAATTTTGCACTTTTATCCAAAAAGTATTTTGTAGTGGAAAAAAGGGAAAACATTGTTTTTTTAAACCATCGGCTAACTTTGAAAAATCATAACTCAAAAACGAAAAAAATAGCGTTTCTGATATCGAGATATGTTATGCAAAAAATCCTCAGCTTTCAAAAAAAAATATAAATAAATATGGCGCCCTCTAGTACAAAGCCGTCAAAACAATAAAAAAACAACTACAATCAATATTACGAAAGTGAAATCCATTTTTTTTGCAAATTCAATATTTTTTTTAATAAAAGGCTCAATTTGATATGTCGATTATCTATATCGGTTTAGTGGTTGAAAAGTTATGATTTTTTGACAACAGTAATTTCAGGAAAAAATAGGAAAAAGTTGATTTTTTAGACCATCCTAAAATGGAAATGCTCACCCTAACGAAAAAATAAAAAATACGGGTCTAATGTTTTACAATAAAGAACAAAATTACCACTTTTGACGAAAATCTGAGAACCACTATATCGGTTTGACATGGAATGGCTGTATAAACATACAACATACAAAACATATTTAAATTAAATTCGGAAATGGAACGTCTTTCAAATTATTCCTCTCAATGAATATTTTGGAATTGATTTCAAAAACAACGAAACTTTTTTTTTTTATTCAATTGCACATTTAATCGACCTGAGCAAGAAAAGCAAGTGTACATGAATTGCTAAATAAGTAAAAATTTCACACTCAACTGTGACAAAAAACTACTCCAATTTTGTTAATTTGATTACCCAACATTACTAAGTTTCAGTTCGACATAATCAATCATCTCCGGGAACAAGAATGTATATCTCATAATATATCCCGTATCGCTCACCGAATTGCGAGAACAAATTGGTTTTTAATCGGGTGTTCAGTGAGCTTGATTCGGAGCGCGGTGATAGAGGAAGCCACCAGAATATAAATAATAGACCGCCCAAATATGGTGAATTTTTAAAACAAAAGCAAAATGTGGAACAACTGTCAGAGCACACGAGCGAAGGTAGAAACCTGTTCCTAATTAGAGGCGGTTGTGATTGACAGTTCCTAAACAGTTTTTCTAAACCAACATACTCAATTAGATTAATTTCGCTAACCAGTTTCAGTTCCGTTAAGTCCGCGGCGCATGGGTTCACTCGGCGACCCCGGGCAGAGGCTGACGTTGACCATATTCAAAAAATATTATTTATAATTTTCCCTCGTCGGCCTCGTGGACCCAGAGAGCGGATTGGCGGATTTGTTGCCTCGGAATGACGAGAGAATATGACGGGAGAACGAGCAAACCTGTTGCTTCTGTGCACCCAGCGCTCGGGTCTGAGCCATTGTCGCGCCCTGGCGAGGAATTTGCCCGTCCGGCTAGAAGAGCTTCCAAATAAAACAAAACGAGTCACTCCAAGAGGGAACGGGAGAAGGGAATTTCAATTGATTTGAATTAGTGATGCAAATCGTTTAACTTTTCGTCCATTTCAAACTTTTCGGCATTCAGCGGATTAGTTAAGTATTTCTTTTTCACCTGGTAACCATCGCTTCGGTGGAACTGGAGTGATTTTCAGCCGAACGATTCAATCTCCAGGCCAGGGCCAAAAGTGCGTCTTACCGATATGCAGATTCCAGCGTACCAACCGGATGGTTGCATTCCGCTAAACCTTTTCTGTATAATTTATTCGTGACGATATCTTTGATGTGGTTCTTCCTTTCTCCGCGTACAAGGACTCGTTTGCTCAGCAGCAAAGGTACACCATTCCGTTGTGCTCCGGGGTAAGCACGCTCCCGATGAGGAGCTTGTGGACATATTAGCCGCCGCCACCGCTGCCGCCGCAAAAGTGTGGATCACGACGATGCAGTGTTCGATAGCTTGCGAAGGATAAGCATATTCAAACGAGTGTCATTAGCATCACAATTTTCGGCGTTGCATTAAAGCGAATAAAACGAAATATAATCATGCACGCGGATATCATTCCTCGGTACCGTTTGCTCGCGGCAGAAGCGTGAAATCAAATATGCATTAGTTGAATAATTTAAATGCAATTATTTAGCGGATCATTGGATGTTGGGCTTTCTTAACTTCCCTAATGATACGAAAGAAATTGTGGGAACTGTGCAATTGGGAGTAATGCCCCAAGAACTACTCTCGATTGAGGAGTTGATCGCTTGTAAGAAGACCTTACAAGCGAGTTCTAAAATCATGATGAGTATCCACTGCGAGCTTTCATCAGTTACATGATACTAATAATAAAATTGTTCCCACAACATTAAGCACGCGATTTCGGCATTCCCAATCCCAATCTTTTCGAGATGTCCATTTTTAGAACCAAAATCCCACACCAACAAATTCTGAGTGGAGCAAAGCAGGCAAGGATAGCGAGTGGATGAAATCGAAATCTTCGGATTGAGTCTTGAGATAAAATATTTTTCAATTTAAACCTGCTTAATTGTATTATTAACTTAAATATATTGATGACATTCTGCGGGTAGGTTTCAATGCATGTACTCCGGGCCGAAAAAAAGCCAGACTGCCCGCAACTGATTCCGGTCGCGACGAGTGCAAATAAAACCATGAAAGGAAGGTGCAGAAATGTAATATAAATGTATTATTATCTCTCGTTAAACACATGCAATTTATAACTTTGTGTATACGGTTTTTTCCCTCTCCCACTTCTACCCGAGTGAAGAGCTCGAAAGACGATAACACAACTGACTTCGGTCATCTGAAGGCCGACCGTAGCGTAACGATATCCCGAAACCACTCGAATCGGCCACTTTTGGTCCAATCTAAGGATGGAGAATCTTTGTTGCATAAGATGATGCGGTAATGTAGCGAATAGAGGGCGTTAAAAGTGGAGCAATAATTCTTTTTTTCTCTTGATTTTGTGTTCCCGAATCCCGCTACTTGTTTTATGGTGTGAATTTGATAACTTTAGCAGTAAAATTGAAATTCCACTAAATGGTACGGATGAATTAGACCTACAAAGTCCTGCCGAGTTGTATCCAAGTGAGACGTGCCGAATTCCGCGGCACGAGGATCAATAAATAAAGGGCGTTCGGATCAAAATGTGGTCAAACTAAATTGCGTGTAAATCGATTATTTGTTCATTAAAAAAATCAAAGTATCTTTCTTTTTAAAGTTCAATATGTATAAAAGACGAAAAAAATACTCAGTTAAGATTCCGGTCGACCTAGTCCAAATTGGCAAGCCTTTCGTTCGACGCCTGCCATCAGATTTTGTACAGTCAGCTTATCCACTTTCTTCGCCGCAGCAACAGTTTTTTGGGTCTTCTTAAGGTTCTGCTTAACTATCGCCCAATATTTTTCGATTGGGCGAAGTTCTGGTGTGTTGGGAAGGTTCTTATCCTTGGACACAACCTGCATCTTGTTAGCGGCATACCACTCCATGGCCTTTTTTCCACAGTGGCAGGATGCCAAATCCGGCCAAAACAGCACAGACAAGTCATGTTTCTTCAGGAAAGGCAGCAAACGCTTTTGAAGACACTCTTTCACGTAAATTTCCTGGTTGACGGTCCCGATTGCAACGAAAATGTCGCTTTTCAAGCCACAGGAACAGGTAGCTTGCCAAACGAGATATTTCTTGGCAAACTTTGATAGTTTAATATGCTTGAAAATGTCTGCCACCTTTCCCCTTCCGGTTGCTATATAATACTCTTGTCCAGGAAGCTGTCTGAAGTCTGCCTTGACGTAGGTTTCGTCGTCCATTACCACGCAATCAAACATTGTCAACAATGTCGTATACAGTTTCCGAGATCTTGTTTTTGCCGTAAGGTTTTGCTTTTCGTTGCGATTTGGAGTCACTACCTTCTAATAAGTCGATAGTCCGGATCGTTTTTTAGCTTCATGCACGGTTGTAGACGATATTCCCAACTTATTTGCGACATCTCGAACGGAGAGGTTGGGGTTGCGCTTGAAAGCGCTAACCACTCTTCTGTTCGTCACTGCGGCTCCCGGCTTTCGATTTCCCCCAGATCCAGGCTTTCTAGTTGTCCACAAACGTTCCCCGAACACTTTTATTACTTTGGTGACGGTTGATTTGGCCACATTTAACGATTTTGCTATTTCTGCGTGCGTGTAGTTTGGATTTTCACGACGCCTGTACAAAATTTTGATTCGTCACTCCTCTTGCTTTGACGCCATTTTGATAACTAAAGATCTAATGTCAAAATCCAAATAGAGGCATCATTCTACACTCACACACCTACAAAATGAGGGGTGATCAGAATTAGAAAAAATACGGCGAATTTAAGTTGATTTTTTGATCCGAACACTCTTTATGAATACGGTTTATTAAACGCTCAATTGTAACATCAGTATTTTGTATGAAAAGATTACTGACAAGTTCATTCACTAACAGGATATTTTTTGTAACTGTTCAAGACGAAAAACTGGCGATCTTGGCGATAATGATTTAATAAAAAACAGATTATGACGTTAGTTTTAGACAGGTTGGTAATAAAAATTACCATGATAACTAGAGTGTTCAAAAACTCCGTTATTTATACCGAATTTTCAAGAAGGGACCCGATCAGAGAAACAATTACTATAGACCAGGGTTTCTCAAAGTGGTCGATATCGACCCCCTGGGTTCGATTTCGGTTTCCAAGGGGTCGACATAAACGAAATTCATTGATTTTGGGAGTCGACGAGGTCTGAAAATCGACCCCTATCATCAATAGGACGCATCATTTTGACGCATTTCGAATTTTATAAGGAAAATAACAAAAATCGTCTGCATTTTTTTCCATCTCTTATAATGACTTTTATGCATTAATCGAGGTAAATATATATTGTTGTCGTAATCGTAATTTAGACAAAATTTTGCGTGAACATGCAAACATTACAACAATGATAAATAGGAATGTACCAACAATACTTCGATCCGTTATCGTTATCTCAAATGATAGAAGCAATAAACAATTGTTGCCGAGATGGAACAATAAAAAAAATTGCGTCAAATTGAGATAGGTATACAGCCTTTCCATGTCAAACCGATATGGTAGCTCTCAGATTTTCGTGAAAACTGGTATATTTTTTTCTTTATCGCGAAATATTACACCCGATTTTTTTATTTTTTTCATTAGGGTGCTCATTCCCATTGTAGGGGTTAAAAAAATCAGTTTTCCCCCTTCTTTCCAAAAAAGCCTTTTTTTTTTAAATCGAAACTTTTCAAAAACTGGACCGATTTAGATAAACGACGTATCAAATTGAACCCATCGATCTAGTCTTCTTTGAAAAACTATTACATGTGTCATTTCGGTTGACTTTTGTAATATGTAACATGTTGACCAGTATCCGAAGGCAAAAGTCACCATGAAACATGTTATGCCATGAAATGTGTTAGGACACGAAACATTTCCCTATTGTGGGGGAGAAGGAATTTTCCGACTATTGAGGACACGCTTTCTGTGAGGTCTAGCAAACGAATATATTTTCCTTACTCATTAACTTACAAGCTACACCCAAAGTTAATTTTTAGCACATGTTCTGGCATCCCGATTTATTACAATCAATGAGCTGAAAGATAACATAAAATGTTCTACTCCACAATACATGTATATCATTTGTATAATATATATGCTAGAGCCAATATGAGGGAGCGAAACAGGAGACACATTTAAATGAAAGTATATGAAAGCTTTTCGTATAGTTTGCAAAATATAGCGTGGTCGTGTAAAGTAACTTTGCATTCCAGCCGGCCTTGGTTCGATCCCCATTGACGTCGCATGGCCTTTTTTTTTGCACAATCCCAAATGAAAAGAGAAAAGAAAACAGAAAGAGATGTCTGCTCGCATACATACAAACCTAGGTAGTGCGGACTGAATCAAAACGGCTGTCAGAAAAGATCCAATTGAAATGTCAAAAGAGATCCAACGATCAGGAGTGTTATTTTTCTTATGATAATCAACACTATAAAAGAGGTATTGTTGTCAAGGGCAAAAATAATTAAAATTATAAAATGAACGAACTACATTTTTCCGTCAATCATTTAATTAATCTCATTGCATCTCTGAAAGAGCATCTCAGCCTTTCACTGAGCAACGCATTTTTAATGTCCCCTTCCTTTGACATAATGTTTTCCCGAACGAACTAAAAACAAACGAAATCAGAGTCACGTAAATGTTTACACCTGTGATTTGAAAATATTCGATAAAAAGTGGAAGGAAGAGGTGCCAGATGATTTAAAAAGTCTGTAAAAACATGTGAATTTCTGTAAAAAATGTGGAAAAGTCTGTAAAAGTGTGCAGATCTAAATGTCTTTTAACGTTAATTTTCACATATGCATTAATACTTTGTACATCGCGATGCACGTAAGATTGTATTTTGTATATACATACAGCCATTCCATGCCAACCCAATATAGTGGTTCTCAAATCTTCGTCAAAAGTGGTAATTTTGTTATTTTGTTCTTTATCGCAAAACATTAGAGTCGTATTTTTTATTTTTTCATTAGGGTACCCATTTCCATTTTTGGGTGATCCAAAAAATCAATTCCTTTCCACTTTTTCCCAAAATTACTATTTTCAAAAATTTATAACTTTCGAACCACTAAACCGATTCAGATAATCGACATATCAAATTGAAGCCAATGAGCTTTAATTGAAAAACACTGAACTTGCAGAGAATATGAATCCTATTTTCGTAATTATTGATTGTAGTGGTTTTTTAATGTTTTCATGGCTTTGGACTAGGGGGCGCTACATTTTTTAATATTTTTTCTTGAAAGCTGAGATTTTTTTTTCATAAAATATCTCGATATCAGAGATGTAATTTTTTCGTTTTTGAAATACACTCATACCTCGCTACACGGCCGCTCTTTATACGGCTTTTCGCTATAACGGCCCTCTTCAATTAAGGCATGTTTTCGATTTGCGGTCTAAAATGTTTCGCAAAAAAACAATTTTCGACGTCGATATACAACTGATTTTTTATACGACTTTTCGCTTTGCGGCCAAGTAGGGTGCATGATTTTTGAAAACTAATCGATGGTTCGAAAAACAATTTTTCCCCATTTTTCCCACTACAAAAAGTCATACCTTTTGAACTATTGGGCCGATTCATATAATCGACATATCAAATTGAAGCTTACGAGTTATTTTACTTTGAAAATAAATTTGTTTTTGTAATTATTGATTGAGTTTGTTTTTCATAGTTTCCTCGGTTAAAGATAGGAGCGCTATATTTTTGTATATTTCTTATGGAATGCTGAGGATTACATATCTCGATATCAGATTATATATAATTATCGTTTTTAAACTATAATTTTGTAAATTTAACATGTTTTTAGTCTTCCATCAATATTCCTATGTGACTAAACTAGACCTATGCGACTAGAATCCAATCTTCCCGCAAGTGTGATATTTCTTCAAATTTTGCTTATTGGCTTCAATTATATATTATAATATATCGATCATCTAAATCGGTTCATTAATTGAAATGTAATTTTTTTGCAGAAAGTTATATTTGGACAAAGGGGGAAAATGATTTTTCAAATCATATCTAAAAAACGGAAAAAATAGCATCTCTGATATCGAGATATGTTATGTAAAAAATCCCAGCTTTCAAGAAAAAATATAAAATATATGGCGCCCTCTAGTCCAAAGTCATAAAAAAAATAAAAAACGACTACAATCAATAATTACTAAAATAAAATTACTTTTTTCGCAAGTTATGTATTTTTTAAAGAAAGGCTAGGTCATTAGTTTCAATTTTATTTGTCGATTATCTAAATCGGTTCAGTGATTCAAAAGTTATTAATTTTCATTTGTCATTTTAGGGAAAAAGCGAAAAAAATGATTTTTCGGACCACCCTAAAATGGGAATTGGCACCCTACTGAAAAAATAAAAAATACGGGTCTAATGTTTTGCGATAAAAAACAAAATTACCACTTTTGACGAAAATCTGAGAACCACTATATGTTAATTGTAAAATAAAAAATAACTTATGTGTTGTAAGTGTGTTTAAATGTTTCAACGATCTACACATACATACGCGTTGTTAATTTTTATAAAAATCAGTATTTCTTCGTTGATATGTTGGACATCCACCAAGGCTTGCGGTCTTGTCGTTGGTGAAATTTATAACAAAATGCAGTGTATATTTTCCATCCGCCATGAAAGGCTATACAAGCTTTAGATCACCACACGGCCATGAACCATGTCTGTGGTAACAATATCGAACAGTAACCCATATTTCGTCATAAGCAGACCCGAAAGCAAATGTAAGTTGTTGAAAATAGAATAAAAATTGTTATTCGATGTTGTTTAAATACTTAGAAGACATAGTCCTGAACCTAACTTAACTATTTTTCTGTAAATCTCCTTGAATTTCAGCAAAACAATATCCAGAACAGAACATAATTATCAGAGACAATTTTCGTTCAAGATTTTTCCCTACCTGCAGAGGAAGCAATGTTTCATTAATTGTGAATAATCATATCCTCTCTTTCGTCTGCAATGATGTCAGGGCAAAAGCACTTATGTGTATGAGCTCCAAACTTCATACACACCAGATGGGCCAACCAGAAAGTCTGCCGGGTCGCAGGTTGAGTATCGCTGGTCTAACGTCATGTGTATTGATATAAACTAAACATAATAACTGTAGAGGACACTTTATCCCACCGCTGTCACCAGATGTAGGGGACACTTTTTCCAGTGTCGTCCCTTTCTTCGGGAGGTCCAGATTACTGAACTTCACACACTTACATTCACCGCACTCCAACTTCACTTTTGCCGGATCAAACACGGCTTCCGGTTCAGTTTACTGTTCTAGAAACCGCTAACACAAACGGGAACACTCCTCGATTCTTGGAACCGAATTCCCTGGAAACTATCCGGGCGGCGGAAAAATATATTCAAAAAGAAAAACAATGTTTAAAAGTGACTGTCTTCGACCGTGTCTATTTTATTACTCTGCTGTTAACAACTTTCATCTTACCAACTAATTATTCGTACAAATTATTATGGGAGGTGCTCGGAGTCGTTTTTCGAGAGAGAAAATACAATTAACCAATTGCAATCGAATTAGCTATATATAATCGTAAACAGTTATTTGTTTACGCGGAATTTTCGTCGCGTGAATAATCAACTGTCGCCACGAGCCACATAGAAACCCGAGCTTATTTTTTTATACTCGCGATACTGGAGTTCGTGTTGGAAAAAAAGTTAAACCTGGTCAGCGACACTGGCTGACGAACAAGACTGTAATATGAGATAAATCGAAGAGGTGGATGTACTCGCGGGCTCGAAATTGGCTGGCGCTTCAGAAAATATAAAAATGTAAGGAATGTAACTTCCAAGCACCTTTACACAATGTTTGATGATCAGGGGCGCTTCATAACTTATCCGTATTTAGTTGAAATGTAAATACATAGTAGTTATAAAATGGGTTTAAGAAATGAGTGTGAGTGTGAACATTCCCAACATATCCTTATATCCTATCCTATTCCTGATAAAAATATGTCACCCTCCTAAACTCGAGTCTACCGCGAGTAATCGGTTTTCTACCTTATTAACAATAGAATTAAGGAAAATTGTTCATAAATATATCATAGATATATATAGTTAATATGTTTAGTTAAGAATTCAGCTCCTTTAAACTTATGTAACTGTGCCTGTAAATATAAACGAATTAATAAAAAATAAAAAAAACTTTTCTGTATTAAAACTATGGAAAAATGTCGTATGGTGAGTCAAATGTCTTTGATGTGATGAATAGAGCCTCTTATTTTTCAAAAACCTGTGAAATATTGTTATATCCAAAAAGTTTACAACAAAAATAAAAAGTGTTTTACAGATATGTCTGTAAATTTACAAACATATTTGTAAATCTGGCATCTCTGGTGGTGGAATATAGCCCCCTTCTGGCCCAAAGCCACGAAAACATCAAAAATCAAATACAATCAAAAATGACGGGAAAAAAAATCCAATTTTTTCAAGTCTAATATTTTTCTAAAAATATGAACTAATTGTCTTTAATTTGATATGTCGATCATCCGAATCGGTCCAGTAGTTCAAAAGCCATGAATTTTCGAAAAAAATTAAAAAAAACGAAAAAATGGATTTTTCGGACCACCCTAAAACGCAAATGGGCACCCTAATGAAAACATAAAAAAAAATCGGGTCTAATGTTTGGCGATAAAGAACAAATCACGCTTTTCACGAAAATATGGGAACCACCATATCGGTTTGACATGGAATGGCTGCATATAAGAAACGTCCGTAAACCTAGTGTTAGATAACACAAGTTCTTATTTGAAACTTTCCTGATGCTGCATAAGGAGTTTGAACCACCCTGTTATAAAAATGACTAATACAGTGGTAGACATCGTTTAGCCGCACCCTATTTTTCCTCAATATTTTTAAAAATAAGTCCATTCTTTGTACAATTTTGCTCATAAAATTATTGTTTATTTCCATCCATTCATTCTAAAAAAAAGCATAAATTCACTTTTTGTTTTACTAAGTAATTCAAATATGTGGAATCAGGGTGGACATTCGTTTAGCCGCATCCTAAAATTTCGATAAAAGAAAATTTGTGCGGCAAATTTCGATTCCAATCGTGAGCTAATATTTAGTATGTCCACCTCCATTTCGGATCACTTTGAAAACTCGATTTGCCATCGAGTCAAACAGCTTTTAAAGTGCTGCCATATTCATTACAGCCCAACATTCCTGAATTACTGCCTTGAAACTGGAAATGTTGTCAAATTGTCATCCGTTTGCATAAACCATCTCGGCCAAGATTCTCCATAGGTTCTCTATGGGATTGCAATTGACTGCCAGCAGGTCATTCAAGATGCGGAATATCCTTCTCGGCAAACCATGCCTTTGATTGCTTGAAAACGTGGATCTATACATAATCCTGCTGAAAAAACGACATCCTCGGTAGCGTTATTCTCAACATGGCCAATTCAAACCAGTAATTGAAGATATTTTTCGTAGTTCATTCGGGTGAAAATGAAACAAATGAGAAGCTTGCTGTGATAGGAAACGGCTCCCCACACTGTGAAACTTCCACCCCCATAGTTTCGATTTGATCTCACGACATACCGTTGCCTTAAATTGCACCAATAGCAGCTGTAACAGTCCGGACCATCCAAATTGAACTTTTTTCGCCGGAAAATACAACATTTCTCCATTCCAGTTTCCATTCCATGTATTGTCGGGCGAAAATGAGATGGTTTTGTTTATGGGTGGCGGTCAGTTTCGGCTTCCCTTGAGTTTTCTTTCACATGATGTTTGGTGACTCATTCAAGATGCGCGCAATATGCCTCTTCGTTACTGAAACAACCGATTCTGCCTTAATGTATGAGCAGGTCATTATCATATGTTACTCACTTGGACGTATTACACAAAGATTTTTTGGGATCTTCGAATTCCTCAGTGGATAATGAATCTGTAATATATTACAGCCTTGGAATGAGCCAAGATGATAATGCAAGAAAAGTCGATTATCATCGCACAGATGAGCAGCTCAAGCAGGAGTACAACCAAGGTTGTCATAAGTTCTAGTTACAACGCAATATTGAAACACAGTATCTTTCGATGTGGGACATTCTTGAAAAATACTTTGTCGAGAAAGGCTTCAGTGTGGTTACAAACAATCCGAAACCGAAGGAACCATTTGAAAATCAATGAACGCGGATATTCAAGGCTTTAAATAATCAAAATTGAACCGTATTTTGATATTTTGATAGTTGCGGATAGATTGGTTTGCGATTTGAATTTTATTCTAGTTTGTGAGTAGCATGTATTAATAATTATTAATTACACTTGATATTTACTAAATTTCATGTCTATTTATTTTGTTGAATATGATGAGAAAATAATGTCAATTTTACTCATTGAACTAACTGCAATGTTTCTAAATTGATAATTATTTAGTAAGAAAAAAACCTAAAGTTTTTTTTTTATCACTTTTGTTTATTTTTAGGCTCATTAGCATTTTTTCGCTGTAACAGAGCCGAATTTAAATCGTGTACATGTCACATGTTTATCATATCTATAATTAGCACATTACAAAGTTGCCATTTTTCGGCGTTAGAGTATTCCCTTCTGTACCATTGCATATGGTACACATTTACACAGTAGCCTAAGTAGCGTAAGAGTTTTCTATCTGTTCTTTCTTTATCCAGTTAGACCGGACAGCGGAGACAGTTGATTAATCATTGTTGAGTTATTTATAGAACAGCAGCCCGATGTGTCTTGCAGAGCAGAGCAGTTTTATGGATGAATCGATCTTATTTCGACCGTGGATCGATCTTCATCGATGATGATAGTTGCGTGGACGTAGTTATTCTGTAATAACACAAAGATGGTCAATGAGGGCCCTGAGTTTTGAACTCACGATCGATCGCTTACTAAGCGAACGCGCAACCAATGTGGCTACGGAGACCCCCCCCCCCCAAAACCTAAAGTTAGAATTTTTCTAAAAATTTAGATACTTACGTATTAGCGTCACCGCAGCCGAAATTCAATGGATAGCAATTTTATTTTTCGCTCGGGCACTCAGTTATCCTTTGTATTGTTGGTGCTTTGCTTTCTGCAATGTTTTGTAGTTTGGGATAGTTCGAATATGGGATTTACGGAAATACGTGTGAACGCCACTGGAACTCCACATTTCACGTTACGTTTCAGAGCAAAAATTAACCGTGCAAACGTTACGCCAGGCAAACGTATGCCGTCTGACGCTCGTTAACGCTCGGTTGGACCAAACTGAAGGATCATCTTCTATGTTTCAAACTAACCGGGCAATCGGTGAAACACAGGTTTGCTTGCGAGAGACCGCCGCTTCCGAAGGCGGTCGAATCGGATTGCGTCACCTTAGCGGCTTGGGGCCGCCTCGGTTCCTTATCCTCGTTAGATGGGGACTTCGTCACCATTACATTAACCTTGGATAAATTGCATTACGAAAAAGTAAATTCATTACGGAAATTGTGCTCCGGTAGCGTTCGAACGTAAATACCGCAAATCCCAAAATACGTTTTTTCGTAGCACTGAAAAATAATAAACACTGCAAGCAACAAGTCAACAACAATACAAAAACTATGGATGGGTTATACCTATGATATAACCGCAAGGTTGACGTAGGACTGCCGTTGGCTTAGTAATCATTAGTGTTTTTTTCAATTAGCAATAATCGCACTTCGAATGTTCCTCATTGGGTAAGATATCACCGCTGCGCAAAGCTGTTGATTAAATTATTGAATAAACTAGTGAATGAATGAAACAATTTACGAATTCAATTGCGGCTGCGGTGACGCTGATACGTAAGTACTCAAATTTTTAGAAAATTCCATCTTTTGGTTTTTTTCTCACTAAATAATTATCAATTTAGAAACATTGCAGTTAGTTCAATGAGCAAACTTGACATTATCTTCTCATTATATTCAACAAAATAAATAGACATGAAATTTGGTAAATATCAAGTGTAATTAATAATTATTAATACATGTTACTCACAAACTATCGTAAAACTCAAATCGCAAACCATCTATTCGCAACTATCAAAATATCAAAATACGGTTCCATTTGATTATTTAAAGCCTTAAATCTCCGCGATCATTGATTTTCAAATGGTTCCTTCGGTTTTGGGTTGTTTGTAACCACACTGAAGTTTTTCGACAAGGTATCATGACGCAAAAATGTGAAAATATTTTTCAGGAATGTCCCACAACGCAAGACACTGTGTTTCAATATTGCGTTTAGGTCAATTCATGCATTATGGTAGTGATTATCGCCGCAAATAGTCATCAACATTTTACCTAATCATCTAACGGTATGCGTAGAAGTTCAGTGAGCTGGCGACATGTAGGGGCATGCAGTCTTGAATAACCGGGCCAAGGCGTTGCATTTGTACCCACTTTTGTAGACCGTGTTAGCAAAACGAATTCCAGAGTGTAAATGAGGGTATAAAAAGTACTGCCGAGATCTGGAATGTCGATTCTCCCAACTTATTGGTTTCGGAATATGTGTTGGGAAAACACATTCCGGTTTGCAAAAACGCAAGCGAGTTTAAAATTACTCGCAGCTTGCATCTTATTTGCAATGCCGATTTCCCTAGGCTCCATGGTTTTAAAGGCTGTGTTAGGGAAACATTCGGATTTGCTAAAACGCAAACGAGTACGAAAGTATCCGCTGCTTGCATCTATTTTGCAATGCCGATATCCCTCGGCTCCATGGTTTTGAAGTCTGTGTTAGGAAAACATTCCGATTTGCAGAAACACAAACGAGTACAAAAGTACCCGCTGCTTGTATCTATTTTGCAATGCTGATATCCCTCGGCTCCATGGTTTTGAAGTCTGTGTTAGGAAAACATTCCAATTTGCAAAAGCGCAAACGAGTACAAAAGTACTCGCTGCTTGCATCTAATTTGCAATGCAGATTACCCCAGGCTCCATGGTTTTGAAGTCTGTGTTAGGGAAACATCCATTCATTCCTGCGATGGTACCTCAATCGCTGTTCAATTATAACTGAGTGGTGATTTCAATAGATTGGTGATTTCAATGGCCTGTTTTGAAAGCAATTTTAAGACTATTGAAACAAGTTTTTGGATCAAAAAATAACAAGTATATAACGCGTAGACATTTTATCTTTCGAATGAAGTGTTTATCTTACTATTTTGTTCAGTTGTTGAGGAGCTATTGACACTTAAAATCTCTGTCTTCGGCGTAACGCTTTCGTTTTCGAAACTTTGATTTTACGCCCCGGTTTAGAAATTACGTAGACGTAGTCCTACGTCAAAAATAACTGAGTGTCCGTGTGAACAATAAAATTGCTATCTATTGAATTTCGACTCCGGTGACGCTGATACGTAAGTACCGAAATTTAGCTATAGGGGGTCTGAGGTATTCTGGAAAAGGGGTCTCTTGCCCAAAATAGTTTGAGAACCCCTGCTATAGACCATACAAATACTATTCAAATGAACATAGGAAGAATAAAATTGTCAGATATCTTAACAGGCCATTCACATTCTGTGCACCGTGCGCGATAGACGTGTTTTTCTCTCGTCCTCGTTCCTTACGCGGTGATAGTTATCGCCGTGATAGTTATCGTTTTGGCTTCTAATGTATCGTTAGCTCTCGATGTAAACACATGGATCAGACTACACCTGCCAAACAATCGCAAGATTAGTGGTCGTTCGAATGAAGGCCAGGGTGCATAATTGAAATTGAAGATACTATTGCACAATATTATACTTTCGCACACCAGGAGGGAACCATGAAAATCATGTGCTCGACATTGAAAGACTACGGCCAGTTTAATCGATTCCTGAGAAGTAACCGGTCCAATTCTACACACACGATGTTCCCGACGTGGCGTGGAGCTGCCGGCCTAGAATAGCACTTCGGATCTTAGTCCATGTCCCTGTCGTAGAAGGCGATTAATCGGATGACAACACAAGTAAAGGCGCGGTAAAGCCTATGGAGACTGCACGGGGGAAATACCGTGCACAGGAGCAACGAAAGAAATTCCAGGCACATCGGGATCGACGCCAGTAAGATCCTGATTACAACATACTGGTATGACATGGAAAACGGACACGATACGAAAACGGATAACATGCAACGCCGAGTAAGTAAGGGTGACACCTTCTTGAAATGGCGGGTGGGCTAATAGTGCGGTTGCCCCCGTACCGGTAATAACTTGGCTAGTCTTCGGGTACGTTCGATGCTCGTCTAGGCTTTGGCTCTAGATACTAGGCTCAGATGTCACATTCCTGACTTACGCTGATCCGGCTGATAACCATGAAATCACCAAAAGCTACTATGTACAACGAGTGGAGATAGCGGCCGGGAGTTGAGACCCAACCAAAATGGAGACAACCAACAGAAACAACGGAGAACGAAGAAATTGTACGATGGATACAAGTGACCAAGTCAACGCGTTCACTAGTAGTAGAAAGCTGCTGCGATCACTATTACTCAACCGAACGGAAACACCATGCTCTAGTGGCAGTAATAGAGAAATACCTGAGACTCAACAAAGTCGGGGGATCAATCCTCTGTTTCTGTCCAGTCCAGCGGTAGTTCAACTCCCTACTTCCTGGGGCTGACTAGAGATAATATCCTGAACACGATCATGATGAGGGTCAGTGAACTCGACACATTCGTGCGGGACAAACCCAACGTGTTTAAGAAGGCCAAGTCCAGGATGTCGAGTCTAAGATCTCTCTTGGGACGTGCTATGAAGAAGCACGATGGACTCGTCGAACGAACGAAACCCGCGAAGAAAGCACTCGCGGAAACGTTGCAGAGAGCTCCAGCTGGACAGGTGACGCCTAAGATTCCTCGAAATCGTTCGGAAAAAAAGAAAATAGTTTCATCAGCCGAAGAAGAACTGATTAAAAAATGCAAGGACGACCACGACAACCAAGGCGAAGAGCTGACTGACAGCGCAACCAGAGCGACACCGACAACATAGAAACGACTGGAGCACAGTTGTGAAAAGAAACAAGAAAAAACTAAGGAACGAGCAAAAAAGAGGGAAAAGAAAGATAAAGAGGTGGAAAAAAAGGGAAATAGAATGAAAAGAGGCAGAGTCCAAAAGACAAGAAGTCCAATTATCGGCGGGCGAGAGGCAAAGGCGATGCACTCATCTTCGAAGTCAAAGGTGACGTATCATACTCTGACCTCTTCAAAAAAAAATGCGAGAAGAGAGCTCATCATTCAAGTACCTTGTCGAAAAGGCTCTCGGCGAAGGAGCGAATGTAAGGGCCTCATCCTCCGAGTCATCGATAGAATGCATGAACCTCAGTCTGTTCACCACTGAGAAGGAGCCGCGTCAGAAGTTGGAGAAGGAAAACATAGTGAGCTAAGTTTCGATGAAAATCCGATTAAGAAAGGCGTTTTGCGGGACGTAGACCGCAATGATTCGTCTCTCAACGGGCGTAGCGAACAAGTTGCTGAAGTCAGAGAGTATAAACGTCTGCTGGGCTGCGGGTCGTTTCAGAATCGTTCTTCCTGCTCCCTAGCAACTGGAGGGATGTTTCAGGTGTTTAAGCTTCGGCCACCTGGCAAAAGACTGCTTGTGGTCCGATAGATCCAAACTGTGCAGGAAATGCGGAATGGAAGGACACTTCGCTAGTGACTGCAATAGGCAACCAAGGTGTATGCTCTGCGAAGAAGAGGACAGTAATGACCATACGACGAGAGGCTTCAATTGCCCTGTGTACAAAGCACAGCAACTGACAGAAACAAACTGTGATGTCGCAAATTATTGCGGAGTCGTATCGCGTTCCCTCCGGTGACGGCAATAGGGTGACGGATAAAGCGGGAATGACCGCCATTCAAATCAGGGGTCGATATCCCATTCTGGCGGGAGTCTCGAGGTCTAGCGAGGATTTCATGATCTCAAATATCAACGGAAGTTTCGTCTGCAGTTGCTTCGCACCACCCAGATGGACGATAGACCGGTTCCACTACATGCTGGATGTCCTGACCTAGGAGCTCGCAGAACCAAGACCAATCGTTATAGAAGGGGATTTCAATGCTTGGGCAGTAACATGGGGAAGCAGACGCACCAACGCGAGAGGTATTAGTTTGCTCGAAGCTCTGGCCTATTTAGATGTGACCCTGCTCAACGAGGGCACCAATAGTACCTTCTACAGAGATGGTCGTGAGTTCATCATCGGCCTGACCCACTGGTCACTGTGGGTTAGAGTGCCAATGGATGTATGGGGAAAAAGTTACATTCGAATTTTCAAAGGGAACATGATTAAAAATATTGATTCCCACGATTGAGCAAAATATCAGCTCAATTGAATTTCATTTACTAGTGTCGCACAGCCGTCAAAGTTTGAGTTTTTTTGAAAACCAAAAAATCACCCAAATGGGGAGTAAAGGAAATCGAGGTTTTCTGAATAAAAATTGATGACAAATGACCTCAAATTGCATGAAACGTCGAGATCTACTGTCATCTCTTTTTTTTTTTGTCAGAAATCGACACTCTGGGATTGGGACACTCTGGTCATATTTCGCTATACGAGGCAAAACGTATGGTGACGATGTTTTAGATCTTGTTAAAATATGAACTTTTGTCGAAGACGTCAACTTTTGCTATAGTTTTTGGAATATAAAACATTTTTGTATGAAGACTCCTGAAAAATATAACGTTTTGCTCGTAATGGAAAAAATATTTTTGAAAATTAAAATTATTTTTTCTCGAAAACATATGCTTTTAGAATTCTGAAGAAAAAAAATAGATATAAATAGAAAAACACAAAACAACGTAACACAAAAATGTTACGAGCAAATCATTATTTTTTTCAGGAGTCTTTATACAAAAAATATTTATATTCCAAAAACCATAAACTATAGTTGGTGTCTTCGACAAATGTTCATATTTTAACACGATCTAAAACGTTGTCGAATACGCTATATCGCTATCTTGACTTCAAAACAAAATTAGGATAAGTCATATATTTTCCTAACATTTCTAACATTTCCTAACATGAAAAAGTTGTTGTTCGAAAAACTTGTTCCCTGTAAAAGTGCCCATCTTCCGATGTATGAACGACTTGTTGGGAATTGTAAGGGCTATTCATATATATTTTTTGGGAATTTAAGAAAACACGTTTTTGAGAAAAATCTAATAACTTTTTTGTCGGCGAAATTTGTTTCGAAAATTTTTTCGGAATTTTTTTATGAAATTATTTCGTACATTTCATCCTTTAACAAGAATTTTTTAGATATCATAGTTTTTAATTTATAATTTTTTGTAAAAAATTAGGAAAAAAATGGCTTTTTCCAAAAAGTAGTCTAATTATTTTACGAATATTTCAAGTATGCAAAGTTGCTTAAAAGGCCCATGTCTTTACACCCACAACATTTCACTACTATCTAAGATGGTGCTGCTAGCTCCTAAGACGAGTTGGCATGAAATTCGTCGATAGTAAGTGTAATCTTAGAAAGAATGAATATAGAATTGTAAGCAAAATGAATATTAATGTTTTAGCTTAGCCATCTATAATTTTATGCATTCAACAAACGAAATGTTTATATTCCCTAATGAAGTCCCCAAAGCGGTAAGCCGAATTCCGCGGCAGGCATTCTCCCAAATAAATGCATTTTCCTCATTCAGAAATCACCCCGTCAGAAATCCTGACGAGATAATAATATTGTCAGTACACTGTCACATTTGGCAGCGAGCTTCAACGTTGATTTCCGGACAGTTGTCGTCGTGCTCCGCTCAACAAAGTGCCCAACCGCCACATGCTTTGCCGCGCGGTTGACTGCCACGGACGACGCAAGGTATTGTGCTTCCCATGACACTTGTCCCTTTCTCCGGGAAGCATTCCCGGGCACAGATGATCATACTCGCGTACTCGCGTCATCAACATATCGTCCCGGAGAAGGAAAGGAAAAAACGAGACGAGCGAGCGTGATGCTGAGCCGTTGCAGATGACAAATAACAGCAGCATCCTGGGTCGTGTTTTCCTGAATGCACCGAAAGAGGGAACGAGAGAGAGAGAGATGGAAAAAAAGAACGCAAAAGAGAGTCCCTTGGCTTCAAATATGTATTAAATCGTTTAATGGCGGATGATTTCAGATAGGCCGCTTTTTATAAGCCACCCCAAAACGGCGGAACATGAGCTGGAACAGCGACAACGGGAGAACGACTAATAAATGAGGTTTACAGAAATAAAAAAAAAAACAGAGTAAAATAATCTCTGAAATATAAAAAAAATGCATTTTCAACTCTCCTGACACATACGCCGATCATGTTTGTCGACGAAGACGATGCGAGGCATGATGTTGATGCCGATGCCAATGTTGTGGTGTATTTGTTGTACTTTTGAGTATCGCAGTTATGCGCGTTTTTTGCCTCACTCTGTGGACTCCCCGAGCTCTTCCTGCTCCACTGGACAGTTGCACCTTAAACTGCGCAACTTATTTTCTTTTCGTTGATTTTTTTTTTTTGGCGAAACAGTTGATGCGAGAGAGTATGAACTTTGGCGCGCACCAGGATCGGACGGTGAAAGGAGCATCGCACGGAACACGACTCGTTGGCGGCACGCAGATCTTAAAGGCGTCGGTTTCCATCAAGTGGAAAAAGTCCGATTGACGGATTGACTGATCGACCGGCAGAGGGTGTACCGGCTTGCCTCTCTTAATGTGCGAAAAGTTGCCGGTATCGATCAAAATCACGAAATTTTGGGCTCTTGTAAGGGGGGAGGAGGGGATGCTTTCGTGGCTGCACGAAGGGAGGGTGTGGTCATGTGCGACTGTTCCACATTCCATTCCATCAGGATATAATTACAAGCCTTCCATCGGGCACTTGGACGCTGGTACTGACAAATGGGTTATAGGCATGACGTGTTAAAGGGAAAAGATCATCTCAATATATTATGATATGTTTCCAAAAAGGAATGAATAACGTTCTTGGAATACCGACAAAAGACACGAACGGTCTCATTTCGGGAAGATGAAAAACCAGTATACCCATTTCACATTTGGTTGAAATTGTAAAATGGAAAATGTTCTCTATATGTAAATCTATTCGTACTGAAATCTGCGCTATAGGTTCTAAATTCACAAAGTTTTAGCGTCACAAAGAATTTTTCCACGATGAAAAAAAACCAAATCTTCCTAACAAGCTGGGTAGCGAATGTACAACATACCAATCACTTCCAGTCGTGTTCGAGCAATTACCGATCGAATAAAACCTTCACTCCCATTGGTGCCTAATTCATCACGTTTAATAACCCTCTCCGCGCCGTACGCACCGTAAGTATACACTCCACGGGCTGTGGCAACCATCGGCGTGATCGATTATCCTTATTAAGACGGAACCTTCTGTCCGCAGGCTCCCGAATCCCGGAGTGGGCCGGCATGCTGATTCCAGAAGCACTCGGAGAAAAACACACAGTCATATATTTATTTCCTCCGTATAACGAAGCGCCTGTGGACGCTTATAGTAAGCGGGCCGAGCGACCGGCGGATTTGTGCCAGGCGCAAGTCCGAAAGTGAAAAATAAAACAATTGCGAAATCCACACTCATATTTCAACTTTCATATTTCGGTTATTTATTGTTTTAATTAATTTTAATGCTAACCGAGAGCACGCCAGGTCAGGACCGCTGCGAAGGCAGAAAGCACTTTTGCAAGCGATCGGCACTCATACGGCTTAATCGTTCACGTAAGTCACGCTTCTTGCTCAAATATGGTGGGGCTTCAATCTGTACCTGACCTTGCAAGACCAAGCAAACCAAGCTTGTTCGACATATGATTCATGTTCCGATGAAGCAGAATGTGAGTGGTACCTTGAAGACAACGTGGCGAGCTGTAAGAATGATGAATTTCTCTTCGGAATTCTTCGCTCTCATATTCTAAATCGACCGTGGTTATCTCCAACTGTCGGAAGCGCAACTAGGACACACACAGCGAAAACGCAAACCAAAGTGCCGATTCAAACGATGCAGTCTTTCCAAAACAGCAGTCAACCCAAGCGAATAAAAAAAACCGGCCCAAGTCAGTCGTAAAGCCACATTCGCATCTTCTCATCTTCCCAGTTTTGTACGGTCTCCATTCCCCGCCAAATCTCATAAAGCAGCAGCCTTACGAAAAGACACACGACGAAGCAGGACGCATACCGCAGTTGTTCATCGATCATTTTTCGGTTTAACTTTTATTTGAATTTGATTCCTTTGAACGTAATTATCTCTTTAGTTTTAAGCTCTCGTTTTTTTTTACGGCGACTGCGAAATTCCCATCCAATCCGTTCGCGTTCACTCTGGGCAGGTTTCGGACGACGTCTACACGGACGTTCTTCCTCGCTTCCCGGTTGCCCGGCTACTTGATTCGCTGAGTCGTAGCTTTCTTCGGTGCGAGTGGAAAATCCGAAGTACAGTGGAGGACCGATTTGTCGAACGACTTGCAATCAAATTTCTGAAATCTCGAATAGACGCTTTATAAATAAAATATTCAAAACAAAGCAAGTGTGTGTATCATAAATTATTCATTTCTATTCTGCCAAATACCTTCGAAATATGATATTTAGTAAGTCATAGTAGAAATCGTTCAATACTTCATTATAGAAAAATATTTTATTAGCGGAAGTTATTTTCTAATGAGTAATTACAAAATACGAAAATACAAAATGTTCTGCAACAAAAATTATAATAACAAAAATCGGCCACACTGTTCATTCATTCAATTGCAAGCATGTATTTGCGAAACGGGCTCAGAAATTAGAGAAATTCGGGGATTGATCATTATAGAATGGGAATAGAGAAATCCGAGATATCTTCCTTCTTCTAACTAACGATCCTAAAGGAACTTCGCAGTGTCAACGCAGTATTATCTGCGTCATTTTTATTAATACTCAGTTGAGATTTCTATGCCAAATAACACCCCTTGAATGCATTCTGAGTGGCATGTGGATTCGAATTTTGTAAAGGCACGCGTTGACAATAATTTCTGGAAGCGTGTAATGTTTAACGATGGAGACAAGTTCAAGGTTTTTGGATCGAACGGAAAGGTTACTTTGCAGTAACAGTCAAATGAAACACTGAAAAAGAAGAATATTCGAGCCACCGTCAAACATGATGGAAGAACCATGTAGCAGGTTACATTTGGAGAAGTCATTTTATAATAATTGCAAAATGCGACGAATCTTCTAACGTCATCTGCATTTTGTAGTTTTGGGTAATTTAGAATAGTTGAATATTTTGACTTATCACGTTGTATACATGGTTGTATATATGGTGTCCTAAATATGTAACATCTGCACAAAAGAATCTACATTTGGCAGGATTTAGTTTCAAATTAAAATCTCTTAATTTTTTAAATACCTTTTCTAAATTGTGAGTATGGCGTTTTATGGAACAACCAATGACAATTATATCATCGATATATAAAAAGGCACATTCTGGCGGTAGACCACTAAGGGCTAGCGTCATCATGCGTTGAAAGCTATTGGGTGAAATATTAAGTCCGAATGGTAATCGATTAAACTCATAATGACCTGAGTTTGTTGAGAAAGCTGTGTATTGTTTTGATTTTTCCTCTATCTCAATCTGGTGGAAGCCTAACATAAGATCGAGAGTTGAAAAATATTTTGCTCTACCTAAGTGATCGAGTATGTCGTCAATTCGCGGAAGTGGGAAATCGTCTGCTATTATCTTTTTATTGAGTTGTCTGAAATCTACTACAAGACGCCATTTTTTGTCATTGTTAGTTGAGTTTTTGGGAACTAGCAGGATTGGAGAATTGCAGGGAGATGTTGAAGGTTGAAGTATACGATCGTTCAACATTTTGTTTACTAGCTTATCAATTTCTGTTCTGTGGACTTCAGGAATTGTAGTTTTTTATGTAGACTGGAGTTTTATCATTTAAGTTAATCTTTTGTTTGTAAAAATTGCTACAATTAGTGTATCTGATTGGAGAGCAAATAAATCGTTGTATTTTATACATAGGTCCTTAAGTTTGTCTTTAACGTAGATTGGTGTATCTTCTAATTGTATTTCTGAAGTACATTTTTCTTCTCTGTCTGTTTGAGCTGTCTTGTCGAATTCAAAAATGTTGTATTCGTTTAAGGGTTTAACTAGTTCTTTCAAATTTTTCTGTATTTTGACAGTGAGGTTTGTTGTATTTATTAATTTTATTAACGAATTGTTTGCATTAACAATTGAATTAGCACAAAATATCCCTGGTTGAATTTCTTTGGATAAAATTACGTAATCTGTTTGGAAATTGTCAATGTCGATGTGTCTGTATACCTCACATCGTGGTGGTATGTACAAGGTCTATTTGTCAAGACTGTCTTGAATTGGAATTTCGATTAATTGAGAATTTATAAAGCTAGATAAAGTTCATGTATCATAGTCAATTACACAACGAAATTTAGTCAAAAAGTCTCGTCCGAGAATTCCATTTGTTGGTATAGCTAAATTTTCAGGTATAATATGGAATTGATGAGTTACTGTACATTCTAATGTTAAATATATTGGTACGTTGATCGATCCAAGGGTATTCGAATGCACTTGAATCTATTAGAAAAGTACATTCAGAGTTTGTAACTTCCGTTCCTAAAATCACAAAATTTGATAATGTTGTATTTATATTCAAAATATCTCTTATTGTCTGGGGCGTTTCATTTCATTTACATTTTCTATTCAATATTATCTATATTAGGTGGAGCGTGTTTGTGCTCCCTTGGCCGAGTGGTTAGCGTCATAACTAACATGCCGGGTGTTCGGGTTCGATTCCCGTTCTGGTCGGGGGAATTTTTCGTCAAAGAAATTACCTCCGACTTGCACTGTGCTCACGCGTATTCTAGAGCTTGCCACTCAGAATGCATTCAAGGCGTGTTATTTGGCATAGAAATCTCAACTAAGTACTAATAAAAATGACGCAAGTAATACTACGTTGAGACGGCGAAGTTCCTCTAGGAACGTTAGTGCCATTGAAGAAGAAGAATGTAATTATAGAGATGCTGAGATATAGAGAGTTTGTGCCTACGGGAGAGTGAATAGATCGAACCAAACATTTTTTTCAGCTAGTAACGTGATAACAATCGGATGATCGATGGGCATTTGAGACATCCTACTCATTACATACAAAAAAAACTAATCTGTCAATAATCAAATCAATTGTTATCCATATTTATGTTGTCTATTTAATAAAGGGTGTGTCACATCAAATTCGCCCAGTAGACCGATACTTATGAAAATTTTAGACAGTAAAATAAAAACTATTAAACAACTTTTGGCATTTTCTTTTTATTCATACTTCGAGCCCAAGCCCGTATGCTCGCACCTTCCTCTTTACCTCGTCCATAAGGTTCTGTACAACGTCAGGTTGTAGTTTTTTTTTGAACAGAAATCCATTTTCTCTTGAAGTCCGAGTCCGCCTCCGATTTGACAACTTTTGGGTTCTTCCGGAGGGCCTGCTTCATAATCGCCCAATATTTCTCTATTGGGCGAAGCTCCGGCGCGTTGGGCGGGTTCATTTCCTTTGGCACGAAGGTGACCCAGTTGGCTTCGTACCACTCCAACACGTCCTTTGAATAGTGGCACGAAGCGAGATCCGGCCAGAAGATGGTCGGGCCCTCGTGCTGCTTCAATAGTGGTAGTAAGCGCTTCTGTAGGCACTCCTTAAGGTAAACCTGCCCGTTTACCGTGCCGGTCATCACGAAGGGGGCGCTCCGCTTTCCGCAAGAGCAGATCGCTTGCCACACCATGTACTTTTTGGCAAACTTGGATAGTTTCTGCTTGCGAATCTCCTCCGGAACGCTGAATTTGTCCTATGCAGAGAAGAACAACAAGCCCGGCAGCTGACGAATATCCGCTTTGACGTAGGTTTCGTCGTCCATTATCAGGCAATGCGGCTTCGTCAGCATTTTGGTGTACAGCTTCCGTGCTCGCGTCTTCCCCACCATGTTTTGCCTTTCGTCGCGGTTAGGAGCTTTCTGAACCTTGTATGTACGCAGGCCCTCCCGCTGCTTGGTCCGCTGGACGAATGAACTTGACAAATTCAGCTTATTGGCGACATCCCGGACCGAACTTCTCGGATCACGTCTAAACTGCTTAACTACGCGCTTGTGATCTTTTTCACTGACGGAGCATCCATTTTTGCCGTTCTTCACCTTCCGGTCGATGGTTAGGTTCTCGAAGTATCGTTTTAGTACTCTGCTGACCGTGGATTGGACGATTCCCAGCATCAAAAACATGTACGCGAAAATCAATCGAGTTAGGGAGGTGAAAATCCATGGAAAAATGAATCAAAACACATCGAGTAAGAGAGGCATCGAGTTAAGGAGGTATCGTGTTATGGAGAGAAGAATGCTTGTAAAATCGAAGGTGCCATGAAATCCATCGAGTTAGGGAGAGTTGACTGTAGTAATAGTAATAGTAATAGTAATAGTAATAGTGATAGTAATAGTAATAGTAATAGTAATAGTAATAGTAATAGTAATAGTAATAGTAATAGTAATAGTAATAGTAATAGTAATAGTAATAGTAATAGTAATAGTAATAGTAATAGTAATAGTAATAGTAATAGTAATAGTAATAGTAATAGTAATAGTAATAGTAATAGTAATAGTAATAGTAATAGTAATAGTAATAGTAATAGTAATAGTAATATTAATAGTAATAGTAATAGTAATAGTAATAGTAATAGTAATAGTAATAGTAATAGTAATAGTAATAGTAATAGTAATAGTAATAGTAATAGTAATAGTAATAGTAATAGTAATAGTAATAGTAATAGTAATAGTAATAGTAATAGTAATAGTAATAGTAATAGTAATAGTAATAGTAATAGTAATAGTAATAGTAATAGTAATAGTAATAGTAATAGTAATAGTAATAGTAATAGTAATAGTAATAGTAATAGTAATAGTAATAGTAATAGTAATAGTAATAGTAATAGTAATAGTAATAGTAATAGTAATAGTAATAGTAATAGTAATAGTAATAGTAATAGTAATAGTAATAGTAATAGTAATAGTAATAGTAATAGTAATAGTAATAGTAATAGTAATAGTAATAGTAATAGTAATAGTAATAGTAATAGTAATAGTAATAGTAATAGTAATAGTAATAGTAATAGTAATAGTAATAGTAATAGTAATAGTAATAGTAATAGTAATAGTAATAGTTATAGTAATAGTAATAGTAATAGTAATAGTAATAGTAATAGTAATAGTAATAGTAATAGTAATAGTAATAGTAATAGTAATAGTAATAGTAATAGTAATAGTAATAGTAATAGTAATAGTAATAGTAATAGTAATAGTAATAGTAATAGTAATAGTAATAGTAATAGTAATAGTAATAGTAATAGTAATAGTAATAGTAATAGTAATAGTAATAGTAATAGTAATAGTAATAGTAATAGTAATAGTAATAGTAATAGTAATAGTAATAGTAATAGTAATAGTAATAGTAATAGTAATAGTAATAGTAATAGTAATAGTAATAGTAATAGTAATAGTAATAGTAATAGTAATAGTAATAGTAATAGTAATAGTAATAGTAATAGTAATAGTAATAGTAATAGTAATAGTAATAGTAATAGTAATAGTAATAGTAATAGTAATAGTAATAGTAATAGTAATAGTAATAGTAATAGTAATAGTAATAGTAATAGTAATAGTAATAGTAATAGTAATAGTAATAGTAATAGTAATAGTAATAGTAATAGTAATAGTAATAGTAATAGTAATAGTAATAGTAATAGTAATAGTAATAGTAATAGTAATAGTAATAGTAATAGTAATAGTAATAGTAATAGTAATAGTAATAGTAATAGTAATAGTAATAGTAATAGTAATAGTAATAGTAATAGTAATTGTAATAGTAATCACAAGTTGCGCCAATAAAACTGACTGAGTGTATCCTATGGCTTACCTTCCTTACTAACATATTTCCTAAATTCCCGAGATATTTATGAGAGGTCGTAGAGTTTTCTGCATCTCTCTTAAGTGAATATCGAACTAACATTACTTCCCTTTCCTCAGCAGTTGCAAGGACGTGGCCAGGACAATTTTTTACTGTTGGAGAAAGCATGCCTAAGATGACTAAGAGATATTACCAATCGTCAGTAACGGATGGAGGCAAGCTTTTGACGTAACAGTTCTGAATTCGTACCACCTACGATATTGTGCAACTTGCTCAATGCTAATGCTAATGCTCTTATTGACTGGGGCGTTTCATATTGGCTAATGCTAACTGAATTTGGGATTGTGGTGGTTGTTGATTTTGGATGTTCTGTTGACCCCCAACTGGTACCCGTCGGGGGACCAGTTGGTTTTCCGGGGTCATAAAGTATACTGCAGCTCTTTGTCTATTTCCTTGGTGTCTAAAGTTGTTTGGTTGGTAATTTGAGTTACCTCGTCTTTGATTATTATTCCGATATCTTTCTTGTCTGTTATTGTGACGGAAAATTTGTGGGTTTCCATTATTTTGGTAATAATTACCACCATTGTTATTGCGATTGGAATAGCGATAATTACTTCGATGGAATGAACTTCTTCCTCGATTATTATTTCTTCTATTAAGTTGCAACACAGAGTTTGATGTAAGTGTGTTGTTTGGTGATCTTTCGGCTTCATTTTCTGCAGCTTTTTCTACTGCTTTTGACAGGGTTTCGAATTGGCCTGCTTTAGCAATAGTTTAGTCTCTTCATTTTTATACCACTTGTAAGCGCTTTTATTCTAGAATTTGTGGCTAATTTGGTTGCTGTCTCTAAAGGTACATTTTCTGCAATGTATGACCTTTCTAAATCAAGGGTTAATTTTTCAATCTCGTCAGTAAATTTGTTGAGATTTTCCATTTGTTTTGCTGCGTTGAGTTTCGCGATGATAGTGCTTGGAGCAGTTTTTAGAGAACAATGCTCTTTCAATTTATTTATTATCTCGTCGATACTAGCAGGATTGTTATTTGCTGCAGCATGAGCTTTACCTTCGAATTTAGATAATATGGTTTGTATAACTACTTCTTTATTTACTTCCGTAATTAAAGCCCTGCACGCATTTGAAGCGGCTAGAACGTTATTTAGCTTATCACCTTTTCCATCATAAGGTGGGATAAGCGAAGTGATTACCTTGATTATTTCTATATGCTTTTAGCTTTTATTATTCTTATACAAAATATAATGGAATATACTGTTGTTCTAAATTTGAAGTTGTCTTGTATACTCTTTAATTTTGAAGTTATCAACTTTGTGAGTTCGTAATATAAATTTCTGCTTAATTTAGCGTTGATATTCAGCTTAATAGAGATTAGATATTGCTCATTTTCAACTAATGTCTGTGTTATTCCACGCTTTTTAACTTATTCTTAAGAGTAATCCTTTTAAAATTTCTATTTGGGTTATTTCATTTTTCAGTTTAAGTAGCTCGTGGATGTTTTCTTCGATAATTGTTTCTGGGTCCATACCTTTAGTATACAAATCCGATGATCTGTCCTCCTAGTTGCTGCTTAATCGCTTCATTATGCGACATAATAGGCCGTATGAATAAAAAAAAGTATTTACTTATTCTGCCCGTTTCCAAGTAAAGTAAACTTTCCTAGTATTTACTTGAATCCGTATGATTAGAAGTTTACTTTACTAATTTCATTTTAACGTATGTTCGAATTCGAACATAGTTCTTACTTTGTCAAACATCTGTCAACTGATTGTTTTTGTTTGGTTTCAAAACGTCACTTTTCTCGCCCGTGTTGTGATCCTTTCATTGAAAAAAAAAATCTATAACAATGATTTTTGGCCACGAAAACATCGAGGTACTCGAAGAGATTGTTCTGGTATATGATGATAAGTTGAGTTTTTTAATTGTTACTTAAAAATACTAGTTTCCAATCATAAATTTACAGTCGAAGGATCTGCCGAAAAATCAATCAGCAGTGGTAGCGTAAGAAAGAGAAAGAATTAATCTAATCAGGAACAAATGTAGGTTGTGTTTGTGGATGTACTGGAGGAAGTAGGAAAAATTTTACTTTCCAAATCGCAAACACCACCTGTGCGGGAGAAGAAAAAAACAGCGTTGGCGGCGATGCGACACCAGTTGCTCATCCGATGTGGATTGGAGTTCTCTGGCGACTAAATATTGAAGAAAATCAATAACATGAAGACCGCTGATAAAGAAAAAACGGATACCAAAAAAAATAGAGAACGTTAAAATTGTGCTCAACCAACCGCAAGAAAAGTTTTATGGACTGCTGGGGGGTGCCTAGCATCCCAGCATCATCAGCGTTCCGTGTAAGTTAAAAATTATTCAATTATTTCAATTATATTGAAACTTGTGAAATGTTATCATTTATCATAACTTTTACAGATGGTCTGACAGTAGGAAGCAAAAATATTGCAATGGGGAAGGATCCACCGAAGGAGGAGCATGATTCATCTGATGATTACGATTATAACAGCTTGCAGAACGAGTTTCTGGCGCCAAGTCAAGCGTGTCAAACACTAAAAACAAATCAAAAATCGGTATGTGTTTTATTTTAATTCTACTTTTACTTTTCATGCGCTCTCAGTGATTAAAATGGTATTTTTATTCCCATTTCTCTCCTAAAATTGTTCTTCAAAGAACTTTTATAGTTTTTTAATTCTTTTTTTCTTATTCCAGGCACGTGGCAGAACACAACAAACAGTGTGTGAGGAACAACTTAAGTTCCTGAAAAAGCAACAAGATTATACGGATGTATTGAAAGCAAACCAAGAAGAGCGACACCAAAAAGAAATGGAGCTGTTGGTTCTGAAAAAGGAAATTGCTGTCCTGAAAATCAAAAAACTCAAAGAGCATGATCATCTCAAAGTGTATATATTTTTTTGTATATATTTTTTCAATTAAAGTTAAATTAATAAGGAGCCCGATTTTTCTCAAATGAAGGACCGATGTCACAAACGAGTGGAAGAGGAATATTTGGCGCATCATAATACATTTTTCACTTGTTTAAATGTAAGAAAGCAGCACTAAATATTAATCGCATAAGATAAACAAAAGAGTTTTCAGAAGGAAAGTACGCTCATGAGCATACTTGATAATGACAAAGTAAATACTTGATAAATGCTGTTTTATTCATACGAAATCAAGTAAACTTCCATTTTCGAAAAGTTCATACTCAGTTGCCAGTTTTATTCATACCAAACGTAGTAAATACTTAATGTCACTGCTCGAATGCGTGATTCAAGTAAAGTAAAGTTGAATTTTATTTTTATTCATACGACCTAAAGGTACCTAATGCCTCTGCTTGTTGACACCAGTAGATGTATGTTATCCTCCGGGAGCATTTGTTTCGCTCATTGTTCCAGTTCTTTCTTCTTTGCATGGGTGAACTCTTGTAGTATTTCGATGGTTGACACTTTCTTCGCCACTCTCACTCTGTATACGTTCTTGTAGTTCTTCACGATTATTAGTAAATTGTTTTCTTCCAGCATTTTAATTAGGGATTCGACACTTTTCTGGCTGGTTTCCACAAATATTGAATTTTTGCTTAAGTTCGCCTGTCTTAGTCTTCTGACAGTTGCTGTTAGTTCTCACTTTGCTGCCATGTTCACTATAATTTCCACGAAGGTGACGTTCAAATAGTACCCCTATTGCACTGACAGAAGCCAACATATCGAGTTCCCCACTGACATTTCTGCTTGAGATTTTCCTAACGATCTTAGCATCAATCATAGCACCCGGCTGATAATTTCTCTCAAGGAGACGCTGACGTTCTTGAATGTAGACGTATCACTGCGTTTGCTGCGCGTTCCGACTTATGTCGGTTATACGCGTTGAGGATTTTTAGTATACCGTATGCCGGTGCACTAAAAGCTAGCATGGATAGCGCCACTGTCTGTAATATTAGGCTGTCAAAAAAGTCCTGCGGTATTTCCGCGAGGTGTCGTTGTAAGCCCGTAGTTCTAGTCGTATTCATTGTATCGAGTCATACTATAGCTTGTTGGAAAGGTATTTTTGCGCTATAATATAGTCCATGACAGTGTTTTGTTTGGTTAAGTCGTTCGTGAGTTATAGTGTCGCAAATATGGAGCAAAATAAAGAGAAAATCTGACAAAGGCAAAAATGCATCTCAAGCTGCCAATAAAATTTGTGCAGTTTATGGACCCGATACAGTTTCCATTTCCACCGCACAACGATAGTTTCAACGTTTTCGTTCTGGTGTAGAGGTCGTGAAGATGCGCCACGCTCCGGAAGGCCTGTCGTCGAAAATTGCGACAAAATCGCTGAATTAGCCGAGAAAGACCGGCATAGTAGCAGCCGTAGCATCGGCCAAGAGCTGGGGATAAGTCATCAAACCGTTATTAACCATTTGAAGAAGCTTGGATTCACAAAGAAGCTCGATGTATGGGTGCCACACACGTTGACGCAAAAAAAACATCTTTGACCGTATCGACGCATGTGAATCGCTGCTGAATCGCAAAAAATCGACCCGTTTCTGAAGCTGATGGTGACTGGCGATGAAAAGTGGGTCACTTACGACAACGTGAAGCGCAAACGGTCGTGGTCGAAGCCCGCTGAAGCGGCTCAGACGGTGGCCAAGCCCTCATTAACGGCCAGGAAGGTTCTGCTGTGTGTTTGGTGGGATTGTCAAGGAATAGTCTATTATGAGCTGCTTCCCTATGGCCAAACGCTCAATTCGGACCTATACTGCCAACAACTGGACCGCTTGAAGGTAGCACTCATGAAGAAGAGGCCATCTTTGATAAACAGAGGCCGCATTGTCTTCCATCAGGACAACGCCAGGCCACACACTTCTTTGGTGACGGGCCAGAAGCTCCGGGAGCTCGGATGGGAGGTTCTTTTGCATCCGCCGTATAGTCCGGACCTTGCACCAAGTGACTACCACCTGTTTTTGTCCATGGCGAACTAGCTAGGTAGTCAGAAGTTAGCCACAAAAGAGGCCTGTGAAAATTGGCTATCCGATTTTTTTGCCAATAAGGAAGCGAGCTTCTATAACAGGGGTATTATGAAGTTGGCATCTCGTTGGGAACAAGTCATCGAACAAAACGGCTCATATTTGACTTAAAACAGATGATTGTAACTAATTTTATGAACAAACAAAAATTCAAAAAAAATACCGCAGGACTTTTTTGACAGCCTAATACATCTGGGGCTCCAGCGGTCACCATTTGGTCGGAACTGAAGAAACCCATGATTGGTTTTTTTGCATTCAGTCCGTAAAAAAAATTTCTTCCACGTTTCTCCACGGATTCACTTTTGCGCTTTTTTGGACTCAGTCCGTAGAAATTTCTTCCACTTCTCTTCACGGATTTACTTTTACGCGTATTCGAACTAAATACAGAACGGGATTTCCGTGTTTCGACGTACTAACGCGTATTTACTATTTTGCTATTTCTGGTATAAAATCGTGGTGCAGGGTCTACAAGAGATAACCTGTCACGGTATGCCATGTAGCAGGTTACATTTGGAGAAGGCTTTCTCTGGTGAGTATATCGCTATCGAAACTAGGGTAGACTATAAAAGTATCTACCCGTTAAGACCGAATGACTAGCAGAGTCCAACTTCAGTTGGAAACATGCACCTTATAAATGAAATCATGGATCAATACATATTTTTGGATATTCTGAAGAACATTAAACCCAGCACTAGAAATTTGACACTTCCATCTTTTATCAGGATGATGACTCAAAGTTCAAAGTCACATATTCGGCAGCTTGGGTTCTGCAGAATAGCTTAAGAAGGTCCTAAACCCATTTGCACAATTACCTGATCTCGATATAATTGAGAATCGGTGGCATAAGTTTGATTCACATCAGGAAGTTTTATATCATCAATAAGAAGCCACTAAAACATCATCCACTGTTAGGTATTTCAGACCTTGTCATCGTTTTGCTGCTGCCTAGGTTGACCAAACGTGCCGTTTTGAACAGGACAGTACCGTTTTTTCGACAAATTAGGATGTTTCGTCTTCTTGTCAATTTGTACCATATTTCGAGTATAAAAACATTTGTAATAAATTTCTGTTGTACTACGCCATTTTTTTTTGAAATTCAAGCAATAAACCATGGTTGGTTTTTACCAGATTTCAGTTAGCGGTCTTTTGCCCTATTGAAAAAGACGATGTATCCGCTACTTAAGTTGCTGCTAACTTGAACAACTAGTTGACCCGGTGAACTTCGTCCTGTTCAAAATTGATTTTTTGATATGAATTCTTTCGAACATTATCGTTTTCTTACTAAGCGAACTTTCGTGGCTTTAATCGCAGAACTCTTCATTGATTGATCTTCTCATTAGCCTTTTCAAATATCCTTTTACTATAATTTTCCTAGTAATTCTACCAAAATCGTCATTATAAAATAAATTTATATAATGAACCCAATTATCTGCAAGATTCTTGATTCGCTTTCAAATAAGGTTAATGATTTTAGTTTGTCCAATCGAAAATATGATCATTGTTTGTCCACTTTTTTGAATGCTATAATTCTGGGAACCTGTGCCAAATCAGGTATTAGAATGTTTCAAAATATATAAATAAAATTGTCTTTTTCAAGGTTTACATTAGTTTTATTGTATATTTTTACGGATTCACAATTTTTAAAGGATTATTAAATGCTCCTTCTATTGGTGTTAATGCGCCCTTCATATGAGCTAACTTTCAATCAATCACCAGATGCTTACACACCATATGTATCAGATTTACATAGCCAAACCACATAATTAACGCATTTAGATGACCTCTGATTATGATTTGTCCGATTCACTAATGTTGTTTTGTCCACATGAGTTCTATGGCAACCGCTTGGCGCGCAACAGTTTGTTTATTGTGTCCTTCGCGCATAGCAGAAATTAAGTTTCTCTGTGTTGAGTGTGTTGAAGCAAACACTTTTAAAATGCCCAAGAAAAAGCAATATTCAGAAGAAAGCCTAAATTATGAATAGACCATTAAGATGACAGTAAACTCAAGCAATGATAAATGCAACATCTACTTGAGAATTCGAATGTTTTCTTTCAAAAATGGTGATTTCTAAAGCCGGACAAACCATGATCATTTTTTGGACAAACCATGATCAGAGCTGGACAAACCATGATCATAATTTCTCTTTGAGGAAAATCGTTAAAAAACATAAAAATTTGAATGATTTCAACGCGTTATTGTAGTATTAGCAACTAGAGACTTGGAGCTTTTCAACAAACCCAAACTCGTATTGATTATATGTGATTTTCATGAAGAAAAATCGATTTGCATTTACTAGTTACGTGAAAACACCCTAAATTGGACAAACCAAGATCATTTACCCTAACGTTTTTTCCCGCTACATGGAATACATTTGTCTCCGCCCAGATAGTTTCTGAGCAGAGTTCCAGTGATGAGTAGTGATAAGAGTAGACTGGCTACCCAATGATGAAAAAATGAAGAGATCGAATATAGTCAAAGCTGATCCATATTGATCGAAGGTATATTTGCAATTGAGTTGTTCTGATTCCATTCCATTCCATTCTTTGTTTATAAGAGGCTTTAAACTTTGCAGTTCATTCACCTCTAAGCTGTTCTGAACATTTCGTGACTATGGAACCAGTCATTTGAATAGCGTAATTGCTGTATGGGTTGCGTCTAGAATATTCGCCATAAATAATAAGGGGAAAAGGGGGGAATTTGGACTACCTAAGCAAATCCTCTAATATTTCCAAACCTATACGGTCTGAATAAAAAATGTCACATTGTATACTGAGCTACACTTGTTTTCTCTCAATAAATAATGTTTAATCATTATATAAAGCTTCAATCTACCAAATATATCATAAAATAAAAGAGATGATTTTTGGACATTAAAATTTGATGCGGGGTGATTTGGACCGTCTGTGAGGTGATTTGGTCCAGTGTGTGTTTGATCGAAAAAACATACTTATGTTTATGTAAAATATTTTGGGATAATGTTACAATCAGTAACAGTGTTCTGGGATCGATACCAGGTGTCTTGGCCAGATTCCAGACAAGAAAAATTGGATCGACACTATCTCGAATTCTGCATGAATCTTTTCAATGTTGTTCGAGCATTTTCAAACTCTTTCGTTGTTGATCAAAGAAAATCCGTTCTTGATGACCTGCTCTTGCTCTTTCAAGCTCCTCTTTCTTCCAACGTTGTCTGCCCATTCTCTTTTTGTAATTCCGTGACATCTGGAATCAATTAGACCAAAGAAAAGCCTCAAAACTGTAGGACCAATTCACCCTTCAGAAACGTGTCCATGTCACCCCACACAACATGCAAAAATTAAAATGCAATTAATTTCATTTATTGTTATCAAACTTACAGTTTCGCTGCATCAAATTGTCCCTCTTCTGTAGGCGAACAGAACTTTACTGCACAGTACACGAAAAGTTTGTTTAATCAGCGGGTAAAACCTTAAAACCACGATCGGAAAACTCACATTTTTTGACAATCAAAGTGTTTGTTGTGTTCATGCTACCGTTTCCCTCTAGTTGTGAAGTTTTACCAAAGTTTTTTTTACTTTAGGTACATGCGGTTCAACAATAAAAGGAAAGGACATTATAAAAAATCCCAGTTGAGCCGTACTTTTTGAGATAAAGGGGTGGTCCAAATCACCCCATATGACCAAATCACCCCGTGTTACCCTACATTTTGTATAGCGGGTTCGTTCCCACCCGTTCCTATCCTTTGACAAGCTAGTTATTATTATCATTATTTATTTTACTCTTGCAGCGTACGACAATTATATTTTAATGCTACACAGCTCTTCTCTTCTTTTAATGGAGTACAGTGAAATCTTATTCTACATTACACAAATAATAAAAAAAAACCTACGTAATCATCTAATAATATAATTTGCATTGCTTCTTGAACATACCCAGTGTGTTAATATTTTGCAGTGAATTTGGCAGAGAATTCCAATAAACTACACCCCTTACAAAAAATGATTTGGCATATTGTGCAATGTGATGCTTCTAAATGGTTTTAATTTTTCAAAAAAATATTTTGGGCATTTCTTAGATATCAAGTTGTACATAATTATGTCAGAATGGTACTTGAAAAAGTTGTAAATAGAACATCCAAGCAACGAATTTTGGTGACGTATCCATTGAGATTATAAACAAAACGCACACATGCATTCAAAGCAACTCTTAATTTTTCTTGAGTTCTAACTGATGTGTTAAAGAAGAGAGTATCACATGAGAAAAAATATGGTAAAAGGAAGCATTTGAAAAGTTTGAGCTTAGTCTCACTGTTTAATAATTTTGCTTTAAGGTACAGTGTACGCAGGATTCCATAATTTTTTTCCACATTGACTCAAAACATGCTTATCCCACTCAAGCGAATTTGTCACTATGTATCCAAGGCTAGAAGCGAATTCAACGTAATTAACCGGTTGTCTTCCAACGAAGAGTTCAGGATTAATTTCCATGCCTTGGCGTGAAACTATTAGAGCATTCGTTTTACTTGCGTTTAACTTGAATGAATTATCGTTGCACCATACTCGAATTGCTTCCAAATCTTCATTAATGTGATTAGCTACAAATTCAGCGCTCAAGTTTTTACAATTAGAATAGAGTTGTACATCATCAGCGAATAAATGTACCGAGCAATGTTTTATTACAGATGGCAAATAGTTGATGTACGTGCAGAATAAAATGGGTCCCAATACCCAATAGCCTTGTGGCACACCGGACGAAACTGGTAGGAAACGCGAACACTCATTATTAGTGTAAACAGTTTGCATACGATCTGTGAGATAGGCATTAATTTAACTGGTAGCAGACTCACCAAAGTTGAGTTGGTTACGTAATTTATCACAAAGTTTTACGTGGGATATTGTGTCAAATGTCTTCGAGAAATCTAGAAACATCATCACGACCTTACCACCACTATCTAACACAATCCCAACATCATCACATATCTTAAACATTGCCGTCTTCGTGCTATGTCCAGGCCGATATCCAGATTGATTAACGTTAAGCATTTCGTTAGCTTGCAAGTACATACACATTTGCTTTTTCAAAACCCTTTCGAAATCTTTGAACAATGCACATAATATACTGATTGGTCGCAAATTATCTAGGGAAAACACATTAGATTTTTTCCTGATCGGTATAATTTTACTCTGTTTCCATATACTAGGATATATTCATGTTGTGATAATGCAATTGAAGATATAAGTTAACGACGATCCATGGCTATGGAAATAAGTGGGTTCTACTCCTACGTTATGTAATCCAAAGGATTCGGTAGTCTCTTTAAATCTTTCAGATTTTGGACTGCTATTCAGCAGATTAGTACTGAAATCGCCTAGAAGTGTAATAGTAACTAGCTATTGACAAAAAAAATTCAATGCCAATATTTTATTTTTTTTATTTTTAGTTGGTATTGATTGTTATTGTTCGTTTGTTGTGATAGTTGTATGGTATTGTTTTCAACGCTAGTGTTGTTTATCATGTATTGTACTAATAATGTTTTATGTTTGGTTCCTGATGAAAAGGTGAGTGTCGATTCATAAACAGATATCTACATCAATTACGTTAATTATTATTGGTTTACAGGTGCAGACCAAGACTGATTTGCTGCTGAATTTGGCGGCTTTATAGTGTGGTTAGTGTTAAGTGTTTTATAGTTTTTTTGTGTATTGAATAAAGTGTTTATAAATTAAAAGAAAATGTGTGTGCTTTTCATTTCAGACTGTTCCCGACTGTTCGGGCCTTAACAACATATTTGATTCAGGAAAGAAAATTTTCATTCATAATTTCTACATTCAAAGCGCATTATTCCACCGGAAAATCTATTAACATTTTCGCTTCAAACCAACGGAACACTAAGCCTAATTCCGCATACGTGAATTTCCATTGGTGTAACAACGATGTCCTTGTAGAACATATGGGAATCAATTTTCACTTTTCACTTTGAATAGTGAAATGCAAATTTTTTTAAAAGTCTAGTTGATTCTAGTTAAACTATTTGGTCAACCTACTACTACCTAAATTTTTTTTGTAGTTTTTAGACAAAAAAGATAAATACAAAGGATACAAAGAAGCTGAATAAGCGAACTGATAAATAATAGCGTATTAGTAATAGTGTTATCTAGGCTGGAGTATTAACAAGAAAAATCTACCAATGGATTATCACAGTACAATACGATATCACGCGCACTCGCAGGATTTCCCTTCCCAACGATATGACGATGAGCAGAGCCAAATCGCGTAATTTCAAGAAAATGGCGTGAAATTTAATCACGTGAAAAATCGCCTAAAAATAGAACCCAGTGTAGGTCACTATACACTATATCCTTACGCGATCTTCAATATATCCCACCAAAAAAGTAAATAAAAAGAATTGCAATTCCAAGTTTAGAAACGGGATTATTTTTTTAGAATGTTTGAGTTTCAAAGAATAAATATTAATAAAATCTAATAATCTAACATTTTGAATAATTTGTTAATTTAATAATTTTTGTTTCATACACTGAATGACTGCTAATGAACCGGGGTTATTAAGGCTTTTTTTTGCTCTACAGAGTGCGTAACGAATTTTTTTCAGTATACGACATGCTTTACAAAATTTACACCAGCCATTGATATATGCATTTTTTTGTTTATTTTTTTCTTTACATATAAAAATTGTAAATTATTTCATTAAAAAAAAAATTGTAGGAGGTTGTGTCCAAGACACGACCGCATTGTTGACGTAGAACTACGCTTTAGTTTAATTCAAGTCGCTTGTTTATAACTGCGAATATTATTTTATAATGCAACGAAATTTCAGAAATAACCATTCTTCCAGTTTGGTCACCCTGAAATATTTTTTTCTTGTAGAATCATTTGACGATTATTGTTTGATGATTCATTCTTGTCCTCGCAGAACAATACATGTTCGAGATAAGCCCAGTTATCATCAGTTATCTACTGGCAAGCGAAACCAAATCACATACAAAATTCCAGAACGACATTTACTTTCTTGGTGACTAAATACATGAAATAAACTCTTTCTGTTAATTTCAACAACCTCGAACAGAGTAACACTGCTTCATTTTAATCAAGATTAGCGCAAATGCAATCCTAGTTGAAGGGAGTTTTACAACTGACACGCGAACCCAAATAAATTAATAACTTATTATAACTTATTGAATAACTTCGTATTCCCAAATAATTTGTTGGTGCACAACCTTAACACCTTCCTCACCATAGAGTCAGTTCAATGCATTGATGCAATGTCAAAGGCACCAACGAAGCCTTTATGATGACGGAAAATGAATAATGTCAACTGCTTGGAAAAAGGCTGAATATTTGCCTCAGCAGAGATTCATTACTAATACCCTAGCGCAAATATTTCCCAACCGCTATCTCCCCTCCTTGCCGTCACGTTCGGATCGACATGTTGACCCGCAACAGCGCAATACTTTAAAACGCACGCACGTACACACACAAATATCCATACATCGATGGCTTGAAGCAATTAAATATGCACACTTTATCTCCGTTTTGCGCTCTTCACAACAGAAGCCCTTTTTGTTAATATTGCCGGTCTAGATCAGCTAACATCCTTTGTGGAGAGAGTTTTGCTACCGTCAAAATTCCAGATCATTTATTTTTTTGGTGAGCTGACGGTAGCCTAGCTTGATGATTCCCCACACAATTGTGTAGCTCAGAACCTTAATGCAATGGCGTCAGTTTGATGAAATTATTGCAATGCTAGAGACATCAGCGAGTCAGTAATTTGGTCGTGTCCACAGCTCAATCCGAAACTGCGACATGTGAGACTTTAAACTTCTTTAGCTCATTCGTCTCTAACCTTCAAAAAGGCTCTTGGAAAACTTTACCTTTTCGTCGTATTACTCCTCCACTGCTCACCATCTAGCTCACCCAGCAACGATGTCGTTCAGTCGGTGTCCTCACGAAGAATGAAAGTTTGCCTCAGCAAGATCCACTGTTTATACTCTAGGCAAATATTCCCCTTCGTTCTTCTTCTTTTCCTTTGTTCACGGAGACTTTAAGTCTTACGATTTCCCCATCGTTGCTCGTCCATAAGTTGCTCGTTATTGACAGCTCTGTTCGGGAAGGCACACACATGGATAGAACAAATGTATGGAAAAATTAAAACACTTATAGTTTTCATGAATTTTAACCATTTACACACCATGGGATTGTAATGTATAGCATATAGAACAAATCTTAGGGAATTTCCGATTCGTTTGGTATGTAAATCGCCAAAATCCGTTCGCGGCAAAAAAAGTTATTAACGTTAACTTTATTTCATAAAAACGTGACCTGTTTTGCTGATTTGGCACCAATGACTGTTGATAGACGCTTCCGGAAACTGCCGCATGCACGTTTTACCAGGTTTCGATCCATAGATGTCATCACCTCCATGATCTTAGCTTTCAGCGACCTAAGTGTGGTGTGAGGCGTTCTATTGGTATTCCGATCGACGACGCCCCACACATAATAATCCAAAAGATTGATGTAGGAACTGCTAGGGGGCCAGATTTCATTTTCCCAACACTCCGGAACATTTTCAGCAAGCCATTTCTGAGTTTTCTTGACAAAGATGAAATTACGGCCAGCAGCAAGCTTCTTCATCCACGGGACAACATCCTACAGAATCTTCAAGTATATATCGGCTGTTACCTCTAGTCCTTCATCAAAGAAATACGGGGGGATTTACATCCGCCTCGCTGGAGGCTACACCTAGAACCATCAAATGGGTCGTAAACTTCGTTGACATGACGACAGGAACCTCATTACGATCTGGTGCAAGTCACCTGTCATTCTTTTTTTAGACCATGTAATGAAAAAATTATAAGATTTCAAACACATATTACGCCAAATCGATCTTACGACATAGGTTACAATAAATTTCTGCGACAGTATGAATTATTACTGGTTCCGGATTCTTTCTAACTGTTCAATTCTTACAGCTCGTTTGAACGTTGTACAGTTCATATAACAAACGGTTTAGAGTATTAAAGGAGAACTCAATTCAATAGCAATTGTTCTTAACAACCACAGTCCTACGTCAAGCTCCCGACCGTTCCTAAAAGCACAGACTATTTCTACTTTCTACTTCTATTTTTTTGATAAAAAAGAAATTCCTTTGAAACATAAAAATTTAAATATTAGAAGAGTGGTGTCCAAGACACGATCGCATTGTTAATGTAGGACTACGAAATTGCTCCCAGCGAGAATAAATATTTTAGAAATTTAGGAATGAACGAATGAAGGAACGATGGATGAAATCTTGCGCATATTGAGGGTTGCGAATGATTCGCAAAGCAATAATAAGTCAATTTTAGAAGATTTTTTAAATTAACTCTCACTTTTAACATGTACTGTTGACTGCTCGCTGTCTACAGCAACACGGAAATACTGATCTTATTGAATATTGAAGTAACTATTCAGTATCATAGCAAAATCATCGGTTTTGTGCTGGTGACGGCACCGACAGCAACCGCAGTGGGAACATTTGTATATTTAATTTTCAACCAAAGAGCTCTCACCACTGGAAAATATTTTGTTCTTATCCGACTTGAATTGCGCTGCACTTTGACGGTACTTATTCATTATTTGCTCAAAATTCGATAAAAAATAGTCAAAATCACGATAATTGAATGATCGATTGGAGCATAAAAAAGCCCTAAAACACTCCTTAATTCATTTAAGTGCTCTCCCGGCAATGAAGTTAGAAAAAGGAATTAGCTTCTTATTATCCCGGATATTAATTTAGAATGCACCGAACTTTTTGAAATAACTTTTTCGTGGAATGTTTTGGTGGTCCTGAAAAGGACCGATAGTTTACGTGGTTTTAATGGAAGCAACTGAAAAAGGTTATTTCGTGATTAATTCATTTTTCCCGCGAGAACAATGCCTATTTATTAATTTGTGTCCTCATTTAAGATACACGTAATTTGTTTATTTATTAATTAATATCCGATACTGTATCCTATAAATTCTATTGAAACATCTACTCGCTGGCTGAATGAATGTTTTTCGCAAATGTTATGTATAATAATTCTCTACTGGTTTACTTTTTGCGCATCGATGCAAAGCTTGCACTATACTTGCTAAGGCGCGTCCGTTCAACACGGTAGCAAAATAGAAACTGAGGACGACTATGCAGTTCATCGACATCTAGGCTTCAGAAAGGCTTGAAAAACTAGCACCAAACTCCAACTATCGGTATTGAGAAAGGCTATCGGGGAGCCTCGTCGCCATAGTCATCCGGTCGCTAGCTGGATGACTGATTAATCGCGGATGAAGCAATTAATCAACACATTGATCAAATTTTTGCAATGCATGAAAACAACAACAATGTGCGTGCGTGTGATACAAAAATACATCATCATCATCATGTTACTGATACTGGATTTGCAGCCATTCCATGCCAAACCGATATAGTTGTTCTCATGATCATAATCAAAATATGACTGACTACATCGCAGTGGGACACCTAAATATATCCATACAAGAGAATCTATCAGGGGTTGGGCTTGCGACGCAAAGTTTCCCTTCTCTTCAGGAACTGAAAAGCATGTAATATTTTCCATTCATTAGTATCGAGTAAAACCGTTGTATGCGACAACAGCATTAGGAAAGACAGATCTCTGCTCGCTAGCTGGTGTGAGAATGAGTTAATGTGACTGATGACTGAGTTACTATTGTATCTATTTATTGTAGTGTCAGGCACAGTTACTAGCTATTGACAAAAAAAATGTAAAAAATCAAAACAAATATTTATGTTTCACAAACCCCTTATCCGGAATAAAAAAAAAACCATTCAGAGGATGATTTTAAATCCGGACGGACCAATGTGAACTACTTCTTCTTCTTGTTCTTCATTCACCTGTAAGAAATCGAAGTAAACGACGAATTTCTTATTGAAGTAGTTGCGTTAGAGTGTCAGGAAATAGGAGCAAAAGTGTATGACATGATTTAGTAGAATTCTGTGATTCATAACATACAAAAAAGCCTTCTTATTCTATAGGAACGGTAATTTTTTATCCTATGATATGCCAATATTTTTAGTAATTGAAGTTATCATCGTGAGCGCTTAAGTGTCCGGATTTCGATGCATTACGATATTAGAAACACAATATTGTATAGATTCAACCGTATCCTCATTGAGTGTAACCTCAATCAATAAGTACGTCATGAAATTAATAAAAAAAAATCGAGGCTGTATACCAAAATCCATCCAACTTAAAGTTACTAGACACTCAATCATAACGACAGCACCCTACTGTAAACCCTTCCAATTCAACATTGATGTGTCTTTAAATTTAGTTTTATTTTTATTATTTGTGTTTAAAACTGATTCGTATAAATTATCTTGGGAAACATTTATGAATATTCATACGAAGGAGCGAGCGAGGTAGATAGCGCGAGAAAGTGAGAGACAGGACAGAAGGAACGTACGACATACATGCATTTTTAATGGAAAATAAAATAAACACTCTAAAACGTCCAACGCTGACAGAGATAACGAGAAATCCGCGAAACGCGGAGCGCACGGGAGATGGAACGACCAGTTGAACAAATGAACAGTCTTAGACTCTCAATAAGAGTGCTCTTTGACTTTCATACACCGCGAGAATGATTTAAATCATCACCCGGCCGGTTGGGATAGAATGAATGGTCGCAAGCGACGGAACGACGATTTGGGAACTTTCGAGGAAGCGAAAACAGCGCGACGTTTCGGTGAGAAGGTGAAAAGAATCAAACTTATTATACTAAAGTAGATATAATGTGTGTATTTATTTTCTTTTATGCCCATCTCATCTCGTCACGTCTCATCGCGAGATGGTGGCGCGCGGCTTCATACTCTCGGATCCATGCGTTCCGGATGGACAAACGCGCACGGGAAAGATGAGAAACGTTTTCATTTCGGTCGGATTCTCTCCACCTGAAATAGTGGGTGAGTTTTTTGAGAAGTATTGTAATTTGATCCCTCCCGAAGTAGGTTATCATTTTGTTATTTTAAGCATAATGCTACATCTTGGTAATGGGGTTATTTTTTGAGATATAATTTCTTGGAGAGGGAGTGATACCAATATTTTCACGCATGATTTAAACACACTAGGCTTCGCTTGGGACGAAGGCTAAAATGACACCACGATAACTGGTGATGGTGCGACACACATTCAACCGAATACCGGGAATGATGACGTACCGCCGAATGGAGTGCGCGGACAACAACAGAAGGCACACAAATACCACGGATGCCAAACTACCGAAACATTTCTTGTCCGGTGTCTCAAAAGCATCAAAAAACTTGTCTACATTAACGTCTCGGTTATGTGACAACTTTTTACTGGTCCGCGCTGGTTCAGCGATAAAATGCAGGGCTGTTGCGGGCTGTCTTAGCTGGTTGAGGATTTCTTTGCGGCCAACATATTGTAAGATGGAACACATTGAGGTGTGTTTTATAGAAGAGTCGCAAGTAATAGTTTTTGGGTAAAGAAGAAGTCGGTTATTTTTGAAAGTGCTATTTTTGAAATCTCAGCTTAGCCATCGTATTTTGAAATATTTGGTTGAGGAAAAAGAATTCCGTTATTTTTGCGTGAAATTCAAGACTTTATTTAAGATATTTCGGGTTGTCCGATTTGGGTCAATTATGCATCAAGTTGGATTTAAAAAGAAGCTCGATGTTTGGGGGCCACATCAATTAACACTAAACACTATGATGGGTCGAATTTACACCTGCGAAGTCTTGGCCAAACGGAATGAATACGACCCATTACTTAAACGGAGTGTGACTGGGGATAAGAAATGGTTCACGACAATTTTGTGGGAAAACTATCGTGGTCAAAGCGTGGTAAATCAGTTCAAACAATTTTCAACCCAAAACTAACGGTCAGGAAGGATCTACTGTGTATTTGGTGGGACTTGAAAGGAATAATTTATTATGAGTTGCCACAGTATGGTCAAACACTAAATTTAGATCTCTACTGTCAACAACTGGACCATTCAAAACTATAATTAGAAGAAGCCAGAATTAGTCAACAAAAAAGATATTGTGTTCCATCAGCAATACGCAAGGTCATACACGTCTGTGACTTGCAAAAAAAAAAAATTAATAAAAAAATAATGTAAGGAAATCACAGAAGACCCTATGATGCGAACTTTGAAAATTACCGACGAATTATCATGCATCGTATTTCTTTACTGCCTTTGTCCGTGATTTTCGTTATCCACTATAAACTTGCCACGGCATTGATGTTTTTTCATCATCATCAATATCTGGCGGTTTTCATCTAAGAAGAGATCCAGAGCCTTAAGAGTTCCCCTTTTTCCCGCCGATAATATTGAGAATAATCCAACTTTTCGAGTACTGCATACCAAGAATACACAAACCAGATAAAATGGCACATACTGTGGTTGAATCCTTGTGTGGTACCTTTCAGATTCATATGCTCCGTTGAATCGCACAGATGTTATAAAGCTTTGACAATTCCATCAAAGCTATCTGTATATGGTGTATACCGAATTGCGAAAAATTTGTTAATGTTCCCTACATTCAGAAAAAAAAATTATTGATTTTTTTGGATCATTCTGCACTTCCAAAATCGTGTAGATGGGGGTAAGACGGATATGTTAAGGAAAACTTCAATTGTACCTTTGGAAACTCATGTTTTCAAAAATTTAAAAGCAGTTTCTTACAGTTCAATATACTGGTTTCGAAATAACTGGCCAAATGTTTTATAAAAATGTGTTTTCCATGTTTTTTACTGAAATTAAAACATGCCGAAAAGTACATTTTTATCGATGCGGGTATAATGGACATGTAGTGGGGGGGATATGGACAGATTCATAATATACGAAGCGTAGAGGTTTATCGCTCGCGAGAGGAATATTTTCGCTCTCTCTCAATGTTTGTGCGTAACTGAAATAGAACAAAAAGAGAAAGCAATATAAAAAAGAGTTCAATATTCTTCTCTTCACTTTCCATCATGCATTGGATGTGATTATGGATGTGACTGTCCATTGTGGTTGTGGTAATAAGTGGTATCAAGCCCGGAATATATGATGGATTTTGTTTCTTGAACTTTTGCAATAAATTCAAACACATAACACCATAAATTGATCAAAAAAGAAAATCTAGAAAAAAATTTGAGTTTTCACTGATATTTGATAGTTAAAATTTGTTTTTCTCAAAAACGTATTTTCTCGAAATTCTCAACAAAAATTACATGAATAGTCCTACCCTAACCAACAAGTCATCCATACATCGGAAGGTGGGCTTGTAGAAGTGAATTTCTTCTAACAACAGATCTAACAGATTTTCTAACAACTTGATGTCCACACTCTATCTCTTATAACTTTCGAAATATATGGCTTTTTTATTGTAAATTCTCGTGATTAGCATGATTTTGGTGTTCCCTTAACATTGGTTTGCAGAACATGTAAATCGCAAAATATTACACACAAAAATGTTACGCATAAAACATTAGCAGCAATATTTCAAATAAATCATAAAAAGCATAATGTTAAAAAACACTTTTCTTGAAGAAATATCCTTCTTTTGATGTATGGATGATTTGTTGGTTATTGTATGGACTATTCATATAATATTTTTTTTCAGAATTAAAAAAAATACTTTGTAGAGAAAAATTAATTGAAATTCTTTAAAAAATATTCTAAGATTTTTTTTAATTGTCAAATATTTTTCAATAAAAACATACAGAATTACTTACATTTCTTCTTATAACCAAATTTTTGTAGGTCTTATAGTTTTTTTGAGTTAGAAATTTTGGCAATTTAGAATTTTTTCATTATTTTTTTTTCATTCAAAAATATCAGACAATTTAGAAAAATTGCACTGACATTTTTTTTTGAGAATTAAGGTAAACCTCGTACCGCACAAATTTTATTTTTCGTTATCACATCCACGGTTTCTTACTAAGCGCTGTTCATGGGTCCAATCGCAGAGTTATTCATTGATTGATCTTCTTATCTACCCTTTAAAGTTACTTTTCGCTATAAAATTCCTAATACTTCTACCAAAACTCGACATTATAATATCAAATTATTTTCAGACACAATTCTCGTTCAAGATTTTTCAACCACTTGCAAATAACATGTTTCTCCGTTACGTTATATGCCAAATTTGGTTTTATTAGCTTGATTAATTCTTGAGTAATGCAGAAATTTGTGTTTCATTTGTATGGCAGAACCGTATACCACCAGGGAGGGGTCTCAAACTATCATGAAAACCTTCCCCGGCTCCAAAAACCCCCACATACCAGTTTTCGTGTCGATCGGTTCAGTAGTTTCCGAATCCATAAGAATCAGACAGACAGACAGAAATACATTTTTATATATATAGATGAAAATATCAACGTAAGAAAATCAGATATCTTCCCAGTTCGAAATCAAATGCTCTTTGACTGAATTTATCCGAGCCTTCGTCCGTTCAAAATGATTTACTATTTTCTATCACTATCACCTCCTTTCCTCGTATGGTAACATCTTTCTTGAGGTAGGGGAAAAGGGGGGAATTTGGACCACCTAAGAAAGTCGCCTAATATTTCCAAACCAATACGGTCTAAATCAAAAATGTCACATGGTATACTGAGCTACACATGTTTTTTCTCAATCAATAATGTTTAATCATTATATCAAGCTTCAAACTACCAAATATATCATAAAATAAAAGAGATGATTTTTGGACATTAAAATTTGATGCGGGGTGATTTGGACCGTCTGTGGGGTGATTTGGTCCAGTGTGTGTTTCATCGAAAAAACATACTTATGTTTATATAAAATATTTTGGGATAATGTTACAATCAGTAACAGTGTTCTGGGATCGATACCAGGTGTCTTGGCCAGATTCCAGACCAGAAAAATGGGATTGACACCGTCTCGAATTCTGCATAAATCTTTTCACTGTTATTCGAGCATTTTCAAACTCTTTCGTTGTTGATCAAAGAAAATCCGTTCTTGATGGCCTGCTCTTGCTCTTTCAAGCTCCTTCTTCTTCCAACGTTGTCTGCCCATTCTCTTTTTGTAATTCCGTGACATCTGGAATCAATTAGATCAAAGAAAAGCCTAAAAACTGTAGGACCAATTCACCCCACAGAAACGTGTCCATATCACCCCACACAACATGCAAAAATTAAAATGCAATTAATTTCATTTATTGTTATCAAACTTACAGTTTCGCTGCATCAAATTGTCCCTCTTCTGTAGGCGAACAGAACTTTACTGCACAGTACACGAAAAGTTTGTTTAATCAGCGGGTAAAACCTTAAAACCACGATCGGAAAACTCACATTTTTTGACAATCAAAGTGTTTGTTGTGTTCATGCTACCGTTTCCTTCCACCTGTCGAATTTTACCGAAGTTTTTTTACGTTAGTTACATGCGGTTCAATAATAAAAGAAAATGACATTGTAAAAAATCCCAGTTGAGCCGTACTTTTTGAGATAAAGGGGTGGTCCAAATCACCCCATATGTCCAACTCACCCCGTGCTACCCTACTGGCATTTATCAAGTATTTCTTTCTCATGGAGCTATTGGTGTTCCTTGAGCACCAATTGTGACCCAAAATAGATGGACCATATTTGACAAATTTTGGTTTGTAAAACTGGAAGTTTTGTTCTTTATCGCTAAATATTAGACCCGTATTTTTTAGTTTCTCATTAGGGTGGTCCGAAAAATAATTTTTCCCCTTTTTGTCAGAAATGTCTTTTTTTTAAATTCATAACTTTTGAACTACTGCACCGATTCAGATGACTGACATATCAGATTAAAGCCAATGAGCTATTCTTCTTTGAAAAAGAACATTATACTTACAATAAATTTTGATTTTGTTTTCGTGGTTATTTATTGTAATTGTCGATTCTTGTTTACATGTTTCAGAGATAGAGGGATATTGTATTTTCTGTTGAAAGCTGAGGTCTTTTTACAATATATATTCAAAAATCAGAGATGTGATTTTTGTTATTTTTAGCACTTTACGGACCGCTCACGAGATTTCTCGTTTTCGCGTTCCTTCTTTACGGACTTGTGTGAAATTAGCGGATGAAAGTTTCTGTTGCGTGCAAATTTCCGTTCACCGTCTTGCTGGATTAATGAATGAATTATTTCAGTTGAAATAAGTTGATTGTTTATCAAGTAACAACCTTCAAAATCATGCTCATTAGATAGAGAATTGATTTCCGCATAATTCAATTTTTTCTTGATCGTGACAGAGAAAAGTTATAGACTGAAACGTGAGCATGGGTTAATATAGGAAAACATACAGAGTTTTGAAAATCAAAAAAAGTTGTTCGAATAGTGTTATCGAAGTTATTCGATAAAGAATTCATTTACCTATCTTCCAGCTACAATTTTATTAATCGAAAAAGGGTATTAGAAAAGTTATAGGTCCAAGTTGTATGGAAGAAATTAATTATTTTAAAGAAAACTGAAAAAAAGTTATTTGAAAGGACCCGAAACATATCCTCGAGATAGTACTTATTCGAATATTTTATTCTATCTTTAGCAAAATTTCCAATGGTCGGAATAGGATCTAAAAAAAAAGTTATAGACCAAAACCTATACAACTTGTATGGTGGAAATTAATTAATTTGAAGAAAATTTAACGGATCCCTCCTTAAGAATAAGATGAAATGTAAATACATATTAAATATAAGATAGGATTAAGAATTGAGTGTGATGAGTGTGATTGAGAGTGTGAGTGTGAACATTGTCAACATATCCTAAACTCGAGTCGACCGCGAGTAATCGGTTTTCTACGTTATTAACATTAGAATTATGGAAAAATGTATATATTCTAGTAACAATACAGTAAGGAGTTTAACTTTATGTAACTGAGCCTGTAAAAATAAACGACTTGAATAAAAAAAAAGAAAATTCAAAAAAGTTATTTGAATGGACCCAAAACACATTTTTGAGATAATCTTCATTGGATAGAGAATAATTTTGTCCATCTTCAGCCAAATTTTCGTTGTCCGGAAAAGAGTCTGAGGAAAGGTATGGGCCAAAATGTATACAAGTTGTAGGAGGGAAATTAATAAACTGGAGCCGATCTGGCGTGGAGGTAACATCCATACTTCTCACGCTCAAGATCACGAGTTCAATTCTCACTCCCGACATTCTTCCAAAATGGAAGGTAAAAGTGACGAACCAGCCAGAAGCGTTGAAAGTCGCTATAATACAGAAAAAAAATTAATAAACTTAACGGAAATGGAAATAGAACTTTTTCACACATGAAAAAAAAATTGAAACAACAGAGTGCGAAGTCGAAATTTTTAGGCGATTTTTTAAATGCTTTAAAATCGTGAAAACTCTAATAAATTTTATACACCCAGGATTTTTTTACGCGGAGGATAGCATTTTGTTAGAATTGTCGCGGTACACCATAGTAGATATACTTTGAGTATTTTCTCAAATTTTCATTTCCAAGCCTATTGAGAATGGAAAAAAAAGAAAAACTCATTTCTTCACCATAGCTCTTATAATGAACCGTATACGAGAATTATCTTTTTACTATCTGAAAAAAATCACACATATCTATAAAAGGCGTAGAAACACATTTGAACACGAATTATAGTAATACTGAATCTCTGGATCCTCAAAAAAATATCAATATTTCAAGATTTTTTTTAGTACTTAAATTTTTAAGGAATTTATTTTTTGATTATATTTCTCAATATATCATAGTAAGATGCACTTTCAGTATTTTTTTCAATTTTTTGACTCGAAGCTAATGAGAATGGCGTGCTAAATTTGAAAGGTACGTTTTTCACCATTAGGGTGAATTACATAGGGATTCGAAAAATTGTAAAAATTTCTATACAATAGATATTTTTACTTCCTTTTTACTTTTTACTTCCTTACATAGCCAGACCCATTCCCCCGTACAACTCGTGAACGTTTTGGCCAATAACTTTTCTCATACCCTTTTCCGACCAATGAAATTTTTTTCAATTTTCTTTAAAATAATTGGTCGGTGTTAAGTCAGAAGGAACCATGTCGTAATGATTCAATTATCTATCTAATGAGCATGATTTTGAAGGTTGTTACTTTTTTTTTATTAAATCGTTTATTTTTACAGGCTCAGTTACATAAGTTTAAAGGAGCCAAACTCGTATCTGTATAGTTACAAGTATATATAAACATTTTATATTAATTCTAACGTTAATGAAGTAGAGAACCGATTACTCGCGGCTTGCTCGAGTTTAGAAGGGTGACATTTTGTTTCAGGAAAAGGATGGGATATAAGGATATGTTGACAATGTTCACACTCACATTCGCACTCACATTCATCATACTCAATTCTTAAGCCTATCTTATATCTAACATGTATTTACATTTCACCTTATTCTATTGTTAGTAAGAAGGGATTTGATTTCTCGCGAAGGAAAAGGAAAAGGAGAATAGAAGGATATAAGGACAATCACACACGAAGATCGATAGCTTTTAGGAAGACATATATTTGGGACATGTAATCAAGGTCTAACCGAGCCAACACATCTCTCACCGGCACATTGGGCTGCCTTCCTCTAGCCCGAAGAGAGTTTTCTAAATTCGATCTGGCAACAAGATACTCCTCGCACCACCAAACAACGTGTTCGATGTCGTGGTAACCTTGGCCACAAGCACAGATATTGCCATCGGCAAGATTAAAACGAAAGAGTAGCGCGTCTAACGAACAGTGATTGGACATGAGTCGAGAGAAGGTGCGAATAAAGTCCCGACTTAAGTCCAGACTTTTGAACCATGGTTTGAGGCTAACCTTAGGGATAATCGAGTGAAGCCACCGACCCAATTCATCTTCGTTCCACTTACGTTGCCAGTTAGCGATGGTATTTTTACGGACTAAAGAATAAAATTCATTGAAAGCGATTTGACGCTGATAAATATCGCCTTCAATTGCACCTACCTTTGCCAATGAGTCAGCCCTCTCGTTACCCGGAATTGAGCAATGTGAAGGGACCCAGACAAAGGTAATGACATAACAGCGTCTGGTTAAAGCACTCAAATTTTCTCGTATTCTCTCAAGGAAGTACGGCGAGTGCTTTTCCGGCCTCACTGAACGGATAGCTTCGACAGAGCTAAGACTATCCGTTACAATGTAATAGTGTTCAACAGGTCGTGAGGCGACGCTGTCCAGCGCCCAGTGTATCGCTGCCAATTCAGCAATATACACTGAGAAAGGATTCTGAAGACTGTGGGAGGTGCTAAAAATTTCGTTGAACACTCCAAATCCTGTGGACTCATTCATAGAGGACCCATCAGTAAAGTACATATTATCACAATTGACACGCCCATACTTTGCATTGAAGATCGTAGGAACGGTCCCCGATCGATGATAATCTGGAATTCCATGGATTTTCTCCTTCATGAACAGATCAAAATGTACAGAGGAATTGATGTAGTCAGGAAAACAAACACGGTTGGGAGTATACGAAGAAGGATCAACCTGCATGGAGATGAATTCATGATATGAGCTCATGAATCCTGAATGAAAATTTAGCTCGATAAGCTGCTCAAAATTTCCGATCACCAATGGATTCATAACCTTACACCGGATGAGGAACCGAAGAGATAATAAATTGAAGCGATCTTTTAGTGGGATTACGCCTGCCAAAACCTCGAGACTCATGGTATGCGTTGAGGGCATACATCCCAACGCAATACGGAGACAAAGATACTGAATTCGCTCGAGTTTAATGAGATGTGTTTTGGCAGCTGATTGAAAACAGAAACTGCCATACTCCATCACTGAGAGAATAGTTGTTCGATACAACATTATAAGATCTTCGGGATGGGCTCCCCACCATGTGCCGGTAATTGTACGGAGAAAGTTTATTCTTTGTTGGCATTTTTTACTCAGATACCTAATATGGGCCCCCCAAGTACATTTGGAGTCGAACCAGACCCCAAGATACTTGAATGACATAGCATGAGTGATCGGTTTACCCAAAAGTTGAAGCTTTGGTTTTGCTGGTTTATGCTTCCTAGAAAAAACCACCATCTCTGTTTTCTCCGTGGAGAATTCGATCCCTAGCCCAATGGCCCAGGTTGAAAAATTGTTCAAAGTATCTTGTAAGGGTCCTTGCAGGTCGGATTCGTTTGATCCTACGGCCGACACCACTCCGTCATCTGCAAGTTGTCTTAGGCTGCAATTTTGTGTAAGACAATTGTCGATGTCGCTTACATAGAAGTTGTACAAAAGGGGGCTTAAACATGAGCCCTGGGGGAGGCTCATGTAGGAGACCCGGTTTACTGTCGAATCCCCGTGAGAAAAATTCAACTGTTTCTCACAAAGCAAGTTATATAACATATTATTCAATAGAGGCGGCAGACCCCGAGAGTGTAATTTGTCTGACAAAACCTCTATTGAAACAGAATCAAAGGCCCCCTTTATGTCCAAGAATACTGAAGCCATTTGTTTTTTTTTCGGCGTAAGCCATTTGAATTTCTGAAGAAAGCAACGCAAGACAATCATTCGTCCCCTTGCCCCTGCGGAACCCATATTGTGTATCTGAGATTAAGCCATTCGTTTCAACCCATCGATCAAGGCGAAACAAGATCATTTTCTCCAACAATTTCCGTATACAAGACAGCATTGCTATTGGGCGGTACGAATTGAAGTCGGACGCGGGTTTTCCGGGTTTTTGAATAGCTATAATTCGCACTTGTCTACAATCATCTGGAACAATATTATGCTCCAGAAACCGATTGAATAAATTCAACAAGCGATGTTTCGCCACATCAGGGAGGTTTTTCAACAAGTTGAACTTAATTCTATCCGTTCCTGGAGCCGAATTGTTACATGAAAGGAGAGCAAGAGAGAATTCTACCATCGAAAACTCGGAATCAAGATCGCACCTATCTTGTGGTATATCTCGAACAATTTTTTGCACGGGAGCGGAATCGGGACAAACCTTCCGTGCAAAATTAAAAATCCATCGATGTGAATATTCTTCGCTTTCATTCGATGAAGAGCGATTTCTCATGTTTCGAGCCACTTTCCATAATTTTTTCATTGACGTTTCGCGTGACAAACCTCCCACGAAATTTCGCCAATAAGCACGTTTTTTTCCCTTTGATCAAGTTTTTGAATTGATTTTCAAGGTCCAAATACGTTTGAAAATTCTCAATGGTTCCACGTTTCCGAAAAGCTTTAAATGCGTTCGATTTATCCTGATAAAGCTTGGAACATTGGCTATCCCACCATGGATTGGGAGGCCTTTGACGAAAAGTGGAGCCTGGGATGGGTTTCGTTTGAGCGCGAACCGCGCTGTCATAGATCAAACGAGAAATGAAGTTATACTCCTCCAATGGAGGCAAACCATCTCTGGAATTGATGGCTAGAGCAATTGCGTCCGAATATTTTTTCCAGTCAATGTGTCTTGTGAGGTCATATGCCATGTTTATAGATTCAGAAGAATTCGACCCAATGGTGATGGAAATTTTGATTGGCCATTGATCACTACCGTTGGGGTTCTGGATTACATTCCACTTGCAATCTAACGATAGTGAATTCGAGCAAAGCGAGAGGTCAAGAGCACTTGGTTTAGCAGGAGGTTTAGGTACACGTGTTGTTTCCCCAGTGTTTAAAACGGTCATATTGAAGCTGTTACAAAGGTCATATATCAACAATGAACGATTGTCATCGTACTGTTCCCCCCAGGCAGTTCCGTGAGAGTTGAAGTCTCCTAAGATCAATCGTGGCTCAGGAAGGAGTGAGCACATGTCATCAAGTTGTTTGCGGCTAACCGCAGCTCTCGGAGGCTAATACAAGCTGACAATACAGAGGTCTTTGCCTCTGATGTTTGCATGACAAGCAACAGCTTCGATCCCTCCAATAGGTGGAAGGTCAATTCGAAAAAATGAGTGGCACTTATTGATTCCCAATAGTACCCCTCCGTATCTGTCATCGCGGTCCAAGCGTATAATATTAAAATCGTGGAAAGAGATATCATCTCGCGAAGAAGGCCAAGTTTCGGACAGAGCAAAAACATCACAATTGAAGTTATGAATTAAAAATTTGAATGTATCCAATTTAGGGATAAGACTACGATAATTCCACTGTAAAACAGTGATATCTCCGACCTCTCTATTTAAATTAGACATCAAGAGAGATAATCATTGCAAGGAGGGGCCATGTTTGCATCAATTGTTGCAAAATTGTCTTTAATACTGGAAGCATTGAGATGACAAGGGTTCTGATGGAGTCGGAAACATTAAAACACTTGAAGATTTGGTCCAAAAGGTCAGACAACTTTATAAATCCCGATTGGGAAGTTGAACTGGACGGAAAAACAGGGACAGTTGGGGTTTTTGATGTCCCCTCGAGTGCTGGGCCATTCGAAGGTGAATTATTCCCACGGAAACCACGAGGTACGTAGTCAGGTAGAGCGGAACCAGCAAAAGTTACTCGAAACGAGTCTGACGGCGTGAATTTAGTTTTTCCCTCTTCTTGGGATACTTTTCCTAGTTGGCGGCTGTCCAAAATTTTAACACCCACCAACGGGAGTCTTTTAAATTTACCAACTCCTTCTTTTATCATTTCGCACGTCAGACCAGTTTCAGTTACCACCCCCGAGATTTCTACGTCATGGGAGGGCACGTAGACGCGATACTCTAGGGAGAATCTCTCGTCGATCACAATTGCATTCGCGTGTTTCCGATCACTCACGACAACACGCAGTTTGTTCGGTCTAACCTTAGAAATTTCGACCACGGAGGAATATAATCTTGCCAGATCTTTCGGAAAAAAACAACCCATGGACCAGCTCCAAGTGCATCGTCTGGATAGACCTTGACACGAGGAGAGGAAACAACTGAGGGGGAGGACGAGGTCGATTGTTGAACGGGAGCGGGATCAGTAGGGCTGGGAGGCAAGTTCCGTAGTAGAGCGGAAGCGGGAGCAGGAGATTGAGGGGGCGAAGAGGAAAAATTTGCCAATTTTCTTGAGGGAGGCTTGTTAAGGTAGATTACCTCTTTCTCTGAAGAGACATCTTCTGAGGGGGGAACGCGTTTAAGCGACTTCCCTGCCCCCGTTGTAGCTAGTGAGGAGGAAACAGTAGTTTCAATCTCCATGTCAACATGACCTTCTGCCATTACGGCAGATATAAAATAATATAATTTTTATTTTTTGTTGTATTTCTAAGCCTAATATATATTATACCTAAATCGCACACCAATGCGAATGAAATGAAACGGTGTCCCAATCGAACCGCGTGGCAATCGCTCGGCACAGATGCAACGGTATATCGCACCACAACACGATGATGGAATCGATGACGATGCTAAAGCACACACAGCGATGATACGGCACACGCACCGCGTCCGCCGTGGAGGACTTCTTCCTCACGCTGGTAGTGATTGCTGCTCTCCTCACTCGCGCAATAAAGAGAACCCCGTTAGGGCGAAATAACTTCACCAGCCACGAACTGATAACGGTATAATCTCCACTCTATAATAGACGCGAACAAATTTGCGACCGATGTCTTCGGACTGCGCGAGCTGAATGATGATGGTTGTTACTTGATAAACAATTAATTTATTTCAACTGAAATAATGCATTATTCATTAAATCCAGCAAAACGTTGAACAGAAACTTGCACGCAACAAAAACTTTTATCCGCTGAACTTTAATCCGCTAACTTCACACATAGGCTGATGTCACATTAGGCGGATTCGCCGCCGCGGATATCGCGGCGGTTTTTTTCTCAGTTGACACACACTGCGGTTCCACAGGCGGTTTTCAGGACGGTTTCATAATTCTACCAGAGAACTGTCAGTTTCATTTGTTTTGAATTTGAGTGCTGTGTATATTATCTCATCCATCATTAGTGCAATGAATGCTGAGAAAGTGCTTCTGGTTTCCCTACTGTATTACCGGTGGAAAAGAAGGACAAAAAAACAGGAAAATGTGGGTACATCCGATATTATCGAAACGGCAGGAGAAAGGTCACTTCAAAAACCTTTATATGGAACTGAGGAATCACGAAGATCGATTTTTCAATTTCAATCGAATGTCAATTCCTTCGATGAACTACTTTCTATTATAAGAAATAGAATATTAAAGAAAGATACCAAGATGAGATACTGCATACCAGCAGAAGAGAAACTCGTCATAACATTGAGGTATGTACAAAAAATCGCCAACTGAAACCATTATTTATTTGCACAAAAATTAGAAAGTAGGAACAGTTAATCTTATAATGAATCAATTTTAAACAGTAAGAAAACAAATACATATTATAGTGAATTATGAATCCTCGGAGAAATGATAAAAAGAAGCTAATGAGTCTACTGGATACAAAGACTCTTTTGGTTCATATAAATTCAGCATGTTAACGTTCGTGTTCAGTGGTTGAGTTCCTTGACTCACTGTACGTTGTTTCTTCGTTTGGGGTCGCTGATTGGCAATTTGCGACATTCCGAGTCCGACTGGATGGTAAACCGATGATGAACACGTTGGAATCGTTTGAGTTTCTTGCGTTAGTGCTAGCTCCTCATATTTAGTGATCACTTGCATTATCTCAAGCCTACATCTCGAATTCAAATGCTTTGGTAAAGACGTTATAGTTGGGAGCAATGAAAGAAAAAAATGATGGTTGTCATCATTCTCTGTCGCTTGTGAATTATTTTGATCCAACCTGTCTAATGATCGAATTATTCTTTCTTCGACAGGATGTAATTTCTTTTTGCCAATTTTGGGCACACCTGTTTGTGCTGGTGTTGAATTAGACGAGGAACACTCATGTTCGGAATCTAGTTGCTGTTCAAATGATTCTTGCAGCGAACTATTTGTCTCTCTAAACTCAATTGTGTCTCTTGGAAATTGTAGTTGCTGACTATACATATAAGGGGATTTTGAATAACCTCCTTCGCTCCCAGACTTTCTCTTCCTTCCTTGTAAGTCTTTCATGAATGCATCCCTTACATTTTTCCACTTTCTGTGCAGCATGGTTTCTGAAAAGAATGAATCATTTGAATTGGATTTTTCAAATCACTAATTGTAAATTCAAATTTTTTCGCTATAGGTATCTCGCGACTGGGTGTTCTTTGACTGACCTGCGTAACAACTTTCGTGTTGGAAGAACTACGGCTGGTGTTATTGTAAGAGATGTGTGCAACGCAATTTGGATGCGTCTCCTCGAAATAACCATGCCTGCTTTTTCGACTGATAGATGGCTTCACATTGCAATACGATTTGAGACGTACGCAAGATTCCCAAATTGTATATAAGAATATAAGAATCAAACAGCCATCGAACAGCGGATCAATGTTTTATAATTATAAAAACTATTTTTCGACGAATCTATTCGCAATGTGTGATGCAAATTATTGTTTCACTTACATCGAGGTTGGATCGTATGGGAAGTCTAGTGATTCTGGGATATTTAAAAATTCATCACTGTACAAAAAGATGTGTGATGGTAGCCTAAAAATACCCAAGCATTCTTGAAAATTCAACCGAACAGTTTCCATATGTGTTAGTTGGAGATGATGCTTTTCCTTTGTCTTAGAACTTGCTCAAGCCCTATGGAGGCCCACATTTATCTCCAATCAAACTCAATTTTAATAAACGATTATCCACTGCCAGGAGATACATCGAAAGTACATTTGGGATTCTGGCAAACAAATGGCGCATTTTTCACCGACCTCTCGATGTTGATTTAGATTTTGCTGAAGATATCATCAAAGCTGCATGTGTGTTACATAATTTTGTAAGAACAGATGGAATCCAAATACACAACGAAGGTGAATATGACCAGCATTGGCAACCAATTGCTAATGATAGCGCTAATTCGCAATTTTTTTATGAATAAGCTTAAATCAACATTGCATTTCGATATAATAATATATGTTCATATGATCCATAAACAATATTCAATAACTGTACCCACCCAATTCTTTTTTTTCTGCTACTATCATTCCTTCTCCTCCGAAAATAACGCAAATTTCGTCCCAGTTCTGCTTTCTGCGTACCCGATCACTGTATTCTGCCGTTCTCATGTCCCACAGTGCCGGACGTTTCTCTATTTCTGTTATAAATTTCTCTATATCTATTCTACTCATTTCGAACGAATATAAAATTAATCAATAACTCGCAAACAACTCTTTCAAACAATCAAAACAAATAAGTTCAACAGCGAACGAAGGTGTGTAATGAATATAAACGGAATTATTTCGTCAGTGGAGGTGCAGGTTTTTGACACTTTTCTGTTTTGAAAATATATTTTCTTATATGAAAAACAACTTGGGATAACTGCAATATGATCCAAAAAGCGACAGCACATAGCCAGGGATGCCAAATTTGCAGTTTCAGTATGTAGTGCGACTTTTCATTTTTGTGGGAGCTATTGTATGTATAGGTTTTGCATATATCATTTCATGATTTTGGCAGACATTTGCTAAAAATATCTGGCAGCTCTGCTCTACGAATAACAAAAATATTGTTGAATCTCAAGTTGGAATATGTATTACACAAAACATCTATCTCTCGGAACGAGAAAAGCTTGCTAATAATAATAAGGAACAACTACAACTGAAAGCAACTGAAGTCGAACTGATATCAATGATCAATCAGATAAATAATCACTTGAATCAATTCCTGGTAAGTTGCCTTTTTGGTCTGGGACGAATAACAATTTATGGCATTTTTAGGTGGAAAAACTGCAGTTGAAGTCGAGTCGAAAATTTCCAGTTGTTCGAATGAAAGAACCTCCATCGAGCCGAAATCTGTAGCCACTTTAGATGAAATTAATCAACAGGAACTGGACTCCAATCCGGGACGCTTTTGAAATCATTAGAAGGAAGTGAGGAGGACTATTGATGAGCTGTAATATTGACAATTGTTCAAAAAACTTTAAATATATTTAGAATTCGTTCTATTTAATACTTATTGCCATCCTTTATATCTATGCTTATTTTTTTAGTTTGTTCTTCCTACTGGCTTGCTTGCTTTGTATTCTTAGTTTATTCACTCTTGCTGGGAATACTTCTGATTGCAAGGGAAAAGATATTCACATAAAATAGGTTTTTTAAGAACTGGCCAGGCACATTTTCTTTAATTTTAATAACCTTCAATTCAACATCTTGAGATTATTTGTGACACGACTTTGTCCTTCTTTGCCGTCACCAGCTCTTTTGTACGATGCGGCATATTCCTGTTCCAATGTATGAGCGAATGTCCGACCGACTGTCTGTGTAAATTACTTGCAACGATGCTCGAGGTGCAATCATTTGGATCATCTCGTTTTGTTGCAGCCTAGCCGATTCATAGAATAGCTTCTACTTGGGTTGTTATCAGATATATAGATCATAGATCTCTACGAGTCGGAACTGATACCGATGAATGTGATATACGTGCGAGTGATTGGGAACAATTTTATACGAGCATTGAGGAAGGATTATTTGATGTAGTGTCGAAATAAACGTAATTGAACGTATTTCTTTGATGAATGATATAGGTTGTAAACAAATCTCGAATATTAAACAAATGGTGGTTCGAATGCGCAATACTTTGAAACGGGATTGGAGGATGATTGAGAAGAGAAAGAAAACCACAGTCAATATTTCATGGGCTTGTGATTTATTGCCATTCATGTTTGAGTTATCGAATATTAAACTCAACACTTGAATCTTCGAAAAGGTTTGAGGAGGCACTGAATGATTATTAGCTGTGCTTGGATATGGAAATTCTCATCCGGAACCAGGAAAAACGTTTACTCTACGAATAGGAATCCCGAAATCAATCAACCAGAATGGTCTCATAAGATGAGATGCTGGAACAAAAAATAATTAACAATAAACGTAATATTAAATTGATTGAGTTATATAGACTTACCGAATCATTTATTTCTTGAAAATCGTTGAAATAATACTCCTGCGAGTAAATTACGGGATCGTGTTATTTGTCGTTGGAAAATGACAGCAGAGTTCAAGTGTGTGCCTTTGACAATATTGATGCATAATACACGAACATCATACACACTCCGCAATGAAAACCGCCGCGGAGCTTCATTCCATCGAGCCTCCGCCGCGGATTTGAAATCGCTTCCAAAACCGACCCGCTCTGTGTGACATGCATGGCTCATTCACAATACACTGTAGATCCTCCGCTGCGGTTTTACTCGCGGAATCCGCCAAATGTCACATCAGCCTATGGCACAGAACGGGGCGGTTTTGGAAACGATTTCAAATGGAGAAAAAAAACCGTCACATGGCTGATGTCACATTAGGCGGATTCCGCGAGTAAAACCGCAGCGGAGGATCTACAGTGTATTGTGAATGAGCCATGTCACACAGAGCGGGGCGGTTTTGGAAGTGATTTCAAATCGAGAAAAAAAACCGTCGCGACATCCGCGGCGGCGAATCCGCCTAATGTGACATCAGCCATAGAGGCGAATGAACTGCAATGTTTAAAGCCTCTTATAAAGTCACAGGAGGGGATTGTGTCCGAGACACGACCGCATAGTTGACGTAGGATTCCGTTAGGGTATCTGTTACATGCTGATTTTGGTTATGATTGAAAAATAACATTGTTAAACTCTTCGATAGTGATTTGGTGGCCCTGAAAAGGGCCGTTTTGTCTGGTTGTTAGGTATTGTTTGTTCACTCCACTAATGTCCATAATCGAGTGATAATGATAGAAAGATGGTGATTAGTAATTTGATAGTGCGTATCAAGAACATGATTATCAAGTTTTCTCACCAGAAAAAATAAATTTCATTTTTTTATAGAGAAAATATATTTAAAATGGAAAAGGTAATTTAATTCATAATACTTACTTTCTGAGTGTTTACTCAACCCATTTCCATTTTCGATTTAAACCCAACGGAATACGATGCCACATGCCTCAATGCGAATTTCAATTGGACATTGATATTAAACTTCACGAAACAACCAACATAAAAGTTCCAAATTTAAATTTTATTTATATTCTATCAAACATAAGTTCTATTCAGTTCATTGAAATATCATTCTTCAATTAATCCATCGAAAGATTCTTATTGGAACGAAAATAAAAAAAAAACACTCATCCATCGCTCCCTACTTATTCGCCAGCACGTATGCAATCAGCAATGTCCACGCTAGTTATAATTACCACTATCCATTTGTGCGCGTCGTTAGTTAAACTATCGACCACGAGGGTATCTACATGCTGATTTCCCCCAGACACCTTTGATTTGAAATCTCTGTTAGGGAATACATGTCAGTAGAAACAGAAGTTCCCCCTACTTTCATGTAATTGCAATGCCGATTTCCCCCAGGCAGCTTGGTTTTGATGTCTCTGTTAGTGAATACACTTCGATGGGAACAAAAGTTCCCTCTACTTTGATGTGCCGATTTCTCCGTATCTTCAATTTCGACCAATCAGAACGAGGTATTTCCGTTTGGAGATTCTTTGATTGTTTGCTAGTTAGTTTCATATGATATTAATATATTATCAATTGTGATGAATTGTTATGGAGTGCTCAGATCGATTGATGCAAATGTCTCGTAAATCCATCAGGAAATAACTGACCAATAATTGTAAGTACATGAGCCGCCGCATGTGTCGTCAATTTCGACCAATCAGAAGTGGATATTTCCGTTAGGATAGGGGTTGTGATTTTACAATTTTTCGATGGTTAGCTTCATGACATATATAATTTTATTCAATGTGAAAAATTGTTATGGAATGCCGAAATAGATTGACAAAAAAATATCAACAATCCATCATGAAGCGACTGAGCAATGAGCGTTTGAAATTGGACAATTTTTACGATGTGCTTGATTTTAGGTTTTCAATTTGTACCCCAATATGTTCCCGAAAGACGTAATCCTACGTCAAAACTTGCAAACAAAGCAAGCAACTTCACACAAGTCAAAACGTGCGGTCCCAGGCGTATGTCTTACAGATTTCTTCCCGGTCCTTAAAATGTTAAGTGATGATATTATGAGATATTTGAACGAACACTGAATGACAACTTTGAAAAATAATAGGAAGGCTAGCTCATCGGCTTTAATTTGATGTGTCGATCATCTGAATTGGCCCGGTTGCTCAAAGAACAATCCTAAAATGAAAATGGGTACCCTATTTTGTGATAAGGAAAAAAACTATCACATTTCACGAAAATCTGAGAATCACTATATCGGTTTGGCCTGGAAACTCTGTATATGCGTGTAGTGACTTCAAATTTCGCACAAACAGAGAGGGTAAAATTAATACTCACAACTGGTGGGGATGCTTTTAATACATCTGGCTTTGGGTTGAGAGGTACAGAAGTTGGTATAAATTGATGTTGATTTACACAAAAGTAATTACTTCTTGCTTCAACGAAACAGTTCTTGTCGTTATATTTCACTACTTGAAGAAGTGCTGGGATGTCCTTACGTGACGACCAAACCACTATATATCCTAATATCCTACTAGTTCCGCTTCATCGATTGCCGAACACAATATAGGTATTGTACGGAATATCCATCGATAATTAGGTTTTTCCGGCACAAGGGAAACAAGATTATTTTTTCCAACAATTTCCGTATACAAGATAGCATTGCTATTGGGCGGTACGAATTGAAGTCTGACGCAAGTTTTCCGGGTTTTTGAATAGCTATAACTCGCACTTGTCTCCAATCATCTGGGACAATTTTATGCTCCAGGAACTGATTAAATAAATTCAACAAGCGATGTTTTGCCACATCAAAAAGGGTTTTCAGCAAGTTGAACTTAATTCTTTCTATCCGATCCTGGATATTTCGAACAGTTTCCTGCATGGGAGCGGAATCTGGATAAACCTTCCGTGCAAATTTAAAAATCCATCGATGTGAATATTCTTCACTTTCATTCGTTGAAGAGCGATTCCTTGTGTTTCGAGCCACTTTCCATAATTTTCTCATTGACGTTGCTCGTGACAAACCTTCCACGAAATGTTGCCAACAAGCACGTTTTTTCTCGTTGATCATGTTTTTAATTAATTTTCAAAGGCTAAATACTTTTGAAAATTGTCAGTGATGCCACGTTTCCGAAAAACTTTAAATGCATTCGATTTTTTACATAAAGCTTGGAACACTGGCTATCCCACCATGGATTTTCGATTCATGATTTTTTTACAGAAAGACCGATATTTTGGATACACTCGTATATTATTATGAAAAGTGACAAAAAATTTCAATTTTCACTTCACCACTTCCTACTAGGAAGGATAGACTTATCCGAGATTTGATGAATTCGAAGCTGCTAATTTCGTACCGAAGCATGTTACAGATCCCGCCAGCATTTGCATCATTCGGCGAAAATCGCGGGCCCATCAAACCGGTTTCCATCCGCTTTGTTTTCCATCCGATTCCACTTCAGCGCGTAAATCGCATATAACAATTATTGATTCTCGTGTACAAGCGAGGCAAAGCGCGGGGAACTTTTCCTCCAGACGATAAATTATTACGCCTAATTGAGGAGTAATTCTTTTCGGTGATTTGAATATTTGTTTTCGCCCTCTTTTTTATTGCTGTGTTTACGTCAGTTCGATGCATGTTCCGTCTCGCCCGAGCTTGTGTCTTGTGTTTTATTTCAATTGGCTTCCAGTCCACCGATCCATCTTGCAGCTGGCAGTGGACGATATCTGGTTGCAGCAATCATCTGTAGGGGTACACAGGAGGGCGACGTTCTGCCGGACACCTCCACTCTGGTGGAGCCAAGTGTTAATTGGGCCTCCGGACGCCGCCTGTTCTCGGCGTAACAACGTTGGAACGAACGAAATGCGACTAATCATTGACAGGGTGCCCCCTTCTAGATTCAGTGCACAGTTGGCACTCTATCAATCGCTAAATTATAGCCTTCTGGTGGCATAGTTCTGACAAGAAGGTAGAAAAAATGTGTAAATTTATGCACGGTGGCTGCCGTGAAGGAAGCACAATAACTGGTGCGAGCAGCTATCGCGGTGGTATATCGTTTCGCGTTTGATTGAAACCATGGACAAATGTTCGAGCATGTAGAATTGGTCAGCTGGTATGCAGGCGACGAGCTGCCAGCCAGCCGCGGGGAAGTAACATGCTAGAAATGAAAGCCGTTTCCACCAAGGCGCAACCCCCGATAAAATCGGTATGGAGCAATTCGGGCTGTGGGACGCACTTATATAGAAGTTGGTGTGATTAAACCGTGGTGGAAATGAGAAGATAATTTGTTAATTATTGTAACCATTTGGGCTACCGATTGTGCATGAATGGATGCATTAGACGTCGAACTAGTCCAAGCTGGTTGAACACTCTGGCTTACAAAATTCTCTTGAAACATTAAACTAATATGATGTTATATGAATTGATAGATGAAAAATAAATAGATCTTCTTGAATGGCACTAACGGTCCCAGTGGAGCTTTTGCTTTCTCAACGTAGGTCTTACTCGCATCATTTGTATTAGTGATACTTAGTTGAGATTTATATGCCAAGTAACACGCCTTGAATATATAACAGGAGTGGCAAGCTCTAGAATACGCTTGACCACAGTGCATATCGGAAGAAATTTCATTGACGAAAAATCCACCGGCCGAAACGGGATACTAACCCGAATCACCAGCATGATAATGTGTGACGCTAACCACTTAGCCACGGGAACACAAATAAATAGATACGAAATTAAAATAACCCGATTATTAAAAAATCAGTGAAAAAAATCACAGGAGGGTTGTGTCCGAGACACGACCGCATAGTTGAAGTAGTTAGGCTATCTGTTGATTTTGGATATGTTTGAAGAATTACATCGTTAAACTCTTTGATAATGATTTGGTAGCCCTGAGAAGGGCAATTTTGTTTGGTAGTTGGGTATTGTTTGTTCACTCCACCAGTGTTGACCGAGTGATGATGACAAAAATATGGTAAACAGTCGTTGAGTGGTACGTATCAGATAGAAGATGCCGAAATGGAATGAGATATGATGAAAACCGCCCTCTGTGACCCCGAGGCGAGATGCCTCCTGTGTTATGTATGGATGAAATAAAGAAAAAAAACCAATGTAATATAAGATAATTACCAATACCGAACACAATTATCAATTTTTCTCATCAGTAAAAACATGTTATTTTAATATAGAGAAAACATATTAGAAAAGGAAAAGGAATTTTCTTTTATAATTTTTACTTTCTGAGCGTTTATTCAACCCAATACGAATTCGAATTGGACTAACAACACCTAATACTTTATGTAGAGCATATGGGAAATCACTTTCTCGAATATTTCTTCATTGTTCCAATTTTTTCTCGCCGCATGAACTTTCCTTGGGTGAAAATTCTCCCAGGCAGCTTGGTTTTGATGTGTCTGTTAGGGAACATATTTCGGTAGGAACAAAAGTTCCCCCTACTTTCATATATTTGCAATGTCGATTTCCCCCAGGCAGCTTGGTTATGATGTCTCTGTTAGGGAACACATTTTGGTAGGAACAAAAGTTCCCCCTACTTTCATCCATTTGCAATGCCGATTTCCGCCAGGCAGCTTGGTTTTCATGTCTCTGTTAGGGGACCACCGCATGTGTCGTCAATTTTGACCAATTAGAAGTGAATGTTTCCGTTAGAATAGGGGTTGAGATTTTTCAATTGTTCAATAGTTAGTTTCATGACAAATGTTATTTTATCTAAAATAAAAAATTGTTATGGAGTGCCGAAATCGATTGACGCAAAAATGTCAACAATCCATCATGAAATGACTGAGCAATAGACGTTTGAAATTGGACAATTGTCACGATGTGCTCGATTTTCGATTTTCAATTTGTACCCCAATATGAGCTTGAGCTTGAGCTTGGGTAGACTGTACAATTCGTAGTTGCTCTCCGTGATTGACCTGAACCAACCAAATTGCGCAAAGAACACACAGAATGACGCTTGGGACTAGCAAATCATTCTCGTTGTGCAATTTTCGGCGATTCAAGCTTTAAATGGTCAATAACGACGCTGGCCACGTCCTTACAGTCACCAGGGGAAGGGAAGGAATGTTAGTATGATATTCGCCGCCCGAAGGCCAAAAGGGTCGCCTCTATAGCGTGGTTCCCTAGCGAATATCATGGAAGGGATAGTTGTTAGTAGGGAGAGGCAAGAATCAGGATTCACTGTGGTAAGTGATGTGATTGTGTAACGCGAACTATTGACGATTTTATCTTTTGGTAACCTGAGAAGGAAAACCTATAAAATAAATTGGACGTGTTATATATTCCATTTTTTCATCGAACGTTCTTTTAATCTGAGTCCAATTGCAATGGCGAAGAGTTATAGTTTGGAAACCTGAGAAGGTCACCGAGAGAACTCTTCTAAAATCAATCGATTCGCTGATATATTTCGTTATTCATCGCATGTAGGTTTTATAGAAGTCTAATCGTAGCGGGGAAGTTTTTTTCAGGAAACCTGATAAGGTAACCGGGAAAACTTCTGTAAAACCAATAAACCAAATTATACATCGTATTTCATCATGAGTATTCTTAACAAACTATATTTGGGGAACCTGAGAAGGTCACTGAGAGATACATTGCATTAATTAACAAGTGTACTTTTTATTGAACTTTAATCGCGACGGCCTGAGAAGGTAACCGAAAACTCCTTTAGAACTAATAAGTCTAGAAACATATATCGCCATTCATCGCACACACACACCTTATCAAACTCCAAATGCGACTTTGGAGACCTATATTTGGGAGTCCTGAGAAGATCACCGAGAGCTCGTCTAAAACTAATTGGACCGGCAATATACCTCGTTGATCATTGAGCGTACCATTCATAAAAAATTAAAGAATGAAAGAGTTGAAGAACTAACCAATTAAATATTAAAGAATTCAACAATTAGAGAACTGCAGAATTAAAGAACTAAAGCATGACCGAAACCAAGAATAAAGGAACCAAAGTATCAAAGAATTAAGGAATCAAACAATTAAAGGTCTAACGAGCCTCCGTTCTGTTGAGCACGAAAACTGCTCAACACTTTGGGCCTGATTCTCGAATACACTTCACGGTGGAAACGAAATAACACGCCATTGAACTACGTTTTACGAGTTAGTGAAGTGTCGAAGATAATGATAAGTTTTCAGGCAGAATGAGCAGTTTTTCGATGATGCTCTCACAACTCAATTACAATAACTCTCAACTTCACACGCACACCGCTTAGACCTACATTCGCTGTGTTGGTGACTAAATAGCGAAAATTTCGTTTTGCTCTCTGTAGCTCTCTGAGCTGAAATACACAAACACACCGAAACTGGGCAAGCGATGAGGAAGTATTTTCTCAACTATAGCATTTTCTCAACTAAAAAGCATATCCATTTCGTAGCCAAAATTCACGGATCCACCAAACCGAATGATTCCATTTCACTGAATTGCGACAGGGTATCAAAAAAAATGCCAACTTTCATGCACAAAAAACAAATTCAATCGACACAATCCGTAACAAAAAAAGGAGCACAAAAACACACGTCCGTCGCGAACCGATGCACCACTGCTATCTACAGTTTGCGATTCTTTCAATTTGTACCCCAATATGTTCCCGAAAGACGTAATCCTACGTCAAAACTACAAAGTGCCTTGCGACTCCATATGAATCGAACGTAAATAAACTCATGTATCGAAATGCGTCGAATCATCGCTCTCGCTCACCTCTCGCTCGATATTCAATAATTTTGCGAAACAGTGTATAGAAAATGATCGTTTTCGCACACTTTCCATCAAGTAATATCAACCAAACTCTAATCGATTACTCACAAGATAGTAAATTTTCATCTGCCGTTGCAATGTATAATGAAAAACGTCGGAAAACTCAAGCTAGTGCTCTGGAAGTTAATTTTCATTTTCCAATTTTCCGTAATGGTTTTGTTCATATTGGTGAAAGCATCGAAAAAGCTATAGAAACGGCTAATAATAAGCGTTTTATCTTCATTAAAATCAATAAAATAAAATTGTGTTGATATCAATACAATTATTATTTTTACGTTTAATGGGTCTATATTGTAAGTTTTAGCAACATTAACATTGGTTAAGAAAATTGTATTGCAGAGCTCGGAACACTGCCACGGCTGCGTCTGCTGTTAAAAATAATAAACGGAAAAGTATTACATTCAATAAAAATGCATCGGCCAACGAATATGTGAAATACAAAACGATCAACGAAGGAAAATATGAAGGAATTATCAACATCGAGTTACTGTGTTGTTCATCGGAACACATCGTTCATACATTTTACTTCAGTATTGAAGTTTTATTTTTTTCAAATGTATTCTAAGACTCGTGTTAGTGAGGCGCCACACAGTCTGATAAGAGAATTGATATGTTTACGTTTCAAAATCAAAACAAACGGTGTGCTTTGCTTTTCTCTCACGAACACTATTACCCCATGAATACACGTGGTTTCACTCTGGGAGAGAGGAGCCACCTCGCGTTTGTTGTGATCACCCTTATGTCAGCGCGAACCAGTCACGGCTAACCAAGGGGAAGTATTGAAATATGTAGAAAACTTCAACATGACATTTTTTTTGCAAGACATTTTATGTGAAAATAATTTTGACATCGGACAACATCTATACTGGGGTGTAAGTTCAAAGCTTCGAGAACGAGAGTGTTACATTGGAGAAACAGGATTTTGAGCAATAAAACCTCTTCGCCGGTTGAAAGAAATGGTATGATAACCGATTCATTCGAAAGAAAAAATGTCTACGCGTTATGTGTGTGTTACTTATTGATCCAAAAACTTGTTTCAATAGCTCAAAAATTGCTTCGAATAAAGAAGCTATTGAAATCACAATAAAGCAAGCTATTGAAATCACAAAAATCTATATATAAGTAGGTGCCAGCTCGGAAATCCACTCAATTATAATTGTACAGCGGTTAGATCATTTTGGAACAAACTTACTGCTGTGAAGTGACCAGCAAGAAGAAAGCTGCTGCTACTGCTGGTGTGGCTGCCCGAAAGCAAAAGTCAAACAAATCCTCGAAAATCGCTGCATGCAAGCCGAAAAGGCCGAAGCCATGGAAATCACATAACGCACAACACAAGAGAAAACAAGATAGTTTATCATATACTGCGGTCAAGTACATTCTTTTTGTAATTTCTTCGATCAAGTGTGATCAACGTAAGATTACATCTTTCAAGCACTTATTAGGGGTACAAGGAATCTTGAGAAAGACAATCCATTTCTGCTCGACACTCGCACAAACAACGTTCGCTCATCAATGTCACAAACGGTTAGTGGGTGTTGTGAGGGAGGGCAAAGTGAGCGCAACATTGCGTAGACTGATTGGAAGCGACAGAGCGATTATATCACACATAAAGGGGAGAAAGAATCTTGACCCTTTTAGTTTTGTGGACAAGACTAGTTGGTTCACCTCCACTATCGGTCAATTCGATTGGATCTTCAGTGATACTATTTTCTTGATTAGCGACCTACATGTCAAATTTAAAATTGCTATATGAATAGTCCATTAGTGATGGGTAGGAATACCATGGCAAATATGACGAGAGACTGGTAGGATAATTCTCATCTTCATCCGAATCGTGATCACTGCTTGTGAAAAATGCAGACACAACATCCTTTTTAGTCAACCTATTATTATTTCCATCGGACACAAACAAAATTCCCTCAAAATGCACCTGAGAGAAATTAATGTTAACTCTTTTCATTGGAAGATTAGCACTTATTTTATATATTCTACATACGCTGCATATTCAAATTGCATCGGAGAATATACAATCATCGCCCATATTGCAAAAATCGATTCATTGAGCTTGTAGCAATAGGTCAACTTGGAACCAGTGAAAGAATGAATGAAAGAATGAAAGAATTCGCGAAAACTAAATGAACGATCGGAAAAGTCACAAATGAGCCCAAAACACCCATAAATTCACACAAGATCTCCACCGACAAACAAATCATAAATTCAGTTTGCTTCTTATTTCGGATATTTTTTTAAAAATCATTGAAATAATTCTTTAGGACAACTATATAGAAATTGTCAAAAGTAAAAAAAAAATTGTATGAATGGGCCATGATGTGGGCTGATCTGGTACATCTTTTATTATTTTCTGCATGATCGATGTTCAAATTTTTTACCCCCTATATATTCCTGTTAGACGCAGCCCTACGTCAAAAATCAAATCGGGGATAAAAACGCACAAATGTTCTCACAAACAAAAGTTCACGTCAAGTTTGAACACTTTTCTCATAAATGAATGACAAGAACTTGCTTTTCAATCGAGCAAGTTGTTGTCATTCATTTATGAGAAAAGTGTTCAAACTTGACGTGAACTTTTGTTTGTCAGATTGAAATTTTCTTGATGAGAATGCGTAAAAAGAATAAGAAGAAAACAAACTATCTCTCATTCTGCTGGCTCCTCTCTCTCAGGTTTTACCTATACTACTACAATGGCTTCGTTCCACCTTCACTTTAAGATGAAGGTGGAAGCAAGCTTTGTAGTAGTATAGGTAAAACCACGTATAAAAATGGGGTAATAGTGTTTGCGAGAGAAGAGCAATTTGTTTCGTTTTTAAATCAGTAGCCAGTTAAATCCATTAATTGTATTTTTTACATAACCAAAAAACATGCTCCATATAATGACATCCTGGACCACAATCCCATAAATTGTCAGTAGCAAGACCTACACGTTAAACGTGAATTGAGACCGAATTGATTGGACAACAACCTGAACTTCAATCTAATAAAATTTCTATCGACGTTTAACCTTTTGAGCCAGGCTCTCGTCAAATATTTGGAGAGTATAGAGTGAGATCATCCTATATCATCTTCAAGATCATTCCTAAATCATCCCTCCATTGATTCTGATAAATGCCTATTATCGGCAAATTGAGAATAATTCATAATACGTATCTAATCACATTATGAGCTAACGCCTAATTGTAGGCAAATAGATTGCTCGTTGCGTTATGGGGGAAAACGAGGTTAGTAAAATTGAAAAAAACATACCCATTTAAATTGTCAAATTGTTAACTTTTTTTCACTATATTCACTGTTCATGTCTGGAGCCAAAAGTTCTGGATAAATTTGTTGTCCAATGGCATATAACATAACATGTGTCGCGATAACGATTTTGAGTAATATGTGTCTGAAAACTCTTAATGAATCGTTACATTTTTCGTAGAGTTATCCCCCTATATAGAAATCAAAGACATAATCCTATGTCAAAAACAACAATTCAATACTGAAGTAATAAACGATGTATAAACGATGTGTTCTGATGAACAATTACAAATATAAATATATATAGAAAGTGTATTTGCAAATGATATAGAATTTTGATTATACGCGAGCGTAATATGAGCAAATTTATAACACATGCGAATTGAGGTTTTTTTTATTAACAAGTTTTTCCGCACAGTAACTCGATGTTGATAATTCCTTAATATTTTCCTTCGTTGATCGTGTTGTTTTCACATATTCACGTTGGAGAGCCTTAACCCTTCTCTTCGTTGGCCGAGTCATTTTGATTGGATGTAATACTCTTCCGTTTACTATATTTGAAAGCATAAGCAGCCGTGGCAGTGTTCCGAGCTCTGCAATACAATTTTTTTAACCAATGTTAATGTTGCTAAAACTTATATTATGGACCCATTAAACGTAAAAATAATAATTGTATTGATATCAACACAATTTTATTTTATTAATTTTCATGACATGAAACGTTATGACTCAGGAATAACATTTCATTGAATGGTTTTTATAGCTGTTCCGATGATGTTGTCTGGCATCAGTGTCGAAGAAGTAACGATGTTTTCACCAGTACAAACAAACCATTGTCGAAAATTGAAAAATGAAAATGTAACTTTCAGAGCACTAGCTCGAGTTTTACGACGTTTTCCACTATACATTGCGACGGCAGATGAAAATTTAATATTTGATGAGTAATCGATTAGAATTTGGTTAATATTACTTGGTGGGAGATGTGTGCAAACGATCATTTTCTTCACACTGTTTCGCAAAATAATTGATTTTCGGGCGAGAGGTAAGCGAGGGAGATGAAAGAAATGAGCGCCAATGTGGCAGCCATTTGTGGCTAGCTTCCACCTTCCCCTTAAGGTCGCCTTCGCTCGAAAATCAATAATTTCGCGAAACAGTGTGAAGAAAATGATCGTTTGCACACACTTCCCACCAAGTAATATTAACCAAACTCTAATCGATTACTCACAAGATATTAAATTCTCATCTGAAGTCGCTTAGATTCATTTCAACCATTAAATGTCGTCAGTATATGGTAAGAAGGCTTTGTATATTTACTATGGTACGCGATTGGACCAAAATGATTGATAATGTTCGATAATTTTAAGTTTGATAATGCATACAGGTTATGAATGCTGTGGATAATGGTGATGAAATCGATATCATATTAAGTTGGATTAAATAATTAATATTGCAAGGGCCGATACGAGAAGGATTTGCAGCATTTTTAGCGCAACAAATGCTACTCATCGTTTACCTAGTTGAAAACAAATCAAAGTTATAACACTTATACCAAGCCATTCTTCATAATATCATACTTCATAATATACATAATATACATACCATTTACCATTGTAAAATGATGATTTTCTATCCTTTTTAGCGTAAAAAGAATACTCAACACCGAAAAATTTGAAGAAAAATTCCGATTTTTCTAAAAAAATTAAACGAATTTCATACCAAAAAAAAACAACAATTAGCAGAAAACTTTTCGCGGAATTTCATATTTTTGTAGCTAGTTAAATGTGTGAGTAATTAATATGCATCAAAAGAATTCCTTTCCTAGAACATTTCAGTTAGACCTTTCACTGTACAGTTGTCTTTCAACGTAATGATTTTCATGTGTAATTCTTCAACAAAATCGGCAAAGAGAAAAATTTTTAGATAACCATTATTCAGGATGAGGCACTCTATGGATGAAATAAAAAGAATATGTAAGAGTTTTCAAAAAGGTATAAAAATACAGTTTGAGCACAATCAAAGTATTTTTTTTCGATTTTTCTTTTTTTTAATGGATATGTTGATATATGAGGGCTATCCAAAAAGTAGCAGACGTTTTTGACTAGCGCGGCAAGGGGCAGAGCTAGAGCCACCATATTGGTATCAAAATATTTCTATGCTCAGATACATTAAGCTGTGGTAGCGGGAGAGCCTATCTCTCTTACTTTTCTCACTGTGACTAGTTAAAATCTGCCACGAGACGAGACCTGCCAATGTAGAGGTTGATCTCGGACCAGGTTGATTGATAATTGTAAACAGTCATGCTTTCTCAACCAATTCTACATGGTTGCCAATAAAATCTTAAAATACATTTTTACAATGTATTTACGATACGTTCTCACGAACCAGTTTTATTGACAAAGATTAAGAGAAAAATACTATTTGTTACCAAATATAAAACATTTTGGCACTACACCAATTAAATGTTATAAATCAGAATATATTTGTAACGAAAAACATATGAGGGCCTGGAAGAAAAGGGGTGTAAGTGATTTGATCGATTTCTCTACATCGACTCTCTCTTTTGGTCATAGCTTAGCTGCACACACATTCCCAGCTGTATTTGACAATATGGAAGATAGGTCAGAACCTCATCTATCGGATTCTATAGCAAACTCTAATTGGAACGTTTTTGCAGTTGAGTAATTAACTAAAGAAAAATTTGATGAAGAGAAATCGATCAAATCACTTACACCCCTTTCATTCTAAGCTCCTCATAGGTTATATGTGTGGAAAAAAATTTTTAAACAAAGTCGTCGAACTTTTGGAAACCTCGCTTCTCGATTGTTTTGGCATCCCTGTTCTTTTCGTCGCCGAACAAAAAACAGTAAGAAGAGTAAGAAGTCAGTTGTCAGTCTTGTCTCAGATTGAAATGTGCACTGCAGTAGAAAATCCCGCCACTCTTGAAGTGCGTAATCACTGAACACACTTCACAAGTAGTAGTAATTTCTATTGCCGCTCACATTCTAGTCATAGTGAAAAATATAAAAGGTATATGGACTTATGCGTACTGAGCATAGTAATTTTTTGACATCAAGCTGGCGTCTATAGCCCGGCCCCTGCAGCGCTAATCAAAAACGTCTGCTACTTTGTGGATAACTCTCGCCATTTTTTGTAACATAATTTGAAGAAAAAAAAATTATTTTAATAATTTTGAGGAAGAAAAATTAACAGTATGTTTCATGTGTTTTGTTGTCCGTTTGACACATTTGATCCTCAATTACTTTTCCAATAATAGTAACATAACGAAGTTTTCAAGTGATGATTCATTTTTGAAATTCTCTCAAATTTGGAATATGTGAATATGTTATTTTTGTAAATTGTCCAAACCAAAATCAAAAAGGTCATACAAAAAAAGGCGTTTCATGCAGCTACCATGATATGTAGAAAGTTTTACAATCAGAGAGGCTCAGTGAATGGATGATTTTTCATGGATATTGCAGCAAAGGAACCAATGATTCCAATCGAGATTTAATCTCTCATTGCTAAGAACTACTAGTCACATAGCCAATCAACCAAAACACAAGGACTAACATGGCCAACCGACATCGAAACGAAAAACCAGTCCAAGACCACAAACTGCTACAAGTTGTCCAGCGCAGCCGGTATCCAAAGTATACACCTTTCTGCGCCAGGAATCCACCAATCTAATCGATCGGCATACGCAAACGTGTCATGTCGAATGTTAAGCCCCTCGCTAAACCAAACAACAAAATTAACACGTCCAGACGAAAACCCAATCTCATTTTCGCTAAAGTTTACAGCCGGAGATGGCATCAAACCGCCGCCCGGCCACCATCATCCGAACCAGCAGAAACGGAAAGTGTGCGCTGTGCACAAAACGGACTTGAATTAAACAACACCTCATCCAGTTTATGAGTGCGTTTCATAAACAACATCATCTGCAATAAAATGCACTATTTTATTGATCGATACACGGATGGGTTATTGGCTTCGATCGTCGTGCTCCCCCCCGTCCGGGAGGGGGAAGAGGATTTGCTTATTAACGGCAGAAAGCAGAATGCAAAATGGGGCGCGAAGATGAGGGGAAAAAAATGTGGGTAATGCCACGGCCGAAGTGCCAAGAAATGGTCGCATTAACACTAGAGGTAACGATCACTGCCAGTACGAAATGGAGCTGCTAGAGGAAATGTTCATTAGTATCTGTCCAATTATTTATTTTACGTGGCGTGGAAGTGATGAGAAATAGGGAATGAGTTCCTTCTTCGGTGGGGGCAATTTGTATTGTGCACAGTTCTTTTTTATGAAGAAGCAAAAAATTCCATCGGCAAGCGAAACTTTTTGAACGCAATTTAATCGAACATACAAAAAAATCGAGTCGCCAAACGGTTTCACCACAAATCATTATTACCTGTTTAGTGACACTTTGGCCATCCGGATCATCAGGAAACCAACTGTGACTGAGGCCGTGGAGCCACACTCCGCAGGGTGTTCAACAGCTGATCAAATATTTGATTTCATTTGCGGTTTGTCGTTGAGTCATAACTTCCCTGGTTATATTTATCTCGACTTGCAGTGCGATTTTCATACCCGTCTCCGAGTGACAGGGGCTCTCAATTTGTAGGAAAAAACAAATTATTTTTTTGTCTCACCAAATATTGAAATATGTAATACGATATTTGTCTCCGGGTTGGCGTTCGGAGCTTACTTTTTTCTTCATTTGCTCCGCTGCTCCCACTTTGACAGCATTGATAAGTCAGACAGTCAGTCACACAGCAGAAAAATAAAGGCTGCAACAATGTTGCCCTTTTCAGCCGCCAACGGTATGTTGATCTTATGTTTCCCCTCCTTTATATGGGCCGATTCGGGCAAACTATATTCGCCACGAGAGAGGACTTAATCCTCTTTTCCCTGAGTTCTCTCGTGCCTGAACGCCTTCCACGTAAATGTATTTAATACTAATTCCCGAAACTGACACTCTTGCCCCGGTGGTGGCTTAAAGTGCTTCTCATCGATCGATTAACCAAATGCCAGAGGAGCCGTTGGAAGAGTGTGAAATTATTCAGCTGGAAATTTTGCGTAAACTGATGTCCCGGCTTAAGCCGGGCGAAAACAGTTTGAGAGAAAGATGAAATCGATACTTTTGAAAGTACGAGAAATCAGGTTCGAAAAAGGTCACACCTTACTCCTTTTCTGGCATTGCGTTCATCCCAAAAAGTGTTCTATCTCGTTCAAAGGGCGGCACCGGCGAATTCCGCGGTTATTTAGACATTTGTTTGGGCTTATTACGAGCAGCGGGATGCTTTGCGACAGCAGAAGAATTCATCATTTTCAATGTTATATTGAGTACAGCAAAATTTTGCGATAAACGACTGTCATTCAGGTTGGGACTAACAAAAAATATATATCCGTCGAGTGGTAGAGGAAACAATTGTTGCACTTTGCTTTTGAGTTGCTGAATGTTTCGGGATTCAGGGTGCCCTTTTTTACGTTCTGTGGAGATTTCAATGCCGCCTTTTTTATTTCGGAAATAAGCGACGAACTGCATGGTGCTCTCGAGAATGAACCATCGTATTTGATTTATAATCCTTCGGAGAATCGCCATTTTTCTCCGATGCAGCGATGCGTATGTAAGTGCCCCTACGGAGGAATTTGAATGCAAACATCAATCATACGAACACGCCGTTTTCGAGGTTTTTTTTTCTCCCGCTGCTGTCTGCCTTCTCTCACTCGGAAATTGAGGGTTGAATCGATAACAATATGAATTAATTCGTTGGAAAAACGCAGTTTGACCGAACGATGGACTCTTTCGGAGAATCATGCTATGGATGAAAATGATGATTAGTATGATGCTGATTTGAAGATTTCGTTTGTGACGTAGCACTTGAATCGACAGTATTGTTCGCTCCGAAAGGCGGGTGTCAAGGTGCCCTTGCGGTTGGCCTGAGTGACTCTTGGATTATTCGGGGAAGATTAATTGAGCGGCTGTATTCCGTGGTTTGATTATGCGTGGTATTTTGCAGTGGTTTCGATACGTGCATATATTTTCAGAGTACGAGAAAAAGAGGTTTCGCCTCGCTTTGTTTGGATTAAGCACTGAACCCTGCAAATTCTGTAAAGCCACATCTATCCTCTCAACTTGTTCAATGCTTATCACCAGAAAGTGACGAATACATCTTTTCTACCTTTCTACACCCGAAGTTAATTTTTAGCACATGTTATTTTATTTATATATACATTCATCAAACTTAACATGGTCTACATGAAAGAAAAACTACAAATATACATGTAGGCAACAAAAACTACGTTGAAACATAAACAATTAAAAGATTCATCATTTTTAAGCCGCTTAAATTATCTAGTTGAGCTAAGTAGCTGGAGCACTTTCAGTTTGAAGACAGATGAGGACTCATTGAAATCAAATAAATGGTAAAACTCATTAAATGCTGAACACATGGATTGAAACGGTGAATTTTTTGTGAAGTCCGAACGGTTCCGTGGCATACGCAGATATCCGCTGCGCTGGCGAAGATTACGGGGTAACACGTTTGCTTGCAACGATTCCAGTAATATTGGGCTGTCCACTTCAGATGTAAGAATGTTAGCTGCCAAAACAGCTTTTGCCAGTTTTCTCCTTTTCTCGAGAGTAGTCAGTCCAAGTAACTGACAGCGAGCTTCGTAAGGCGGTAGATTCTGCGGATTATTCCAAGGTAACTCTCTAAGGGCGTACCGAATGAATTTACGTTGAATGGCTTCTATTCGATTCGTCCAGTTGCTGTGGTACGGTGACCACACGATTGAAGCATTGTCCAAATGAGAACGAACGTGCGTTCGGGAACGGAACGGGCATCCCGATTTATAACATTGAATGAGCCGAAAAATAACAGAAAATGTTCTACTCCCCAATACGTGTATATCATTTGTATAATATATATGCTATAGCCAATATGAGTGAGCGAAACAGGAGACACATTTAAATGAAAGCATATGAAAGCTTTTCGTATAGTTTGCCAAACACAGACCGGACAGATAAAGATATAGGGCCTGATCACGAACATCACTGCCACATACGCTTTCACGTCACTTACACTTCACTTAATCATTCGAAGTGTGAACGTTGACGAGCGCAGACATCATTTGTCTTTCGTCCTGTTTTTTGTCTACGAGCGCGATAATTCGATTAATTATTCTCCGTGCCGTTGAATGAAGAAGAATAAAGATAATTGTTGTGATTCATCGGTCGAAAGTCGATATTTAGCCGAAAAAAGAAGATAAAAACTGTGGAGGGGTGACCTCCATTGCGGCCGGTTGGCTGTATACGTGTGAGCGCAGCCGTGTAAAAAAAACTGATTGATCGCATATCCTAACTGATTAACGTTCGGAACCTCTTCGTCGCGCCGTGTGGTTACGACCCCGGGGAACACACCGACGCACTGGTAAAGATCAGTTTGTGCAAGAAAAATTGAGGGAAAGTGATTTGGTGACTTGTTGGCCGTTAGTGTAAATAAGAGCAAAACAGAAAAAGGATAAAGTGGGAAAACTGTTGGCCTTGAGCCAAATGTGACGCAATGGCCGCAAAATTCCACGACCGTGGTCCTCCTCCTAGTAGAGGCTACCTACATGCAGGAAGATTGTTGCCACACTGGGCTGATCCTGATGGAACCGCGGGAGAACTGGCGATTCTGCACTTGTGTGCGGCCGAGGGATCGACTCTACCAGTCAAACATGTGCTAATAGTGGGTAAGTCTCTTGAAGCTTCAATGGGCAAACTAGATGATGTGAGAACAGAAGATAAAGGGAAGAAGTACAATCTGTTCATTCGCAACAAAGAACAAGTGCAGCTGGCGTTGAATATGACGCAACTTCTGGATGGAACGCCGATAAAAATAGGATACCACCCAACGTTGAACCGAGTAAAAGCAATGGTGTACTGCCCGGAAGCAACCGATCTTGATGATAAAGAATTGCTCGATGAACTGAAGCCGTCCCACGCATTGGAAGTAAAACGCATAAAGACGTGGAAGGAACGAGAAAGTAAGAATGAACCAGGAAAGAAGGATCGAGTACAGGTGAACTCTCCTATGTTCTCAGTTACCTTCAATGCTACGACACCACCCAGACATGTAAAAATTGGTCCACTGATGATTCCCACTCGAACATGGTACCCGAACCCACGAATGTGCTTCGGATGTTTTGTAATGAATCACAGAAAAAGATAATTGTAATCTTCCTGTGATATGCCGGAACTGTGCTGGTCAACATCTTTTCGACAAACCGTGCACTGCGCCCACAAAGTGCGCAAACTGCGGTGGTCCACACCAGCCAACAAGCAGGGAATGCAGAGTGTACCGTTACGAACAACGGAATTAGCTTTGCTGAGGCTCGTAAGCTATGTAATACACCGACGAACAGTAATGACGGACCCGTGACCTATGCTGAAGCAGTCCAGAAAAGGTTGGTTGATGCGCAGGTACAAGATAAGAAAAACAAAATCATTGAAGAATTAAGGAATGAACTCGCATCGACGCAACAACAATTGACACAGCTTCTGGAGAAAATAGCTAACATGGAAGCGAATAAAAAATCACCAAAGAAGAAGGGGAAGAACAAGCAATCGAAGCAACAGGACATGAAAACGGATAGCGAATCAGTGATAATAGAAATAGATCCACCAAAGACAATGGCAACCAAGAGGAAGCCCAAAGGTAGCAGCAGAAACACCTCTCCTGTTGGAGGCCCATGAAAGGTCGCAGAATGAAGATGTCTCTTCAAATGTACAGGTGGACAATACGCAACAGGAAGAGGAAGTATTAACTACGACTCAAGATCTGGTCCAAGTATATACAGGAACAAAACCCAAGAGAAATAATAATGGGCCCCCAAAACACTAATTCAAATAACAAAGCCCCCAGTATTCCCCCGAAAAACAATAGCCAGGATCTTCTTTATTTCATTCTCCAATGGAATATCAGAGGACTGTTTAGTAACTTAGCAGATCTTCAATTACTAGCCAACAAACACACACCCATCGTAATAGCTATACAAGAAACCATGCTTGCTAGAGATAGCAAACATACATACCTATCCGAGTACAATTGGTACGATACGTCTTGCAGTAGTGGTAAGGGTGGTACTGCAATAGGTATCAGAAATGACACACCTCACCGATTTTTTTCCGCTTAGAACGGATCTTCAAGCGACCGCCGTAGAAGTAATGCACCCAATGAAGACAACGATCGTTTCCCTGTACATTCCTCCTCAAAACCGATTTCCTGATTCGAGGTTGAATAATACTTTGCGGGACTTGATCCAACAGCTCCCGTTGCCATTTGTGTTGGTTGGAGACTTCAATGCACATAATCCTTTGTGGGGTTCCCACCATATCGACCGTAGAGGAAAAATATTGGAACAAATCATTGACGAATTCATCTTGTGTGTCCTCAACGACGGGAGACCGACGCGACTCGATCTATTCAGGGCTCGATCGTCGGCCATCGATTTGGCGTTGGCATCGCCGGGTGCTGGAATGAATCTGGGTTGGTCGGTGGACGATGATACACACGGAAGCGACCATTTTCTAATCTTGTTACCGATGCTAGGAGAGGCCAGAAAACCGAAATGTAGACGTGGTTGGAAGTTTGACCAAGCTAATTGGACGACATTTGCTAAGGTCGCCAGCGAGCTGTTGGTTCCCGATCGGAACTACACTGTGGAGGAAATCACTGAACATATCATAACTGCGGCGGAAGCGAGTATCCCAAGAACAAGTGAATGGATAGGCCGCAAGGCGGTTCATTGGTGGAACGAGGAGGTGAAGTGTTGTGTTAAAAGAAGAAGAAAACTGTTGAGAAAACTGAAAAGATTGGACAATGAGAATGAACAAAGACAAGCAGTGTTAGACGAACTTAAAAAAGTAAGAAGTGAAGTGAAAAAAATTATTAAAAAGGCAAAAGACGAAAGTTGGGAAAAAATTACGAAAGCTATTTCACCAGAGTCGCCCTCCCGTGAGGTGTGGGCCCAAGTTGAAAAACTGAAAGGAAACTATAAGAAGAAAAGTATTGTTCTTAATCTTGGCGGTGAGTGGAACGACGATCCAGAAGTGGTAGCGGAGTAGCTGGCTGACAACTTCGAGAAAGTATCGGCAGACAGTCCGGAATATGACGAAGTGTTTGAAAACCTGGAAGAAGAAGAAATCGTCAGTGAAATGGAGCGAACGGAAGCAGTTTTTAGTTATGAGGAATTCCAGTTTGCCCTTCGACGGGCGAAGGGTAAATCGACGGGATCCGACAACGTGAGTTATGAAATGGTAAAACATTTGCCTATCGTGGCGCAGCTTATATTACTGGATGCTTTCAACGAGGTGTGGATCAAGGGATGTATTCCGAAGACGTGGAAGTAGGGCGTCGTTATCCCTTTACTGAAGCAGGGAAAGAATGGCAGTTGCGAAAAGGATTATCGTCCAATAACACTGCTCAGTTGTTTGTCAGCTAGGGAACCGAGCTTCACCTAGCTACGATAGAACGAAATTAGCGATGCAATGGAAAACAGGAAGCACGTAGACTGTGCCCTGCTAGACCTTTCGAAGGCCTACGACAAGGTATGGAGAGAACCGATTATTCACACCCTGCGGAAATGGAGGGTATCCGGCAGAATGCTCAAATTTCTACAAAGTTTCCTAGAGGACAGGTGCTTCCGAGTGGCAGTGGAAGAAAAACAGTCGTCGTTACGTAACCAGGCGAATGGTGTACCGCAGGGAGCTGTATTGTCGGTAACGCTGTTCCTAGTGGCGATGCAACCGATCTTTACTCACATGCCAAAGGGGGTGCAGACTCTTTTATATGCAGATGATATCGTTATTACCGTTACTGGAAGAATGGCCAAAACGGTTAGAAGAAAGCTTCGAAGATCTGTCGATGCTGGCCTCCAATGGACCTCTGAGTCAGGGTTCAAGATTGCGTCCGATAAATGCCAGCTACTCCATTTCTGTGAAGGAAAACGCCATAGTAAAATTCCTGGGCTGTCAATTTAAATGAAGATAATCAAACCTTCGAGATCAGCGAGACTGCTGGGGGTGGTGATTGATAATAAACTGTCATTCATCCCCCACGTACAGGAAGTGAAGCGGAGCTCCAAGAGTCGTCTGAATGTACTGAAATTAATCGGCGGTCCACGTGGAAACGCAAACTGAAAGACTTTATTAAATATCGTGAACGGATGGATTGTCCCGAAGATATTCTACGGTATTAGCATGTACAGCAGAGGTGGGAAAAAGGCCATCAAGAAACTAGAGCCGACATATAATGAGGCCATCCGGAACTGCACGGGGGCCATGAGAACAAGTCCTATTCTATCTCTGATGGCGGAATCCGGACAGTTGCCTCTGGAATTTGCTGCAGCTGTGACGTTAATCAATTGTGCCAACCGTCTGGCAGTAGGATCAATCTCCCGTGAATCCTACCCGACAGCTAGGAGGGCTATGATTGAATACAAGGAGTTAACGGGATATGAACTACCACCGATTGCAAGGAAGCTCCGTGCTGGCTCCCGTGAGTGGTTTACCCCCAGGCCGTGCTTGGATTGGAGTTTGGAGAAGAAGATTCCCGCCGGATCGAGCTCGTCTGTGGCACCACAGGTATTTCTTGCTCACATCGACGAAGTCTACAGGAACTACAGGAAAATTTACACGGATGGATCGGTAGACAAGAATGAAGCCGGTTGTGCTTACTGGAGTAAAAAGAAGAGTGAAACATATCGTCTACCGGATGGATGTTCGGCTTTCCCAGCCGAAGCGTTTGCTATCTGGAAGGCGTTACAAAGAACGGTAGATCCGATTGAACCAACAGTTATTTTCACTGATTCGGCGTGAAGCATGAGAGCATTGGACCATTGAAGTTGTCACCCATGGATCCAACGCGCGGAGAAATTTTGGCATCAGTGGAGGCGATCTAGCGTAGTGGTAACATCCATGCCTCTCACGCTAAAGGTCACGAGTTCAATTTTCACTCCCGACATCTTCCAAAAATGGAAGTAAAAGTGACGAACCAGCCAAATGAGTTGAAAGTCACTATAATACAGATAAAAAAAAAAAAAAAAATTTGGCACCAGGTCAACGTAGCGATTTGTTGGGTTCCTGGACATTCTGTGATTCCTGGCAATGAGAAGACGGGCGAGTTGGCAGCAAAAGGAAGGAAGGAATCACACCACACGATATGCATTCCGGTCCCAAGAGAGGATATCGACCGAATGGTGAGGCACCGAATTCGCCAGGCATGGGAGAGCTCATGGAGAAGAAGTGACAAATTTTTAAGAGAGAAGAAATCAACAACAATGCCCTGGACGGACTGTGGAAAACCGCAAGAACAAAGAATATTGACCAGGCTACGTATTGGTCACACAAATTTGACTTATGGACATCTGTTGGAAGGAAAGGAGGCAAATCCGTATATATTCTGTGGTGAGAGGATGTCGGTGAAGCATCTTCTGGCAGACTGCCCAGGATTGACCCATGCGTGGAGCCGATACGGAATATGTGGTACGGTGGAAGAAATATTTGCTCCCGATCGGAAAGCAGAAGAGAAAGTGTTAAATTTCCTGAGAGAAGTTACATTAACTGATAAAATTTAGATGAAAAGTAACAAAAACAAAAAAAAAACAGAAAACAGCATCAAAAGTCGAAATAATTGCTAAATGTAACTAATTTGAACAGTGGCGAATAAGAATATTTTTTAAAGCCACTTTTATAAACCAACGTTATGTCGGTTGCATAATTTCGGACGTTTGAACGTTATGTAGGTCAAATTAATACAGTATATGAGATAACAGTCCATTTATTTAAGCGTATGTTTTAGAATGACAAGTTTGCAATTATACCTCGATGATTCGGTATATCAATGCCATCTATTCGGGCTCATCCCATGATTCATTTGATTGGTGCGTTAGTTTGCTGAATCAAACGCTGGTTGAAAGATAAGTAATACTTGATTGCTCGTGAATAATGTAGTTGTTGAACATATGGGAATGTAATTTTATTTTCCCTCTCTATAAATTACTCTAGAGGTAAAACATGACTACTATGTAAAATAATGAACATCTCGCGTATTCTTTTTTCTTAGCTCTGTCTTACTCGTTCGAATAGTGAGGAGCATTTAGTATAGGTCAAGGTTAGAATCATTTTGTAAAAACCATTCCTACAATTTTGTTGAATAATAATACCTTCTTCAACTCATAGAAACTCCGAATTTATCCACCTCACGATCAGTATAATCTATGCTACACCCATATGGGATTCAGAATTTCTGTAATTTGATATACGGGACATGAACTGAAACTGATCAGCAGCGTCTGAAATGACGATTTTCCCAGGTTTCTCAGTTTAAAAGTACGTTTTAGGGAAACATATTCCGATCTGCACAACGACAGGCGAGTACAAAAGTACTCAACACCAAAAAATACCCCCGACTTGCATGTATTTGCAAAGCAAATTCCCCCAGGCCCATTAATTTTAATGTCCGTGTTAGGGAAACACAGCTCAGTGGGAAAAAATACCCCCGACTTGCATGTATATTTGCAAAGCGGATTTCCACAGGTACATCGATTTTGAAGTCTGTGTTGTGGAAACCGTAAATCGGGCCAATCAAAACTTGGCAGTTAGGGCGTTTAGATAACGCTAGACATTTTACAGTTATTCAATTGTTCATCTCATGAAAAATAAAATTTTATTATTTGTGATAGACATGTAGAAATATTTCCTATCATTTGATGCAAACATCTTTTCGATCTGTTAAGAAATGTTCGAGTTATAAGCATTCGAAATACAGATAAGATTAGCACACAAATCGGCAGAACAAATGTGTGGGAAAAAGGGAAGTTCATCCAGTTTTCATGAATTTAAACTGTTTAGAGATAAGCGAATTGTAATGTATAGCATAGCAAAAAAATCTTAGAGAATTTCCGATTCGATTGGGTTGCAAATAATTTATTTCATAAAAACGTGACCTGTTTTCTGATTTGGCACCCTTTCTGAAAGACGTAGTTCTACGTCAAAACAGTATCTTGTGAATGCTTTGCAATGATAGAGTCCTTTTTTTCCTTGTTTGAAACTTATTATCACTTTTTTAATATTCTTTTATTCAAAGAATGTCTTGAAAACAATATCGTTGAAAATATCTATTACGTAGAAAGAAAAAAAACAATGGCCTTATTCGTTATAACTACCGTCCTGATTCGGATCTTGGCCACCAATTGCGAATGTTTGAATTACAAAACCAATTCTTCAATGTTAGAAGAACTTTACAGTTATTATTTTATACTCAAAATATAAAAAAATCAATATTATACATAATCATAATAATGAATCGATTGATTGAGTAATGATCATTCTTTCTAATAAGAGATTGGCCTCCATTGCCGTTTTATGGTGTTGCAACTCTCTATTAGGCTAATCCTAAGATAAGAAACAAAAAATTCATTCATTCAAGACAATCGAAAGTAGACCTCTCGCCATGCTTCAATGGACCTACGGAAGCTATATAATTAGTCCCTAATTACATGCCATAGCGCATTTACCGATTACAAATAAACAAATTTATGTCCTTTGGATACGCCAGAATTTCGTTCCAAAAATGCCACCAGACGGATAAATTGCTGTTTGTTTATCTTTTCTTTCCTAACAAGACAATACAAGACAAGATTCAAAATGTTAGCAAAAAAAGGTAAATAAATACGAAATTAAACTTACTCCATTCCGCGTGATTAGCTTTCACCACCTAAAACACAAGTGACAAATATACTTGATTTTCTCAATGACATGACAGTATCGTGGTATTCATAATAACACCGAGTTCATCAAAGTTGTCACGACGGATGAACTCTTCCGGATACTACACACGCGGTGGCAGCCGTAATAACGTTGTATACAATTCACTTCGTTTTCACCGTGAAGTGACGATCGTGATCAGGCCCATATTCTCGTTCATGTTCTTCTTTATCCTCTTACTTTCCAACTTCATTATGTGATGAAGTGTAATATTATCACGCTTTTATATAACAGCACTGGTTGCTATATGGATAGCGTGGTCGTGTGAAATAACTTTACATTCCAGCCGGCCTTGGTTCGATTGACGTCGTATGGACTTTTTTTTGCACAATCCCAAATGAAATGAGAAAAGAAAAAAGAAAAAGATGTCTGCTCGCATACATACAAACCTTTTTTTAAGCTCTTAAAACAGCTCATTATTTGCGCATTTGACCCTCCAGCACACGAAATGGCATTATTTCTGCCAAAGATGAAATGTTTTCAGCCAACGCTAGTTTGGGTGTAGACTTAAGCGTTCGTTTACTGAATGTATTCTTCGGGATTTGAACACACCGAATGTTGCCACCAGAATCTCTGTAACTCTTTTGAAAAACTCTAAACATTAGAATCAGGAAGCACTTCTCATAGCAACACCCTTCGTAGTTGATTCTGTAATGTCATGGCATAATTTTATTTTATCTGCTTGACATGATATTTACAAAATTTGATCTTAGCACCCACGTTGAAAATTCTACTTGTACAGAAATGAAGGCATCTTCCAGGTCACAAATTCTATAAGGCTAAAAAAAGTTTAAGTTTATTTTCATTACTGAAGGATCTGACTGGATAAGAAAGCTGCTTCGAAAATATTAAACAGGGTACCAAATAAGAAAATTTTACCAATTTCACCACAAACCGTAGATCCTATGGTGAAAAACTTACCTTTTCGTGTTATTTACGCCATTCTCAATAGCATCGGGATGAAAATTTGGATAAAAAATTTGAAAGTGTATCTTACACCATCGTGTATTAAGAATTATTGTCAAATAAAATTTCCTCAAAAATTCAATCGATGTAGAAATTTGAAGCGTTCCGTGATACAATACAATAGTCTTTTTAAATTTCTTCGGGGGTTTTCGAAAAAATTTGTTTTTTTTAGAATTTTTAGACCCACTACTGCTTCAGTTTCTAGTTGAATGGGTTCGCACATATTGTCTGGATATTTGTGATTTTTTTGTGCAAAAAATCTTTCTATTTTTTCACCGTCTGCAATTTTGTGACTTTCCCAAAATCTATGATTTCCAGATCAACATGTCAAAAGGGTCTATCTTCTTTGATCGATTCTCTTCATCGACATTCTTCTTCATTATTAACTCAGTAGTAACAGGATTTGCTGATGTGTTCGACGACAAGGAGTGTGAAAGGGGACCTCGTTTATCAAACTACATGGCAAAACTGGAGCAAAATCTGAGAATCGATTAAAAAAGATAGACCCTTTTGACATGTTGATCTAGATTTTATTGTTTTCGTGAAATCAAGAGGGCCTGGTAAGGTAAACCTATAAAAAGTACTCTAAGCCTTATCACTAACACTATGGAAAGTATTGCATACTTAATAAGAAATTTGAGGATTTTTTTGAATACCTATATGGTTCACCATAGGACTTATGGAACTATTCTACGCCAAATCAACCGAAAAACAGCAAATCTCTACGCGACTCTCGTCGATTTAATTGAAACCTGGTACCGTAAACCGGGGGCAAATTGATCAGATAAATGTAAATATTTCCAAAATTTTCGTATTTAATTTATACCCAATTATTTTTAATACCAAAACTGTATGAAAATGTTTAGTAGAAAAATTCGCCTGTTCATTTAAATGGTAACTTAATGGTTTGAGCATACAAAATTCTGATTTAATCCACCTAGAGGTGTAGTAGTGCCTTTCTCATATATCGATTGAAAGTTTAATTCGCTGGTCATCCGAAGACCTTCCAGGTTATCCTAATGTGGCCGAAAACCTTTTAAATGATGACCAATGTGCGAGTTTTCACGAATCATGAAGTTCAATATGCCGCATGATGGAATGATGGTTTTGGTCATATTATGATCACTTACCTTGGAAACCTGATCCGGAATATATCCAGGTTACGTCAGCGCGGTCATGTATGCTTGACTTGGCCAGCTGATTTCGCATTTTAAATTATTTCAAATGAATAGTTGAGATCAGTTTTTGCGCCCAGCCGCTTTTAGTAAATTCCAGTCATTTTGAACGAAAATAAAACTTTTGATCTTACTTTAAACAACACTCAAAGTATGAAGTAGTAAACAAACAGTATGGTTACTTCTGAAGCCGATTAATAAAGTGATATTTTATCTGGTTAGTGAAAAAATTGGTTTTCATGGTACTTTTTTGTAAAATTGATTTTTTTCACCTGTTCCAATTGTATTTGCAACTACTTTATTACATTTTCAACTCGTAAAATACCAACTGGATTTGAATTAATAAGTTAAGTTTCTATCAATATCGTTTTAATGTGTTGAAAATATGTTTCTTCTTCATGCATAGAAATCGAAACGAAAATGCTTTCCAGAAAAACATGAATTCTTATCTAAATCCAGCCAGTCCATGCCAAACCGATATAGTGGTTCTCAGATTTTCGTGAAAAGAGGTAATTTTGTTTTTTACCGCAAAACATGAGACCCCTATTGTTTTTATTTCTTCATGAGACTTTTTAGGGTGGTCCGAAAAATCAACTTTTTCCCCTTTTTTCCAAAAATGCCTTTTTTTTAATTCATAACTTTAGTACTTCAATACGATTCCAATGAACAACGTATCAAATTACAGACAATAGACTTCTTTGAAAAAATGTCACACTTGCAAAAAAATTGGATTTTGTTTTCATAATTATTGGTTGTATTTGTTTCTTTTATGCTTTACATGGTCTCGTGACCAAGGGCGCTATATTTTTTTATATTTTTTCTTAAAAGCTGAGACATAGTCGTAACATATCCAAAATTCAGAAAGGTGTGATTTTTTGTTCTTGAGATATGATTTTTTCAAAATTGACCGATGGTACATTTGATGGTCATTTGTCCTTTTTTTCCAAAAACAGGAAGTGGGTTATATCTATGGTATAACCGCAGGGGTGACGTAGGACTATCGTTGAATTAGAGATCATTTGTTTGAAGTTGAATCTAAATCCATCCTGAATGAATGAATAAATAAATATTTGGGTGACTTCAAAAACGAGAGTGTTACTTTGAAGACTCAAGGTTTTATGCATCCAATATTGGATACAAAAAACCTTGTTCTGAAGAATAATCTTCAGAAGCTTTCCTGTTAACTGCACTTGATTGACAAATCACAAAACCAAATGTATGTGGTCGCAGTATTATATGGATAGAAAACATTAAAATAAACTCGTTTGAATGTAATTTTCAATTCCAAGGGGAACTGGCAGATTATTTTTCAGCAACGATCATTTCTTTCCAGGTTTCCTCTCGATAACCAGCAAACGAAAAGAGTTGCGCGCGTGTATGTGTGTGTGTGTGTGTGGCGGCTGCTTCTATGTCTTCCCGAGGAACCGTATTTCGATGCTGATACTCTCTTGGTCACCTTCTCTTCTCCTTCTGATCGATCGGCTTTTCTGCGCTCCCTCACAGTTAAATCAAACTGATTGCATTTCAGGTCAGGTCAAACCAGGTAATGAATACCTCGATCCCTCGCCGTTCAGCTCGTTCAGTTCAGTTCATGTTGTCTTGTCGATGTCCTCAGGCGTCGTTCACAAATTACGTAACGCAAAAATCCGGATTTTGAACCTCCCCCACCCTTTCGTAACGCAATTTCCTATCTCTAATAAACAGAAAGTAACGCAACATCTAACCCCTCCCCCCTTATCGCGTTACGTAATTTGTGCACGACGCCTCACGAAAAATGAATGGGTTTCACCACCAGAATACCATTTCAGTATGCTTTTCGTGCGTGATTGAATCGAGAGAAGGTGTGGTTTACGATGGCAATTTGGAAGGCAAACTAGAGGAGAATGAACTCTCTGAGTATGAAAATTTCGGCGACTGAGCAATAATCGATTGAAAATTATATAATTTTGGCGATACGAAACATTTTCCGTTTTTCATGTTATACATCCATTATTGGATACGAAAATATCCTACTGATGGGAAAGAATAATCTTCAGAAGCTTTCCAGCTAATTACACTTGATTGAAAAATTACGAAATCAAATGTATTTGGTCGCTGTGTTCGCCATATAATTAGAAAACATTAAAATAAACTCTTTCGCATGGATGTATTCTTCAATTCCCAGGGAACTGTCAGATTATTTTTCAGCAACGATTAGATCTTTCCGGAATTTTCTCGATGCTGTATGGCATCCAAACGAAAATTCTCGTTTCAGTTTGGCCTGCAAAAAACTTTTCTGAACTCTAATCCATCAAATCTGGAGCCCTCAAAAGGGCCGTTGATTATATGCTAAGCTAATATAGCACCCTCTACTTGGATTCGACGGGCCAGCTGAATGTCCTTGGGCATGATGTGACGCGTTTTACGTGGATAGCACACAAATTTGTATCTTCGAATAAGCATCCTGCAGCGTCATAACCGCGGAACTTTGGAAGCGCAAGTCGGTTTTGAAGTCCTGAGCAATTCCACGATCCAAAAGCTGCAAAGGTAGCTTGCGGATCAGCAATTCGGTCGACTTCCGATAGCGATGAATTTCACGCAAAGTTCCCGGTCGATAGCGATGTGGCTTCTTCACCTATCCTGCGGCTGGTGCGCTTATCCGAGCTGCTTTCGTGTGCCTTACCACTGAAAGACTAACCTGCTATCTGCTTGGTCCCAAACAAACGAGTCGTCACGGTGCGAGAGTAGAGTAAGAAATGAACGAAAGCAAAGGAAGCGTCATTTTATAACCTGTTTTCGAAGCTATCATTAAGCTATTGAAACAATTTTCCGACTCAATAAATAGCAATTGTAACGCCCGAGCGGTCTGGGGCACTTTTCTTTTTTGTTCTATCGAGAGAAACAACTGTTCTTCTCGATGTTCAACTATCAACTGTTTTATTTTTTCTCTCTAATCCTCGATCCCTCTGTGAGGATGTACAGAACTCTAAAAACGTTAGAACTAACTTACTGGCTACCTGCTATGTGTAGGGAATTTTCAACTTGCACAGTATGGAAAATTCCATCGTTCCTGTGGGAAAATCCTTGGTTGGATTCTCCCCTATCTTCAGTAGGAATCTTTCTTATTGTAAATACTTATCCATATTGAAATTATCTGAGATGTTCTATTCGTGGGAGAGGGTCACTGCATCTCCCCCTACTCAATGAGTTTTAGGGGAAACTAGAAGAGTTTCCTCTAAAATTGGTCTGTGAGATTATTTTTATATATAACTGATTGTATATTATTTCAATTTTTGTGTGTTCTTCATTTGCTATGATATCTGTATTTGTTTATCTCATCTCCCTCAATTCTGAAATTCCGCAATTCCAAATGAAAAATAAAAATATCATATCTCAATAAAATTTCCCAAACAGTCTTATCGATCAACATTGTAGAGCCTTCAAGCTACATTGAAAATATTTCCTCGCATATCCGCATAATTATTAATATCCCCTTGTTTATTCTTTCATTTTATATATTAGAAGAGTGTGTATTGCTCTTCCATTAATTTTTCTCGCATTTCTTAATTTTCTTCGCATTTATATATTTTTATCTCATTTATATATTTGATCATGTAATTGTATCCCACATTTTCAGTTACTTCTGAACTTTCAAGTTAGTTCAATACATGCATGCCCTTACAAGAAAGAATTCCCGGTTTTCCAGCCCTTCGATCCATTCAAAAGCTATGATTGCGATTGATGGACACATTCTTGTTAAATTGGCTGTAGACATGTATGGCTGAATCTATCACTTTTTCTAAAAATCCCACTTTAAAGTGTGTTTGTGAAATTTGAAACCAAACCTGTTTAAATTATCGATAAGTACATTTCCCCATCTTTCCCTGTTCATATAATTGAAGTATGGGAGATATGATTGTGTTTTCAAAACAGAATAAACAGTTCTTACAGAATTGAATAACCCTAGTTTTTTTTCCTCGCATCTGCTGAATGCATCGTTTCAAATGCATCAGCGATTTCTCGTATTTTTTTAATAGTATACTTTTATCATTTTTTATATATTTTTTTTTATAAAATTGTTTAACTATCTTAATTAGGTGCCACTTAGCTTTATTAACGTTTTCCTCCAACCAGAATCCTGCTAGAAGTTCCCCTTCTCATAATACTGGCATCATGATAACGCAGCCAATCCTGCCGGTCTTTAGTCACCGCCACTGACGTATCCCGATATTACGGTGTTTCCCTTTTTTGAATACATCACTGCCATCAAACTGCTTCCATTTTAAGTTATTGCACTTGATCAACAGTTTTGCGTTGAGATGAACCGTCTCTTCCACAGCATTGCCTTCCGACACATGTTTCGTCTTCATTCTGGCTGTTGAGATTAGGCACTGTTGTAATATTTTTGTACCGTTTCGTTTAATCCAATCTGTTTTGATAGTTTCTATTCAAACGTTTTTTCACTTGGTGGGATAACCACTTCGATTCAGACTTTGGTTTTCTGGTTTTGCTTCCATACACTTTGGAAGATCCAATGTCACTTGATCTGCTGTCAATTACGATCGCTACTTAATTTTTTAACTTTTGTTCCACAATGTTTCTGATACTTTTTTTTTCATTGATTATATTTTTGATTCGATTCTCGATTCGAATTTTCTTCTCACACTTTCGATTGAAATTGTTCCGTCACAAAAACAAAAGATCCTTCTTGATTCGAAGAATAAAATGTGCCGCGTACACTGAAATTGGTTGTCGATAACGCACTCGCGCTAGCATCCAAATAATCACTTAATGGGTGGGCTGCTGTCCCCACTTGGACAGCATCCCACCGCTGTCACCAAATGTAACGCCCCGAGCGGTCTGGGGCACTTTTCTTTTTTGTTCTATCGAGAGAAACAACTGTTCTTCTCGATGTTCAACTATCAACTGATTTATTTTTTCTCTCTAATCCTCGATCCCTCTGTGAGGATGTACAGAACTCTAAAAACGTTAGAACTAACTTACTGGCTACCTGCTATGTGTAGGGAATTTTCAACTTGCACAGTATGGGAAATTCCATCGTTCCTGTGGGAAAATCCTTGGTTGGATTCTCCCCTATCTTCAGTAGGAATCTTTCTTATTGTAAATACTTATCCATATTGAAATTATCTGAGATGTTCTATTCGTGGGAGAGGGTCACTGCACAATCATATAACTCTTGGACATTTTATCTTTTGTATGAAATGATTATCACTGTTCCGTTGATCCGAAGCAGAATGAATCACGCTTAAAGAAGGAATGGATTTTTTCTTGGAATTTACTCAGCAAAAATAATGCCCTTTCCCAACACTTAAAAACGACAAACGGTAAACAGTTTCATTAAAGTGATTTCTTCGATATGGGGATATATTCACTACATCATGTCATGTATTTCATATTCTTCATTATGAAATCCATATCCATGGCACCTATCGGTATCGAATTATCATCGACACCACGATTTTCGCTAAATGCTCCTTTCAGTTCGGCCTGTAAAAAACTTTTCTGAACTCTAATCCATCAAATTTGGAGCCCTGAAAAGGGCTGTTGATTATATGCTAAGCTAATATAGCACGCTCTCCTCGGATACGATGGGCCAGCTGGATGTCCTTGGGCATGATGTGACGCGTTTTGCATGGATAGCACACAAATTGGTATCTTCGTATAAGCCTCCTGCAGCGTCATAACCGCGGAACTTTGGAAGCGCAAGTCGGTTTTGAAGTCCTGAGCAATTCCACGAACCAAATGCTGCAAAGGTAGCTTGCGGATCAGCAATTCGGTCGACTTCTGATAGCGACGAATTTCATGCGAAGTTCCCGATCGATAGCGATGTGGCTTCTTCACGCTTCCTGCGGCTGATGCGCTTATCCGAGCTGCTTTCGTGGTGCCTTACCACCGAAAGACTAACGAGCTGTCTGCTTAGTCCCGATGAAACGAGTCCTCACGGTGCGAGAGTAGAGTAAGAAATGAACGAAAGCAAGGGAAGTGTCATTTTATAAAACATAAAAGAATCGAATGTAAACCCCACCCTCTTTATTGTATAAGCTTATATAATAAGGGTGGGATTTAGATTCTATACTTTTATGGTTTATAAAATGACGCTTCCTTTGCTTTCGTTTAGAGACGAATGAACTCTCAGAGTTTAAAGTCTCTCTAATTCAATACCTTCCTTCCTTCCTGCTTTCGTTCATTTCTTACTCTACTCTCGCACCGTGAGGACTCGAGCTCGTTAGTCTTTCGCAGACAGCTCGTTAGTCATTCGGTGGTAAGGCACACGAAGTCAGCTCGGATAAGCGCACCAGTAGCAGGATAGGTGGAGAAGCCACATCGCTATCGACCGGGAACTTCGCACGAAATTCGTCGCTATCAGAAGTCGACCGAATTGCTGATCCGCAGCTACCTTTGCAGCATTTGGATCGTGGAATTGCTCAGGACTTCAAAACCTACTTGCGCTTCCAAAGTTCCGCGGCTCTGACGCTGCAGGATGCTTATTCGAAGATACCAATTTGTGTGCTATCCATGCAAAACGCGTCACATCATGCCCAAGGACATCCAGCTGGCCCATCGTATCCGAGGAGAGCGTGCTATATTAGCTTAGCATATAATCAACGGCCCTTTTGAGGGCTCCAAATTTGATGGATTAGAGTACAGAAAAGTTTTTTACAGGCCGAACTGAAAGGAGCATTTAGCGAAAATCGTGGTTTCGATAATAATTCGTTACCGATAGGTGCCATGGATATGGATTTCTTAATGAAGAATATGAAATACATGACATGATGTAGTGAATATATCCGAAGAAATCACTTTGGTGAAACTGCATTATAAAATTATTTGTGTACGAATGCCGCAATCGATAGTCGACTCTAATTTGCGCTGGGTAATTTCCTCGGAGGACTCGATTCCTCCTTTGAACATTAATAATCTCTTTCTGGCAAAACGATGTGGTATGAATCACATTATTTGAATGATAGAATGAAGAAGTTTTCTGCCAATTTCCTTCAACCTCCAAACGTATCTTTCTCCCGTTTGTCGTTTTCGCGTTCGCTAATCCTTTCTCACAACACCCATTTCTCGTTTGAGAAATTGTTGAGTAAACATTGTTTGCTAGTGCGCGTAGAGCGGGAATTCCTAAAGATTCATTGCACCTCTAATAAATTGCCGAAAGACGTGGTCTTACGTTGATCGCACTTGATTGAAAAAATCCAAAACGAAATGTATTTGGTCGCAGCATTATATGAGTAGAAAGCAAATAATCGCTCGAAAATGACTTGATTTTCGCGATGTGAAACATTTTCCGTTTTTCATGTTATGCATTCAATATTGGATACGAAAATTTCCACTGATGGGGAAAAAAAAATATTCAGAAGCTTTCCTGTTAATTGCGATTGATTTAAAAATAACAAAACCAAATGTATTTGGTTGCAGTGTTATATGGATAGAAAACATTAAAATAAACTCTTTCGCATGAATGTATTTTTCAATTCGCAGGGGAACTGGCAGATTATTTTTCAGCAACGATGATAGCAACGAGAATTCCGCGCGTGTGTGTGTGTGTGTGTGTGTGGCGGCTGCTCCGATGTTTCAAGCGGAACCGTGGCATCACTCTCCTCCTGATGGATTCCCTTTTGGCCTTAGGTGCACAAACAGGCTCTTGGTGACACCGTTCATCAGCGTTTTTATGATAAACGAAATTAGCTTCACAACAACAGCGACAACATGCTCCAATCGCTGTTCAATCATAACTGAGTGGGTTTACGAGCGGCGCTAGCTTATATACCGATTGGTGATTTCAATAGCCTGTTTTGAAAGCAATTTTAAGACTATTGAAACAAGTTTTTGGATGAAAAAGTAACAAGTATATGACGCGTAGACATTTTATCTTTCAAATGAAGTGTTTATCATACCATTTCGTTCAGTTGTTTAAGAGCTATTAACGCTCAAAATCTCGGTCTCCAGCGTAACGCTTTCGTTCTCGAAACTTTGGTTTTACACCCCGGTATAGAAATGAAAGACGTAGTCCTACGTCAAAATGATTTTTTTCAAAAACCCATAACGTTTGAACTACTCGGCCGATTCAGATGATCAATATATCAATTTAAAGCTAATGAGTTGGTCTTGGTTGGTCTTTTAAGAAATACCACACTTGCGTGGAAATTGGATTCCAGTTGCATAGATGTAGTAGTCTCATAGGAATAGTGTACGAAAAAGCAACATTTTGCCGCACGCTTTTTTACAAATTCTGCGTACTTTCATGAAATCGGATCTAAAAACAATTATAAGAAACATTTCAACAATTTTCCAAAATTGATCTTTTTAAAAAAATCATAACTATTTTGTCCATTATTTTTTCCATTTTGGCGCACTGTGCAATAAACTTCATTAGTTGACCACTGTAACAAATTTAAAAAAAATTAAAAACATTTTTTTTGGGAAAATTGAGTTTTAAATCCTCTTCAATATATATAAAAATGAATCTCTGTCTGTCTGTCTGATTCTTATGGACTCGGAAAGTACTGAATCGATCGACATGAAAATAGGTATGTAGGGGTTTTTGGGGCCGTGGAAGGTTTTCATGATAGTTTGAGACCCCTCCCCCCTCTCTAAGGGGGGGTTGCCATACAAATTTCATACACATTTCTGCATTACTCGAGAATTAATCAAGCAAATGAAACTAAATTGGGCATATGAATGTTTTATGCAAATGAAACACAAATTTCTGCATTACTCGAAAATTAATCAAGCAAATAAAACGGAATTTGGTATGTGGAGGTTTTAGGATGCAATAAATGATTCTATGGTAGTTAAATACTCCTCCCCCTTCTCTTAGGGCGGTGGGGGGGGGGCTGCCATACAAATTTAACACAAATTTCTGAATTACTCGAGAATTGATCAAGCAAATGAAACCAAATTAGGCATATGGAGGTTTAAGGGTGCAATAAATGTTTCTACTAATCAAGCAAACGGAACCAAATTTGGTATGTGGAGGTTTGAGGGGCATGAAACATTTCTAAAATTTTCTGAAACATTTTTTTTCACATTTTAATTTCTATTTTATCATATTTTCTGTATCAAACATTTATTCCATGTAACGGAGAAACATGTTATTAGCAAGTGGTTCAAAAATCTTGAACGAGAATTGTGTCTGAAAATAATCTGATATAATAATGATGAGTTGTGGCAGGAGTACTAGGAATTTTATAGTAAAAGGTAAATTCAACGGGGTCGATTAGAAGATCAATCAATGAACAGTTTTTCGATTGGACACATGAACTTGCGCTTAGTAAGAAAACGTGAATGTTTGAAGGTATTGATAACAAAAAGCAAATTTTGGGCGGGACGAAGTTTGCCGGGTCAGCTAATTAAAAAAATCGACCTTCGAATTCAAATCGTATCGCTCATTTTCCGAATCATGAAACGTATTGCCACATAAAAAAAACAGTCGGCATGTGTCAAATTGAAACGGAATTGTGATTTGAATCTGCGTCCTCATAATTCTGGAGAAAATCAAAATACGAAGGTCGAGACAACAAAAATTCCGTTCGATTTCACCATCACATATTTTTATATTAAAGAAGAAAGGTAAATATGCCTCCTACGGAATAAGGATACACAAATAAATGCTTGTTTTATATTTATTCTCTGTCGAAATATCTTCGACCCGTATTTTTTATTCCGCACTTATTCTGTACCATCCCGAATAATAGTGATCTGAAAATTCGGCACATTTTTGATTTTGCCGAACATGCTCATTTTAAAAAATGTAGCTTTTCATTCGATTTTTCTGCTGAAAATGAAATATATTTAAATTTCATGTTTCGACTTTCACGACTTCCTTTATGCAAAAATTATTGAAAGGATTATTTTTTTATGGTTTTTGTGTTGTCAAGACCGTAAAGCCGTAAAATCTGAGACATTTTTCACATATATATCCCATTTATTTATTTATTAGGCTCATTAGCATTTAGCTGTAACAGAGCCGGGTTTAATCGTGTACATGTACATATGTTTATGTTTCTATGAATTATGAATTACACAGTAATTAGTAGTAACCATTTAGGCGTTAAGTTTTCTGTTCCATTACATTATGGTAAATTACACAGTAGTAGCCATTTAGGCGTAAGGGTATTATTTCTATTCATCCATTGTTCAGCAGACCGGACAACGGTGACAGTTGATATTGATTATTGTTGGGTTATTTATAGAACAGCAGCCCGATGTTTCTTGCAGAGCAGAGCAGTTGTATGGATGAATCGATCTTTGTTCCACCGTGGATCGATTTCCATCGCTGATGATGGTTGCGTGGACGTGATTATTCTATAACAACACAAAGATGGTCAATTGAGGGCCCTGAGTTTGAACTCACGATCGATCGCTTGGTAAGCGAACGCTTAACCAAGTGGCTACGAACACCCCCCATTTTTCACATAGTATAACAAACTTTATTGATAGATATGTATTTACGATATTTTTTCAAACATTAACTCATATGTTTTATTTCATAAAAATATCACTCAATAACGGAAATATTAGGTTGGGGAAAAAGTTATCCATTATTTTCTCGGTAGCTGACTTTAGTGATCAATATCTCGCGTAACATCGATCATACAATTTCAAGGTAAGGCTCGCTGTAAGGATGTCATTTCAAACTAAAAAAAAATTTTGCTGTTTTTTGTTTGTTCCATTCAGTTGTGAGTTACAGGATGTTATCAATGGAGGCTAAAAAAGAGAAAATTCGGTACATTTTACACTTTTTCTTTTATAAATGCGAAAATGAATGGTGTTTATGTTGCCGATTCTACAACATGAAAAATACGCGCAATTTAATTCATTTTTAATTTTTTTTAAATATTTTTTTTATTTTTGTTTTAATTTTTCTTTTAGTGCAATACACTAAATTGAGATATCTTCTGTCAACAAATGGACCGTTTGAAGCTAGCGATTGACAAGAAACGTCCACAATCAGCCAACAGAGGAGATGTTTTGTTCCATCAGCACAACGCAAGGCCACACAATTCCAGGAGCTTGATTGGGATATTTTAATACATCCACCATATAGTAGAGATCTGGCACCAAGCGATTACCATCTTTTTCTCGCATTGCAAAATTTCCGGAGTGATAAAAAATTGGGATCATTGTTAAAATCTATTGCTAGAGTTTTTCGTCAATAAGGACCAAGACCTCTATGACAGAGACATTATGAAGCTACCTTCAGAATGGCAATAAATTTTACAACAATGCTGTGCATATTTGATCCAAATCGGATAATTAAAAAAAGTTTTAAATTTCACTCAAAAATAATGGACTACTTTTTGCCCAACGTAATATGTGCCCTCTTAATATTTCCAATAGGTCACGTAAAATAAGTCTCAGGGTTCCAGAAATTACAAAAATAGAAAGTATTTGATCTAAACACCACAAAAACCATGAAAACGAAAGCAATTCCAAGCAATTCGAAGCAATTCAAAGGTTACCGAAAAATTCCGAAAAATTTACAAACAAAACAAAGAAATAATATATCCCAGAAACGAAAGATATATCTTTCTTAATGTTTGATGTTTTGTGTAAAAAGAGTCCCAGCTTTCCTAAAAATAACTAGAAACTGATAGGACTATCTCAAAAAATCTGGATTTTATTTAAAAAAAATTGACAAGCCCTTTTTATACATTCCTCCCCTATTTGTCTCCACTTGCCAAATAGTTTCCTCACAGCGGTCTCGGGCCGAACTCTGACTCCGAGGTGTGACGCCATTAACGGCTGATTCTGCGCTCAAGACACGCCACTTAACGCTACCAGCGGGGCCAAGCTGATCGAAATCAGCGATAAGCGTTGAGCCAATTACGGTTCCACAAAATTGTCCCAACAAACCAAAGCACGAAACGTGCCAAAAACAATTCCGATGCAAAATACGTGAGAGTGTTTATAATTAACCGGGGCAAAATTGAGCTGATGGTGGTGCCTAATCGATTCCTCTCCCTATCGGGAGGCTGGATGTTGGGAAGAGCGAAAAAAAACAATAAAAAACACGAACTGCAGTAGGTAGTGCGAGGAAAACACCACAGGTGACATCTGATTCCTTTTGCTTTTTTGCTCAACAAGATATTTAGAACTCCCGGGGACAAGGGGAAAAAATCAAACACAAATTCCGATTTCAAATGAAGGAAAAAAAGACCTAAATTGAAAGTGTTTCTTAATGCGCCTCTTCGGTTGGAATTTCCGCTGTATTAATTTTTACCACTTCTCTACCTGAGGATGGAGCGTCGTCTTGGGTGCATGCAAATGTTGGCCCCATGCAGAAATCGAAACCTAACGCACTGCTCACCGAAATCCCATAAATTACCCAATCAGGTGGTACATCGGACTGGATGTCAACCAAAGCTGCACACGGAGTGCACACACAATCCGATCAACTGGAAGGACCCAAAACAATATTTGGGCAGTTTTTGGCTGGTGCAAGGCAAAGCTTGAACAGAGCGTAAATCAAGTATATTTTCGAGAACTTCTTTTTGCGTCTGCGCCTGGCGACGCGACCGGTTTTCGTCGGTCTTTCGCTGGTGGCTTACCGGGTTCTTTTCGCTTCGGCTGGAAACAATCGGTCCATACGGGAGACAAGCAAGTTTGACCATGACCACATCGCGGTTGCGCTCGAATCGAGATTATCGGTTCATTTTCCGAACGCATCGGTCGTTCGTCACGATGTTGGGTTCCAGGGAGGCTCCGTTAGAGGGATGACATTGGAATATTGCAATCTCATATTAGCCAAGATAAGAAGCAACGTTTTCGGACAGAGGAAATGTTCATTTGACCTTGTTAGGTTTAGATGAATGTCCAGCATCCCATTAGCGGTTTGCTGTCTTTCTTTCCAAAGCTGTCACAAACGTCCATTGATAAAGATGTCCCCGAATGAGAACGGGTCGACCCGTAGCTTTTTTTCCAAAGTTTAAACTGATGATATTGGAGAAACTATATTAAAGAAAACCTTCTCTTCTCTCGTGTGAAACTCGTCTTTGTCGCACGTCAGCTGGAAGTTGCAAAAGGGGAACTCAACCAACAGGTTGGAGGGAAATAAAAACAGCGATTCGATATTTCGCCTGTTGATGCGTTTCGATATGTAGGTGATTTTTTTCGCAACGTGATTGTGCATTGTGGGCAGCCCTTATGATTGAAAAATGATCAAAACGTGAAATAAGGCTGGTTTGGACATACCAAGAAGCGTGACGAGCCAACCTCGCAGTGAATTTCGAGCTTCAGGACGTAGACATATTAGTACCTTTTGGTAATCATAATAGAGTAATCCAGTGGAATCAGATCCGTAGAGTTGGTAGAATATTGTAGATAAATCATTGTAAATTGTTTTTAAGCCATTATTGGTTAACACGCGACTTATGGGATGGCATCGATTCCTACTGGAACGTTCACCTTTTTCCACTGAAATGGTCACGGCTTCTGGGAACGAACTTCCAAGAACATGTTTTTGGAACACTTGTTGAGTTCACTTCAACTTATCGAACCAAACACAATAACAATATTGTAAACAATCAACTCTTTGCGGTCGTATTAAATTTAAACATGGATGTCGTACTGGTCGAAATTACTTTTCCTTGAAGTAGTAGTGATGCATAACTTGTAAGATTATGAAAAATTGACGCTTGACGTTGGACCACGGCAAAGGAGCTGGAAGAAAACCGGGACCGGAGAACAAAAAGACGGAGGGAAAGGTGAAGCGGATGATTAAAGCAAATCTCAACGTCTCAAGCCGTGATTTGACTAGAAAGATCGGCATGTCGCAGAGCTACGTCCAGAATGCAAAGAAGAGAGCTGGACTACATACATACAAGGTACAGAACTTCCGAAACCGCGATGAGCGGCAACAATCGACGGCTTAAACTCGGGCACGGAAGCTCTACGAGAAGATGCTGACAAAATATGGCTGCTGTGTGATGGACGACGAAACGTATATAAAAGCCGATTCGAAGCAAATTCCGGGGTTGGAGTTTTTCACCGGCAAGAGCAAGTTCGATGTGGACGACAAATTTAAGAAGAAGAAAATGTCGAAGTTCGTCTCCAAATATCTCGTTTGGCAGGCCATCTGCTCTTGCGGACTGAGGAGTGAGCCTTTCGTAAACGGCGAGATCTACAAATCTGAGTGCCTCGAGAAGCGCCTTTTGCCGTTCTTGCAGCAGCACGACGAAGCTCCGCTATTTTGGCCAGCTTTGGCATCATGCCACTATTCTAAAAGTGTCCTGGAGTGGTATAAGGCCAATTCTGTCCATTTTGTTCCAAAGGACATGAACCCGCCAAACTGTCCGGAGCTGCGCCCGGTGGAGCAGTACTGGGCAATAATGAAGCGGGAACTTCGGAAGAGCAAGAAGACAGTCAAAGACGAGAAGGACATGTTAAGAAAATGAAAAAAAAACTGAGAAACTGGTACCGGATGACACTGTAAAGACTTTCATGGAGGGCAAAAATGCGTTCAATTTTACACTCAAATTTTGGTTTGATTCTAAACATTATAAGAAAATTGGCATGACATTTTCGGTGTCGCAATAATTTCGTGTTCGCCCTTTATAATTCTCCTTCGTGTGATATCTTTCGAAACAGTACCCAACATGCAATACGGGCTTTTGACTAGATGTATCGTCAAAATAGTTATATACACATCTTCCGTCTTCTATCATTCTGTCTGAACAATCTCCGCTCTTTACATCTACACATTGCCGCAATACAGCGGAACTTCGATGTAACGTACATTTCCCTTCCAAAATTGTACGTTGTATCGAACCATAATAAGGTACTCAGAAACATAGCTCATATTACCTTTTGTGTTGCTGTTTTGATAAGGTAAGTAAATAATGATGAAAAAGTTCAATCAGAAGATGAAGCCAACCTTTCTCATGATGTTTTCCTTCATACTGTTGATCTGGAAAACCAGTTGTATCTTGAGATTGGTTGCCAAGCCAAGCAGTGCTTTCTTTTGTTTATGACCCAATTTCGCAACGAGTACAATCAGCTGAATTACTAGAAAAACTAAATTTCTGTGTGCATGGGCGTCAACTAAGAACACGCAATTCGTTTCTAATGGAAACATAAAGAACGCTCCTATCAATCGCATGATGCGTAGGGGAAATCAGGGTTAAACCGACACCCCCAGATTTTTCCAGTTAGAAGCAATTATTTGCAAATTTTTCGATGTTCCCTGTACATACCTGTCATTTCTTACGATTCGAGACACCCTACAGCTACAGAAGTCGCTTTGCTGGTATAACAAACAACAAAACATTTAAAAAAAATAATTTTAAAATTTCGCTAGTGGAATTTAAGTGTTTTTGTAGGAAAATTTTGGAAAACTTGCTACTTCTGTGAGCCTAAGTCATCTTAGATCATTGTTCAATGTATTTTGTGAAACGGTAGGTGGTTTTGTTGCTTATCGATGCTCGAAAACTTTGTTTTACACTTGAGTCTGTTCGAGGTAGCACCGACACTTTCAGTCAGGATAAAACTGACACTAGGATTTGTGTTCCATTGACAGCAAAAATATGTCCTTACTTTTTGTAGATTCCGCAAGACAAAACGACAGAGCTGGACTGATAAACAGTAAAAACCAACGATGAATCGGACATGCAATCCAAAAAGCCTGGCAGAGCTTCAACACTCATCTGCACATCTCCCGTGGATGCTTATTCAAGCTGGGACAGATACTATAGAATGGTTCATTAATAGTTGAAGAGAAGTTCTGTAACCATTTGAAGTCGAAGAAACTCTGGAAGTCCTGGAAACATGTGGAAATCCTTAGGCTGTCGGTTTTACCCTGATTTCCCCTATATACAATAAGCACTACGAACTAATTGACACAACAATGAATAAAGAAAACAGCTTGAAAGAAACATAATATATAATTATGTAGTCTGCATTTGCTTGACGAAAATGAATATATGAATTGAACATTCAGGATTCTAAGTGAGATTCGGGATTCTTACAAAATCAAACCTCAAGGGTAAATAGGGTAAATACAGGGTGGGCCATTTAAAGTGGAAGCAACTGGCAACCCCATAACTTTTGACAGAGATGTCAGATTAACAAATGTCATACCGCGTTGGAAGCGTCATTTCAGTACAATTTTAACCATGGAACAATACACACCTAAACAACGCGCTGAAATTGTTCAGCTGTACATTCAAAATATCTTCTCAATTGTGTTAACTAAACGTGCGTGAAAAAATAAAAATAAAGTTAAAACATCGCCTGGAGACAACACTATACGTCGATTATATGCCAAATTTATATCGTCTGGTAGTGTTGGTAATCCGACGCATAATTCGTGTTGATTTGAAAATATTTCCGTATAACATTCAAATGGATCAACAACTTAACCCATCTGACTTACCACGTCGACTTGATTTTGCGAAATGGACCATCGAAATGGCCAAAAATGAACGTGGCTTTTGGCAAAAAATCATAATGTCTGATGAGGCGCATTTCAACTTGAATGTAGGAGTGAATAAACAAAATTGTCGATTTTATGCTGCTGAAAACCCTCAATTCATCGAAACGCAACCTCTTTACGACCAAAAAGTTACTGTGTGGTGTGGCATTTATGCCGATAAAGTCATCGGCCCGTACTTCTTTGAAAACGAAAATGGAGCAACGGTAACCGTGAATGGGGAGCGTTATCGGACAATGATAACCGATTTTTTATTGCCATTTGTTCGTGAAAATGAATTGGGCAATTACTGGTTCCAACAGGACGGCGCTACATGCCATCTAGCGGCTGCCATAATAATTACCTTCAGCACAAGTGTACAAGCCATGCTGCATAGTATGTAATGCAAAAATGCAAATTTCATATGGAAATTCTGGTTATGGGCTATGATTTCAGACATGAGACTATAACCAGTTCATTCATAATGTACAATACACAGGTAGATCGTTTTTTTGGACTTTTCCGATGATCTAATTGAAATGCGGGAACTTATACCTAAGCCACCAAGTGACCTTTGTTGAACCTGCTAGATTGACATGAAATCCTCAATACCTATTCCGAAAATATTTTTACACATTGGAAGTGTGTAAAATGTAGAATATAAAATACAAAATGGGAGCGTTATATCGAGGTTCCCCTGTACATGGAGTTCCCCATTGAAGTGTAGTGTTTTTGATTTTGTGAAGATGGGTGGGATTTATGTTGCAAATGCTCTGCTGTACACTCTAGCCATCTCTGTTTCTTACTTACTGCCATACAAATGAAGCATACATTTCTGCATAATTTAAGAACTATTCAAGCAAACAGAACCAATTTTGGCATGTGAAGGTTTTGGGGAGCAATAATAGAGGTTTGATACTCTATAGAAGGGTGGGGTGGCTGAATAACTCGAGAACTAATCAAACAAATGGAATCAAACTTAGCATATGACGAATTTCATGCCAACTCGACTGGCCGTTGGCAACACCATTTCAGATAGCAGTGAAACGTTGTGGGTGTGATGACATGGGTCATTGAGGCATCTTTGCATATTTGAAATATTCGAAAAATAATTAGAGTACTTTTTTGGAAAAAACCAAATTTTATACATGAATTTATAACATAAAAACTATGATACTTACAAAATTCATGTCAAAGGATGAAATGTAGGAAATTGTTTAAATTTTCACAGAAAAATACCAAAAACTTTTTGGAAAAAAAATTCACTGACAAAAAAGTTATTTTAAAAATTAAAATTCATTTTTCTCAAAAACGTATTTTTTTTAATTCCCAAAAATATAAATATGAATAGCCCTTACAATTTTCAAAAAGTCGTGCATACATCGGATGATGGGCACTTTTATAGGGAAAAAGTTTTTCGAGCAACAACTTTTTCATGTTTTCTTTAAAAAAATACAACTAATCCTAATTTTGTTTGAAGTCAAGATAGCGATATAATGCATTCGACATTATTAAAATATGAACTTTTGTCGGAGACGTCAACATTATATCTGTTATATTTTTTCGGAATATAAGTCATTTTTGTATGAAGACTCCTAAAAAAATAATTTTTTGCTCGTAACATTTTTGTGTGTAAATTCTCACGTTTGACATGTTCTTGCCATATTTATAAATAGAGAAAAGTTAGCAGATTATGTAAATTGCGATAATTTACACATAAAAATGTAACGAACAGAACACTAATAGCATTTTTTTCAAAATACATGAAAAAGTTGTTGTTCGAAAAACTTTTCCATGTAAATGTGCGCATCGTCCAATGTATGGAAAACTTGTTGTAAATTTTAAGGGCTATTTATATATATTTTTTCAGAATTTTAAAAGCATTTATTTTTTTTGAGAAAAATAAAAATTAATTTTCAAATTTTTTTTACAGTGAAATTTTTTTCCAAAAAAATCCTTGATAATTTTTAATGAAAACCTAGGAGATTTCCTACATTTCATTCTCTGACCAACTTTTTGTAGATCTTATAGTTTTAAAATTAAAATTTTTCGAAAAAAAGTTGAAAAACTCAAAATTTAAAAATAAACCTACAAGAAAATCTATCAGACCTACAAAATTTTAGTTAAAAAATGGAATGTAGAAAATTATATTGATTTTCATTAAAAATTGCCAAAGAATTTTTGGGAAATACATTCATTTTTCTTGAAAACATAAGCTCTTAAAATTCTGAAAAAATAGGCACATAAAAATTTCCAACAAGTTTTCCATACATCAGACGATGGGCACATTTACATGGAAAAAGTTTTTCGAACAAGAACTTTTTCCATGTTTTTCTTTGAAAAAATGCTATTAATGTTCTATTAGTTACATTTTTATGTATAAAATATCGCAATTTGCATGATCTGCTTAATTTTTCTGTATTTAGAAACATGTCAAGAACGTGTCAAACATGAGAATTTACACACAAAAATGTTACGAACAAAATATTTTTTTTTTCAGGAGTCTTCATAAAAAAAAGTTATATTTCACAAACTATAAAAGATAGAAAATTGATGTCTTCGACAAAAGTTTATATTTTAACAAGATCTAAAACTTTGTCAAATACATTATATCGCTATCTTGACTTTAAACAAAATAAGGATAAGTATTTTTTTCACAGAAATATGAAAAAGCTGTTGTTCGAAAGACTTTTTCCCTGTAAATCGGTATCTCGGATAATAGGCACATCCGATATATCGACGACTTGTTGGAATTTTCAGGGACTATTCATACATTTATATTTTTGGGAATTTTAAAAAGATATTTTTTTGAGAAAAATGAATTTTAATTTTTTAAATAACTGTTTCGTCAGCGAGATTTTTTTTAAAAATATTTTTGATATTTTTTTGGAAAAATTAAAACAATTTCATACATTTTATCCTTTGACAAGAATTTTGTAGATATCATAGTTTTGAAGTTTTGTATTTCTGTAAAAAATTAAGAATGGCTTTTTCCAAAAAGTAGTGTAATTCTTTTTCGAATATTTCTAGTATGCAAAGTTGCTTAAATTACGTTTCACTGCTATCTGAGATGGTGCTGCCAACTCCTAAGACGAGTTAGCATGAAATTCGTAATATAGAGGTTTTCGGGATCGATCAACGTCTCTATGATAGTTCGACACACCTCTCCCTCTCTTAAGGGGGGCTCCCATACAAATGAAACACAAATTTCTACATAACTCGAAAACTATTCAAGCGTTCCTATGATGGTTCGACACACCTACCCCCTCTCAAAGGGCATGGGGCTGCTGGACCCACGAACGTACGCTTTGTAAGAAACCGTGGATGTGATAACGAAACATAAATTTTGGGCGAGACGAAGCTTGCCTGGTCAGCTGGTTACTTATAAAAATGACGCAAGTAATCCTACGTTGAGATGAAGTTGAGTGAAGAAGAAGAAAAAGATTTTTGTATTTTAGTATTTTAGTATTTTAGTATTTTAGTATTTTAGTATTTTAGTATTTTAGTATTTTAGTATTTTAGTATTTTAGTATTTTAGTATTTTTGTATTTTTGTATTTTTGTATTTTTGTATTTTTGTATTTTTGTATTTTTGTATTTTTGTATTTTTGTATTTTTGTATTTTTGTATTTTTGTATTTTTGTATTTTTGTATTTTTGTATTTTTGTATTTTTGTATTTTTGTATTTTTGTATTTTTGTATTTTTGTATTTTTGTATTTTTGTATTTTTGTATTTTTGTATTTTTGTATTTTTGTATTTTTGTATTTTTGTATTTTTGTATTTTTGTATTTTTGTATTTTTGTATTTTTGTATTTTTGTATTTTTGTATTTTTGTATTTTTGTATTTTTGTATTTTTGTATTTTTGTATTTTTGTATTTTTGTATTTTTGTATTTTTGTATTTTTGTATTTTTGTATTTTTGTATTTTTGTATTTTTGTATTTTTGTATTTTTGTATTTTTGTATTTTTGTATTTTTGTATTTTTGTATTTTTGTATTTTTGTATTTTTGTATTTTTGTATTTTTGTATTTTTGTATTTTTGTATTTTTGTATTTTTGTATTTTTGTATTTTTGTATTTTTGTATTTTTGTATTTTTGTATTTTTGTATTTTTGTATTTTTGTATTTTTGTATTTTTGTATTTTTGTATTTTTGTATTTTTGTATTTTTGTATTTTTGTATTTTTGTATTCTTGTATTTTTGTATTTTTGTATTTTTGTATTTTTGTGTTTTTGTATTTTTGTATTTTTGTATTTTTGTATTTTTGTATTTTTGTATTTTTGTATTTTTGTATTTTTGTATTTTTGTATTTTTTGTATTTTTGTGTTTTTTTATTTTATATTTTTTGTTTACCTTTTTAATCCGTTTGTTGCTAATGTTTTTGACCAATACTTGACGAGTTGTCTCCCGAGAACGGTTCAATTTAAAAAAATCCTAATTTGCATGTTATTCCTATAATACGCCCATGTATGCTAAATCTTGCATAGCTCAGTCAAGTCTCAGCTTTTCGCTCGAGTGATTTGTAGCTTGTTTTCACTCTTCGCCGCTCTTAACTTCCAATGACCGGAATTGTACTTGCCCTAAATTGACTTCTCATTTTCACTCCTTTTTGTGCATTCCAGGACCTTACTTGCCGAGAAGTGGAAGCATTGCCTGTCGTAATTAAAATGAACACAACAATATTCGGCTCCAGGTTTCACCTGAAGCCCGAAGCAGCATGAAAAAAAACGATGACTTCAACTTGAACCGCGAGCCTTTAAAATTCAGTACCCACGTCAATTATCATATTGCTTTGGGTGCAAAGCAATACTTTTCGGCGGCCGAATTGCCTGGCGGTCGTCATTATCTGCTCGTGCTCGTGCATAAACCGATAGTGTCCCGGGTTCGTACGTGAAGGAGTACTGTTCATCGGGTCCTCACTCTTCGTGTTCCCCCTTTGGAAGTCTCAAGCCCATGCTCGGAGTGGTTGCAATTGACAAATGTGCATCTCGAAGACTTAAGTGGAAGCCTCACCACAGAAACTAGAGGGGGGAAACGATTGAAAATTAAACACCCAAATTAAAATGCATGAATGCGGTTTAATTTAATCGTTTTGCTGAATCGACGAAACGCGGACGGAAATTCGAGAACACGGCCCCACTGACTATGGCCAGTCAGCAAATATTTCGCTGTGGTTTCTCCCTTCCTTCCTCGGACGGTCAAAACGCTGCCAAATGGGAGCTCAGGGAGTAAATACGTCCAATTAAAATTCAATATTGTGTGTTTGTTCATTGGTAATATTTTGAAGCAATTTACACATCATCAGTATTGATGATGATGATCATGAGACTCATTATCGTTACGACTATAAGCGCAGCGATTCCCTTCTTCCTCGAGAATAACGATTCCGGTCGCTGGATTGGATGGATCCATCTCCGCGAAGGAACGCTTTGATCCGTCATATTTCGAAATAATATTCCGTGACTTCTCATCATCGGTTGGAGTTGATCATGGGCATCCAGTAGGCTATACAGCAGATTCCTGAGCGCTCACCGAAATTCTGCGGTCCACGTTTCATCTCCCTGGAAACAATCATAATTGCTCTAATTAAGAGTTTTCATGAAAATAATTGCTCCCGCTCTGATCGGAAGCGCTATTCGTCCGAAGCTCGAAGCACAAAAACGATCCCAACAGAAAGGAGCTGCGCCAGGGATGTTATGATGCATTCACGAATTGCGATGTCATATTTCGCGTTCCCGCCCGATTATCTTCAACGTTAAATTGCACTGCGGTGGAACTCTCGGGGTCTCCGAGAATGTCGCAATGCCGAGGACTTGGATACCCGCGCCGGAATTTCGAGAAAAATCCTAACATGGGAGTTGAGAAATTTGGTTACCCTCCAAAAGTTTGGAATGTTCCGACATGTTTGCGCTGTGGCTACACAATCCCTAGAGGTGCATACGGCGAACGTATGCTTTAAATACGCAATCAAGAGCTTGGCATTACTCGGAATCAATTGCAACTTCAGCGAACTGGAACGACATTCTTCGTTTGGGAGAGAATCCGTCATGAAACAACAGAAATCGTTCATATGAAAAAAAAACTTCAAATAGAATAGAGTGGTGAAAAAATGGTTCCATGTATTACTAGTCACTATTTGAGGGGTGTTAATATCGAGTTCGTAAAATCGTCAGCAGTTTATCTCCGCCGTGTGAATCCGCTACGATGTCGGATGCTACAAGGCAGTTTGAATGAATCCTTCTTTTGTATACCATATACACTGAATAGCATTACAACAGATGCACCTAATTTCCATTTTCTGGGATTATTTTAAAATTGAATAACTCAGCACACTAACAATAATTATGACTTCTATTTTTAAATAAATTCGTAAAAAAATACTAATTAAGTAAGAACTGAGAGTTTCTGAAAATACATACATACACTGATTTCGAATGACTTCGAGGAAATTACAACATTTAGGTACAGAACAGCCCACTTAGGATCTCCAAATCGGGGATCAACTCGATTATTGATGTCTTCCTGACAAATGTAGCCATACCAGCCATGTGACCACTATCTGGTGGTGCTGATGTTAGCAGTTACTGCCGATACTGTGATTCCCCATTTCCGATGGAGCTATCACCGTACTAATTCGGTTTTGTTCCAACAGATTATGGACAACAACATTGACGCCAACCTGCCTTTGGATTCCCCGACGAAGATTGATCAGGTGCTTGAATCCCTCCAGCAAGCGATTGCCATCGCTCGTAACAGTCCAATGTAATCTGGTGAGTACTTGTCTAAAAATTGAAAGCACTACAAAACGATTGAATTCAATTGAAATTTGATTCCATTGATTCGATTGAAAAAAAACCTTCCAGCATCAATACCGGCATACTGGCGACCGTGACAATGAATTAGCGTTAAACTATATTACTAGGTAATTCTGAAAAGGTTTAAAAACTACAAAAAAATGAAGTTTCAGCAAAGATTTCAAAAATTCCCCTAAACCCTTTTGGTTCCCAGTAAAAATTTAAAAAAAAAACAAACCTAAACTCATTCCTCTTTTATTTTCGTCTGGGTGTTCACGTGAAGATGGTCTTTTATCAACAGCTATTGAAAAATTGAATTAGCTAAGGCAACAGTTCGTGGCGTCTCACTATCTTGAGCAAAACATCATTAATCCCTATGAACAAACAGTCACTGAGGAGGTAACCGTGGTTGAACGATCGAACTAATAGCTTTTATCTTCCAAAAATATTAAGACCTCTGGTTTCGACAACACATTCAACATCGATCTCAAGCACTTTAGCCATGACTCATTTGCTTTTGTAGCGAAAATATTTAACAGATGCTGGGAGCTTTGCTCCTTCGCTTCGGTGTGCAATGTTTAGCTAATGTGATCCCGGTTCTGAATCCGGGATCCTTCTATCCTTAAGTGATATCGCCCATTCATCAGCTTGCTTTCCGTCCTCTCAAAGTCGATCAGTATGGTGTCTTTCCTGAAAAATAATTTTGTTTCCGTAAGTCATTTCTGCAGTTTGCAATTCTGCAAAAATCGCGAATGAAAGCAGAGAGTAGAGAGAAAAGAGACCAAAGTATAGTGTAGATAGCAGGAAATGAAGAATATAGAGTTGAAAGTTGAAGTCAAAATTGAAAGAGCAAATATTTATCGCAGAGGAAGAGTAGAAGTTTGAGACATAGAGACATTTGGACTAAAAAAGAAACATTTAATAAAAGAAAAGAAAAAAAATTGTTAGAGTCTGTTCGAGTGCAACAGCAAAGCTATTCCAATGACTTTGCGGTAAACTTATTACGCTATTGACGAAAAAAATTATTTACCTATTTGGCATCAATTTCAAAAAAGTGCCAAAAACAGGATTTTTATAGTGCATTACAAAATCCACTACAATTCTGCAAAAATCGCTGAGTTCTATTGTTTGCCGGCAAATTTTTTGCCTAGTGTATTCCCCAAACATCTGTGAACGTTTCCTATTGATACGTTCAGCCGTTTTCTCTAGCCGATTTTTCAAAGTTTGTAATAAAATAGAGGAACATTTAATCGAGGTACAGAAATCCTACGCGACTCTCAGAACGAACTGATTCGTAACTTTCGTTTTCATGGGTTTGTAGGTACGAGCATTACAAGGAGCATTGATACTCACAAGTATACATACGCATTTCCACACATACACGCACTCCTCACCCACAAATTCAAGAAGATGAAAATTACGAATCGTTCATTCTGAGAATCGTGTAGAATTTTGTACTTCTGGTACGATTTGGGATTAAATGCTCCTCTAATTTACTCCAACGTTTAAAAAATCGACTAGAAAAAACGGCTCAACGTATCAATATGAAACGTTCACAGATATTTAGGGAATACACTAGGCTAAAAAAAAAAATTTGCCTGCAAACATTAGAACTCAGCGATTTTTGCAAAATTTCAGTGGATTTTGTAAAGCACTATAAAAATCCTGTTTTTGGCACTTTTTTGAAATTGATGCCAAATAGGTAAATAATTTTTTTCGTCAATAGCGGCCCATCTCTATGTTTTAATAAGTTTACCGCAAAGTCATTGGAATAGCTTTGCTGTTGCACTCGAACAGACTCTAGTAATTTTTTTTCTTTTCTTTTATTAAATGTTTCTTTTTTAGTCCAAATGTCTCTCTACTCTCTATACTCTCTACTCTCTCTTCTCTCTACTCTCTACTCTCTCTACTCTATCTACTCTCTATTTCCTCTACTCTCTCTACCCTCTCTACTCTCTACTCTCTCTACTCTCTACTCTCTCTACTCTCTACTCTCTCTACTCTCTACACTCTTCTCTCTACTCTCTACTCTCTACTCTCTCTACTCTCCACTCTCTACTCTCTCTTCTCTCTACTCTCTACTCTCCCTACTCCCTCTACTCTCTCTACTATCTACTCTGTAATCTCTCTACTCTCTACTCTCTAATCTGTACTTTCTACTCTCTTCTTTCTCTACTCTATTTTTACTCTCTACTCTCCCTACTCGCTATTCTCTACTCTCTACTCTCTTTACTATCTACTCTGTACTCTCTTCTTTCTCTACTCTCTCTCTCTACTCTCTCTACTCTCTACTCTTTACTCTCTCTACTCTCTACTTTCTTTACTTTCTACTCTCTCTACTCTCTACTCTGTACTCTCTACTCTCTTCTTTCTTTACTCTCTCTCTCTACTCTCTGCTTTCGCTACTCTTTCTACTCTCTATTCTCTCTACTCTCTACTCTCTACTCTCTACTCTCTACTCTCTACTCTCTACTCTCTACTCTCTACTCTCTACTCTCTACTCTCTACTCTCTACTCTCTACTCTCTCTACTCTTTCTACACTCTACTCTCTCTACTATCTACTCTCTCTACTCTCTACTCTCTACTCCCTCTTCTCTCTACTCTCTACTCTCTCTACTGTCTCTACTCTCTCTACTCTCTCTACTCTCTCTACTCTCTCTACTCTCTACTTTCTCTACTCTCTACTCTCTCTACTCTCTATTCTCTCTACTCTCTATTCTCTCTACTCTCTATTCTCTCTACTCTCTTTTTTCTCTACTCTCTTCTTTCTACACTCTTACCCTCTCTACTCTCTACCCTTTACTCTCTCTACTCTCTACTCTGTCTCTCTACTTTCTACTCTCCCGACTCTCTACTCTCTACTCTCTCTACTCTCTACTCTCTCTACTCTCTACTCTCTACTCTCTACTCTCTACTCTATACTCTCTACTTTTATAGGCAGACTTATCTCACTTCTTAACTAGGCGAACCTAGCCAGAATTTTCACCTGCCCCCGGGCTTCTGAATGCCAAAGGGGGACTAGGCTCTGCGGAATGCACGTATCTGCATGCTCGTGCTGTTTCAGTCCTGACCGAGAAAATGTCGGACAATCGCGCAGGTGCTAAGGATGACCGACTTTTGGATGCCGGCCAATTCCTTCTCCATATTCAACACCTTTAGCGCTTCCAGAAGTGTCTTCGGGACAATTCCAGTTCCAGAGAGAACGACTGGAACAATTCTTGGGACCTCCCTTAGCCCCCACAGTTCCTTGAGCTCCTCGGCCAATGGTCGGTACTTGCAGATTTTGCGACCATGGGTCTCCTCCAGATTCTGGTTCAGTGGAATAGCGACATCGATGATGGTGACTTTGCGGTCGCTCTTGTCGTAAACCATTATATCTGGCCGGTTGTGGTGGATCGAGAGGTCGGTCAGAACAGTGCGATCCCAGTACAGCTTGAAACGGTCATTTTCCAGGACAGGTGCAGGCAGGTACCGGTAGTTTGGTACGTTGTCTTCCAGTAGAGCACATTGGAGCGCCAGTTGTCGATGAACAATACGGGCCACGTTGTTGTGGCGCTCGGTGTAGGCTGCGTTGGCCAAAACGGGACAGCCTCCCATAATGTGCTCTATGTTTTCACCTGGTTGATGGCACATCCGGCAAATGTCATCAACGTCTTGATGCCAGACGTACCGCCTGCAGTTTCTCGTCGGCATTATCCTGTCCTGGATGGCTATCATGTCGGCTTCTACTACTGAAGAGAGTTCACCACGCGTTAGCCACAGATTAGATGCGGCCTTGTCGACGTGTGGCCGATCCAGTTGATGGGGGTGGGCACCATGCACTGCCTTCTGCTTCCAAGCTGCAATCTTCTCCAATTTGAGAGGTTCTCAAATGGGGATCAACACTAGGGTAGGAGCCTACCTGTTGGTCTCAAATGTTCCTATCTCACGCCTCCACGAAGATCATATGACGACATTTTTAGATCGGGCGTGAACTGGAAACACACACCTGGTCTTGGCTCCGAGAACGGGTGTCGAAAGTGGCTAAGTGAGGGGGTGCGAGCGAGTCAGAGCAATTTGAGAGGTTCTCAAATGGGGATCAACACTAGGGTAGGAGCCTACCTGTTGGTCTCAAATGTTCCTATCTCACGCCTCCACGAAGATCATATGACGACATTTTTAGATCGGGCGTGAACTGGAAACACACACCTGGTCTTGGCTCCGAGAACGGGTGTCGAAAGTGGCTAAGTGAGGGGGTGCGAGCGAGTCAGAGCGCTATATCTCTCCCGGGGAAGGCCTCCCGGGTCATGGAGGCCTTGCCAACCCGCTGTCTCCCGGGCAAAGGAGATACACCCAGACAATGGAGCTAAGGTCAAGACGAATACTACGAATGCGATCACCCGAGGAGGGTCCCCGAACTGGAGCTGGTCCTGGAACGGGCGTAAGAGCGAGCGGCCAGCGGCTGGAGGGCGATGTGCAAGAGCGGGCCACCAGCCGGGTTCAACCCGAAGAGCTACCGCCACACGGAAACAGCAGCCATCGACATCACCAACGAAACGCTGCGCCTACGAGGCGTGTTGCGACTGTCAGACGACAGTCGTCCACACTTGTGGGTACTACTAGGCGACGGATCATGTGGACACACGAGATGAATGAATTCGTGATCCGCGCCTATTACATCTGCACTGCTTTGGAGACGGACATGAGCGGTCGCCCTCGAATACTCGCAATGTTCGAGGAAGCGTATCCAGAGTTCGTCGGGAGGCTTGACCAAAACGCGATGAACGCGAGGCGTAGAGCGATTGTACGCAACAATATGCTCTCCCAAACGCAAGTCGACGAGATCAAGCAGCAGGTGCAGAGAGAACTAAGCTCCAGAACAAGCAGAGCAAGCGATGTGTCGAGACGAAGTTCAGTACGGCTGAGCAATTCATTCGCGAGTGGGGCACGCGAATCAGCACCAGTGGAGGCCACAGTACAACAACCCTCTGAGCCGGAAGATCCACAGCCAGATCAACAACTACTACGCGATCTGGTCTTCCATTACGACGAGGCGATCTCACAGTTCCGCGACACGGACCCTTTGTCGCGCTCCAGGATCCCGAAGTTGCAGCATTCCCGCAGGCTGACAAGTGCAGTAAAGCTCATGAACGAGCACGTTCTTCCGCTGCACTTGGTTGATGCTGAGAACATGGAGGAGCTGCAACTGAAAGTTTACTGTGCTGCTGTGGCGACCGCCAAAAGTTTAGGATACCGTATTAGGCCAAGAGGCGGACTGCTCCAACATCTCCGTGAAAGGCGTGAGCCTCCATGGCGAAGGAGATTGGAGCAACGGATCCTAAACAAGCGCGCCGCAATTGGAAGACTGATGGCGTACAAAAGAGGCAGCAGATCGGTGAAATTATGTCGCCAAGTTGCTGTGATCGTGCGGCCTACTGAACTTCGCCAGCTGGGAGCTCACCAGCTGACGGAAAAACTCGACACACTGGTACAGCAATTGAGCGTCCTAACTAAACGGCTGAAACGTTACTCTGACTCTGCAAAGCGCCAGGAACAAAATCGGATGTTCAGAGATAACGAGAAAGCGTTCTACGACCACATTAGCGACGAGAAGCCCGACTACCGCGAAGGTTTGCCAGATATTAGCGATGTGACGAACTTCTGGGCTGGTATTTGGGAGACCCCAGTAGAACATCGCGACGGGCAAATGTGGTTAAGACGGGAGGAGGAGAGTTGTGGTGAAATTGGAGAGATGCCAGCTATCATCGTCGGAGAGAACGATGTCCGCGAAGCCTCGCGGTACCTGAGGAACTGGGCAGCACCGGGCCCCGATGGTGTCCAGAACTTTTGGCACAAGAAGCTGACCGTCGCACATCCAAAGATAGCTGAGTGCTTCAACAAGGTGCTACGTGACCCACACAACCTTCCTGAATTCGCCACCCGTGGCGTCACCTACCTCCTCCCGAAAGACAGCAACACATTGAACCCATCAAAGTACAGACCGATAACGTGCCTATCGAGTCTGTACAAAATACTGAGCAGCATAATTACCGCCAAAGTTTCTGCTCACTGCGAACAGCATCACATCATCGCAGAAGAGCAGAAAGGATGCAGGAAAAATACGCATGGCTGCAAAGACCAGGCCATCATCGACGCAGCCATAGTCGGCCAGGCGGTATATAACCAGCGGAACCTAAGTATGGCCTACATCGATTACAGGAAGGCTTATGACTCCATACCTCACTCGTTTCTCGTCCGGGTATTGGAGCTCTACAAAATTGATCCCGTCGTCGTTAGGTTCCTGCAGCATGCGATGAGGCAGTGGAGTACGTCTCTGCACCTCAGTGATGGGGAAAATGTGTTGCAGTCTAGAACGCTGCAGATAAAGAGGGGGATATTCCAAGGCGACTCTTTCAGCCCGCTTTGGTTTTGTCTGGCACTGAACCCCCTCAGTAGGACGCTCAATAGAAACGGTCATGGCTATAAAATAAGGTATGGCGACGGCGCCCACGAAGAAGTGACCCATACCTTCTACATGGATGATCTCAAGGTCTACGCTGATTCACGTCAGCGTCTAGGTGTAGCTATCCGGGTTGTCGAAGACATAAGCAGGGACATCTGCATGGAGTTCGGCCTTGACAAGTGCCGCTGTGTCCATATGCTGAAAGGGCAGCTTACCGAATCCGGAGGTTACGAGGTCTATGACGGCGAGTTCATAAGAGACATGGTTCGTGGCGAATCCTATAAATATCTTGGATTCCGACAGCTCACCGGGATTCGCCACTCCGACATCAAGACGGAGCTGCGAGACAAGTTCTTGAGTCGAGTGAACTGTGTCCTGAGGACTTTCCTCAACGCGGGGAACAAGGTACGCGCGATCAACACATTCGCGGTTCCCCTGCTGACCTTCAGTTTTGGTGTAGTCAAATGGAGCAAAACTGACCTAGAGGACCTTGAGAGGAGGATGAGGAAAGCATTTAAAGAGGCCGGAATGCACCATCCTCAATCGGCACTGGAGAGAGTTTCACTGCCACGCAAAGAAGGGGGACTTGGAATAGTCGACATATCTGCACTGTGTGTTGCCCAGGTACGACAACTGCGCGAGTACTTCGCAGAACGCGCCAACCAAAACGCGCTATACCGGGCTGTCTGCGCCGCCGACAGAGGATACAGCGCTCTGCACTTGGCGCAAGCGGAGTACCAACTCAACTGAACTGAACTCTCTACTCTCTTTTTTTTTTTTTTTTTTTTTTTATTATAGAGGTGAGGAACGCTCTACCAGCCTTATCTGGGAAGGGTTAACCCAGACGTCGAGTGGGGATCGCACCCACAAAAAACAAGCCCTCTACTCGTTGCCTTATTCCCCCTGGGACCACATCTAGGCGACTACTTCAGGGGGCGGCTGTGCTCATGCACTCTTCGAGTTTTCAACGCTGACTAGCGTTGTCCTTCCCTTTTTCTCAACATTTTTTCTCTCTATTCGCTTTTCATTCCACTGCGCTTATGTCCTCTTCGCAGGCATCCATTTACCCGTCGAGACGTGTACCGATTAGGAATTGCCCTCCAACTTGACGCGCAACCCGTCACAGTCACCCTCGCGGGATTTCTCACCTGTCGAGACGTGCACCGATTAGGAAGCGCCCTCCAACTTGACGCGCGCCCCGTCACAATCACCCTCGCAGGATTTCTCTTCCCAGCGGAGTGCCGATTAGGTAGTGCCCTCCTACATGACGCGCACTCCGTCACAGCTACTCTCGTGGGGTATACACCATTTTGATCACGGCTTCATCCTTCGCGGTGTTTCTCCATCCAGGCCACGATCAGGCGTTGCCAGGCAGGCATTTTTGCTGTTCTCCGCGGCAGTATCCGGTTACCTGTCGAGACGTGCACCGATTAGGAAGCGCCCTCCAACTTGACGCGCGCCCCGTCACAGTCACCCTCGCAGGATTTCTCTCCCAGCGGAGCGCCGATTAGGTAATGCCCTCCAACATGACGCGCACTCCGTCACAGCTACTCTCGTGGGGTATGCACCATTTTGATCATGGTTTCATCCTTGATGCTCGCTCCTTCGAAACGTTCGCAGTGTTTCTCCATCCAGGCCACGATCAGGCGTTGCCAGGCAGGCATTTTTGCTCTTCTCCGTGGCAGTATCCGGTTACCTGTCGAGACGTGCACCGATTAGGAAACGCCCTCCAACTTGACGCGCGCCCCGTCACAGTCACCCTCGCAGGATTTCTCTTCCCAGCGGAGCGCCGATTAGGTAGTGCCCTCCAACATGACGCGCACTCCGTCACGGCGGCTCTCGGGGGGGACTATCCGGTACTACAGCCGTCTCGATTATTCATCTCTTATGGTCAGGCGTTATCCGCATGCTGGTCGGTCCTCCACTTCCGCTGTAGCTCGGACATGATATGTACGATTGCACTGTTTACTGCGTTCCAGGTGCCCTCGTCACGACACATTTCCTCCACGATGTTCCCAGCATGAAGGGTAGGCAGCCCCTCACGCACTGTGGTGAATCTGGGACATTCGAATACGATGTGTTCCGGTGTTTCCTCCACATTTCCACACTCCGGACAAAGAGGCGATCTTGCGTGTCCGAACCGGTGCAGATACTGCCTGAAGCAGCCATGACCAGACAAAAACTGCGTTAGATGGAAATTTACCTCTCCGTGTTTCCTGTTCACCCAGCCCATTAGTGTCGGTATGAGCCTGTGCGTCCACCTGCCGTTTTGCGCGGCACTCCACTCTTGCTGCCACCTAGCCATCGACTCCGCCCTCATTAGCTTCCGGATTCCTCTGGTTCCCCTCCTCCTATAGCACTCGCTGTCCTCCGCCAAGATGATGTCTATGGGGACCAACCTGGCTATGACGTAGACCGCTTGTGTTGACACGGTTCTGTACGCACTCGCGACTCGCATCGCCATGAGCCGGTACGTACTATTCAGCCTCTTCGTGTTCCGCTGAGTTTCTAACGCCGCGGTCCAGGCTGGACCACCGTAACGTAGTGTCGATGAGGAGACACTAGCCAAGAGGTGCCTCTTGCTGCTGCTTGGGCCAAAGTTGTTGGGCATGATTCGTGTCAGTGCATTGATTGCCTTCGTTGCTTTTTTACAAGCGTAGTCGACGTGACTGTTGAAGTTCAGTCGATCGTCGATCTGCACCCCCAGGTATTTTAGGTCTCGCTTCGAGGTTATCGAGTGCTCTCCAATTGTGATTTCTGCACGTTGCACCGCCCTGCGGTTGCTGACAATCAGCATTTCCGTCTTGTGGTGGGCTATCTGCAGTTTCACACTTTGCATCCACCTTCCGATCATGTCTATCGACTCGGTCGCGAGCATTTCGACCCGTTCCAAAGATTCCCCTGTCGCGAGAATAACGATGTCATCCGCGAAGCCAATGATCTCCACACCTCTGGGCAGATTCAGTTTTAGTACACCATCGTACATACTGTTCCAGAGCGATGGGCCCAGGATAGAGCCCTGCGGAACTCCAGCCGTAGTTTTAATCTGCGCCTGGCCCGTGTTTGTCTCGTACACCAGCACACGGTTCTCGAAGTAGCTTCTCAGTATTCTACGCAGGTAGTCTGGGACTTTCATCGTGTGGAGCGCAGTCGCGATGGCCTCCCAGCTGGCACTATTGAACGCGTTCTTAACGTCGATCGTTATCACTGCGCAGTATCGATTTCCTATGAGCTTCTGTTTGGATGCTCTGTTGGCTCTTTCGACCACTATGCGAATGGCATCTACCGTGGATCTCCCTTTCCGAAATCCGATTTGATTATCGGATAGTCCACGAACTCCCTCCGTGCATTCCGTCAGCCTATTAAGGATGATTCTCTCCAAAAGTTTCCCAAGAGTGTCCAACAGGCATATGGGTCTATACGATGCTGGACCACCCGGCGTCTTTCCTGGCTTGGGCAGTAGTACTAGCTGTTGTACCTTCCATCGATCCGGAAAGTAGCATTCGTCTAGACACTTCTGCATGGCTGTCCTGAACATATCAGGGAATGCTAGGACTGCCGCTTTCAAAGCTACGTTGGGGATTCCATCTGGGCCAGGCGCTTTCTTCGTTTTTAGGCGTTTGATAGCTGTAACTAGCTCATCGTTCGTCACATCTCTGCGTTCGATGCTATCCTCATCCTCTCCATATGGCGTGGGTGGCCAGGTCGTTGGGTCGTGCTGCGGAAATAACCCTTCCACGATAATTTTTAATTTTTCGGGACACATTTCGGAAGGTGTCGTTGGGCCCCTGAGCTTCGCCATCACCATTCGGTAAGCATTGCCCCATGGATTGACGTCCACGTCCCGACATAACTCCCTGAAGCAATTAGATTTGCTCCGCTTAATCGCCCGTTTAAGAGTGGATCTAGCCTCTCTGAATTCCACTCTCCGCTCTTCTCTGGTGTCTATGCTTGACCGTTGGAAACGTCTTCTGGCGCTAAGGCAGTTGGCCCGAAGCACGCCGAGTGCCTCGCTCCACCAATAGGCTGGAGGTCGCTTATACCTGGGTTCCCTTTTTCTTGGCATTGTTATATCACATATCACATATCACTCTCGGCGGAAGGTACTAGTGGTGCCCTCGTTGCACAGGGTAACATCCAACTTGGCTAGAGCTTCTAGTAAACTAGTCCCTCTCGCGTTGGTGCATCTGCTTCCCCACTCTACTGCCCAAGCATTGAAATCCCCTCCTATAACGACTGGTTTTCGTTCGGCGAGCTCCTCGGTGAGGACATCCAGCATATAGTGGAACTGGTCCATCGTCCATCTGGGAGGTGCGTAGCAACTGCAGATAAAAATTCCGTTGATCTTTGTGATCACGAAACCCTCGCGAGACCTCGAAACTAGCTCCTGAATGGGATATCGGCCCATGACCTGGATGGCGGCCATTCCTACTTTATCCGTCACCCAATTACCGTTACCGGGGGGAACGCGATACGGCTCCGCGATAATTGCGACATCACATTTTGTTTCTGTCGTTGACTGCCACAACAGTTGCTGTGCGATGTCACAATGGTTGAGATTAATTTGGGTTATCTCCATCACTGTTGGCTTGCCCTCGCCTGTTTGTACACAGGGCAATTAAAGCCTCCCGTCATATGGTCATTACTGTCCTCTTTTTCGCAGAGCATACACCTTGGTTTTCCCTTGCAGTTGCTGGCAAAGTGTCCCTCTATTCCGCATTTCCTGCACAGTTTGGATCTATCTGGCCCCAAGCAGCCTTTCGCCAGGTGGCCGAAGTTTAAACACTTGAAACATCGCTCCAGTTGCTTGGGAACAGGCGGAATGATTCTAAAACGACCCACAGCCCAGCAGACGTTTATACTCTCTAACTTCAGTAACTTGTTCGCTGCGTCCGTTGAGAGACGAATCGTTGCGGTCTGCGTCCCGCGATACGCCTTTCGTAGTCGGATTTTCATCGGAACTTTGCCCAGGATGTTTTCCTCCTCCAACTTCTGACGTAGGTCTATCTCGGTGGTGAACAGACTGAGGTTCCTGCATTCTATCGATGCCTCGGAGGATAAGGCCCTTACGTTCGCTCCATCGCCGAGAACCCTTTCTACAAGATCCTTGAATGCTGAGCTCCTGATTTCTGGGTCTCTCTTCAGCTCGAACAGCATTTCGCCGTTCTGGGTGCGCCTGGACTTCACCACGCTCTCCTCCAGTTTCTTGAGGCCAGGGTCCTCTCGCATTTTTTTAAAGAGATCAGCGTATGATACGTTGCCCTTCGCTTCGACGATGAGTGCATCGCCTTTGTCTCTCGCCCGCCGAGGATTAGGCTTCTTGTCTTTTGGCCCCTGCCACTTTTCATTCTCTTTCTTATTTTTTTCCACTATTTTCACTTTTCTCTCCCTCTCTTTTTCTTCGTTCCTTTGTTTTTTCTTGTTTCTTTTCCTAACCGTGCTCCAGTCGTTTCTCTTGCTATCGGTGCTGATCTGGTCATCGCTGTCACCCAGCTCTTCGCTGTCGCCCTGGGCGGCACTATCGTCTTGATCATCGTTGTCGTGATCGTCCTTGCGTTTTTTGAACATTTCTTCTTCTGCTGGTGAATCCTTTTTTCTTTTTTCCGAACGATTTCGACGAATCTTTGGCGTCACCTGTCCAGCTGCAGCTCTTTGCAACGCTTCTGCGAGTGCCTTCTCGGCGGTTTTCGTCCTTTCGACGAGTCCATCGTGCTCCTTCAAAGCTCGTCCCAAGAGAGATCTTATACCCGACATCCTGGTCTTGATCTCCTTATGCACGTTGGGTTTGTCCTGCACGAAGGTGTCGAGTTCTTTGACCCTCAACATGATCGTGCTCAGGATGCTATCTCCAGTCAGCCCTCCTTCCTGGGTTAAACTACCGCTGGACTTTGGCAGGAACAGGGGATTGATCCCCCGACTTTGCTGGGTCTCAGGTATTCCTCCATTACTGCCGCTAGGGCCTGGTGTTTCCACTTGTTTGAGTATTGGCGATCGCAGAAGCTTTTTACTACGAATGAACGCGTTGGCTTGGTCACCTGTATCCATCATACTCTCTCTTCGTTCTTCGTTGGTTTTGTAGGTTGTCTCCATTTTGGTTGGGTCCCAACTTCGGGTCGCTATCTCCGCTCGTTGTACATAGTCGCCTTTTTGTGATCCCATGGTTATCTATGCAAGCAGTGAGGCCATGCAGGGGTTGACACGGTCCTTCATGGGGACCGTGTTCAGAGCCGGATCAGCGCAAGTCAGGAATGTGACATCTGATGCCTAGTACCTAGTGCCAAGGCCTAGACGAGCATCGAACGTACCCGAAGACTTGCCAAGTTGTTACCGGGACGGGGGCAACCGTACTATTAACCCACACGCCATTTCAGGTAGGTGTCACCCTTCCTTACTCAGGGAGCAGAATAGCACGACTGTCGGCTTTTAGCATCGCATGTTATCCGTTTTCGTGTCTTGTCCGTTTTCCATGTCATACCAGTATGTCGTAATCAGGATCTTACTGGCTTCGATCCTGATGTGCTCGGCACTCCTCTCGTTGCTCCTGTACACGGTATTTCCCCCGTGCATTCTCCATAGGCTTTACCGCGCCCTTACTCGCGTTGTCACCCGATTAGTCGCCTTCTACGACAGGGACAGGGACGTAGACCCGAAGTGCTATTCTAGGCCGGCAGCTCCACGACTCTCTACTCTCTACTCTCTACTCTCTACTCTCTACTCTCTACTCTCTACTCTCTACTCTCTACTCTCTACTCTCTACTCTCTACTCTCTACTCTCTACTCTCTACTCTCTACTCTCTACTCTCTACTCTCCACTCTCCACAAACGACCACATGCACACACGTAGACGCGCACAGTCTCATACACAAAAAAACACATCGCAGCTGCTGACTGCTCACTCTCTCGCACTGTTCTTGTTTACATCAACAAACCAACCAAAACACATTGTGGAGGGTTTATTTCCGATGCATGATCCTACGATATGGCCACCGACACCGTACGCCGAAATAGCTACCGAACGTTCTCAAGTTTCCAGTGAAGAACTGGTAGCAGTGGCGAAGAGACTGCAGGTAAACAAAGCGCCCGGCCCCGACGGAATCCCCAACGCGGCCTTGAAAACGGCGATTCAGGCGTTCCCGGACATTTTCAGGATAGTGCTACAGAAATGCCTGGATGATGGTCACTTTCCTAAGAAATGGAAGATCCAAAAGTTAGTGCTGCTGCCAAAACCAGGAAAGCCCCCGGGGGTACCAACATCCTATAGGCCTATATGCCTGCTGGATACTCTTGGGAAACTCTTGGAAAGGATTATCCTCAACAGACTGATGAAATGTACGGAGAGTGACCATGGTCTGTCAAAGATGCAGTTTGGATTCCGGAAAGGCAGGTCCACCGTTGATGCTATCCGGACAGTGGTTGAAAAAGCAGAGAAGGCATCACAGCAAAAGCGGAGGGGCGACCGACACTGTGCTGTAGTAACGATCGACGTGAGGAATGCTTTCAACAGCGCTAGCTGGGAAGCCATTGCCGAGTCCCTACATCGTATGAAGGTTCCTGGGTACCTGTGCAGAATTCTAGGAAGCTACTTCCAGAACCGCGTCCTAGTCTACGAGACGAGCACGGGGCAGACAACGTTGAATATAACGGCCGGAGTACCACAAGGCTCTATCCTGGGCCCAACGCTCTGGAACGTAATGTATAACGGAGTACTGAATCTGAAGCTTCCCAAAGGCGTGGAGATCGTGGGCTTCGCGGATGATATCGCTCTCACAGTGGCAGGCGAGACACACGAAGAGGTGAAGATGCTTGCAACCGAATCCATCGTCTCAGTAGGGAACTGGATGCAAGCAGCGAAACTGCAGATTGCTCATAATAAAACGGAAGTATTGTTGGTGAGTAACTGCAAAGCCGTGCAGCGAGCGGAAATCACAGTCGGGGAACACGTGATAACTTCTAAGCGTAGGTTGAAATACTTGGGAGTTATGATCGACGACCGGCTGAATTTCAACAACCACGTCGACTACGTCTGCGAGAAAGCAGAGAAGTCCATTAGCGCGATAGCGCGAATAATGCCGAATAACGCAGGACCTTGCAGTAGCAAAAGGCGTCTCCTGGCTGCTGTATCCTCGTCCATACTGCGGTACGGAGCACCAGCCTGGTCGGCGGCTCTCGAAACCCACCGGAATCGTAGAAAACTGGACCGTACGTTTCGGCTCATGGCGATGCGAGTTGCGAGCGCGTATAGGACGATCTCGTTGGAGGCAGTCTGCGTTATCGCCGGCATGATCCCTATTGGCATCACTCTGGCGGAAGACAGAGAGTGCTATAGACGAAAGGAAATCAGGGGTATCCGGAAAACAGCGAGAGTAGAATCACTCTTGAAGTGGCAGCAGGAATGGGACACGGCGGAGAAAGGCAGGTGGACGTATGGGCTCATACCGGTACTATCGACCTGGCTGAACAGGAAGCACGGGGAGGTGAATTTTCATCTGACACAGTTCCTGTCTGGACATGGCTGCTTCAGGCAATATTTGCACCGGTTCGGGCACGCAACGTCGCCACTCTGTCCGGAGTGTGAAGATGTGGAGGAAACACCAGAACACGTGGTATTCGAGTGTCCCAGGTTCACCGCAAGACGCGAGGGGCTGCCTGCCCTTCATGCCGGGAACATAGTAGAGAAAATGTGTCGCGACGAGGGCACCTGGAACGCTGTGAACAGTGTAATCATACACATCATGTCCGAGCTACAGCGGAAGTGGAGGGCCGACCAGCGTAGTAATAACCCCTGACCATAGAAGAGGAACTAATGCGAGGGCTGTTGCAAAGTGTAGTACCCCACGAGAGTCGTTGTGACGGAGTGCGCGTTATGTTGGAGGACACTGCCTAATCGGCGCTCCGTTGGGAAGAGAAATCCTGCGAGGGTGGCTGTGACGGGGCGCGCGTCAAGTTGGAGGGCGCTTCCTAATCGGTTCACGTCTCGACAGGTGAGAAACCCCGCGAGGGTGACTGTGACGGGTTGCGCGTCAAGCTGGAGGGCAATTCCTAATCGGTACACGTCTCGACGGGTAAGCGGTATCTGGAGAGCAGGGTCAAGAAAATGCTGGCAATGCCTGTTGGTGGATTGAGAGAGGAACATTGCGAGGGTCGTTTCGGCGGAGCGAGAGCCTAGGAGAGCATCATCAAATCGGTGGGTACCCCCACGAGAGTTGCTGTGACGGAGTGCGCGTTATGTTGGAGGGCAATTCCTAATCGGTACACGTCTCGACGGGTAAAAGGAAGCCTGTGCTGCGGATGTGCGTGGCGGAGTACAACGGAAACGTAAATGAGATGTATAGAGAAAAAGGGAAGGATCAACGCTAGTTAGCGTTGAAAACTCGTGAAGTGCATGAGCACAGCCGCCCCCTGAAGTAGTCGCCTAGATGTGGTCCCGGGGGGAATGAGGCTACGAGTAGAGGGCTTGGTTTTTGTGGGTGCGATCCCCACTCGACGTCTGGGTTATCCCTTCCCAGATAAGGCTGGAAGAGCGTTCCTCACCTCTATAAAAAAAAAAAAAAAAAAAAAACACGCACACACGCAAACGCGCACTCTCTCACACAAAAAACCACATCGCTCTCACTCTCTCACTCTGTTTGTGTTTACGTCGAGAATACGACCATTTACGACCTTTTAAGACTATTCACGACGACCGCGCTTTTTTAGCGATTTTAATTATAGTAAGATTTATTTATAGTAAGAAGAAGTAACAAATTATCCTTTGTGCAAAATTCGTTGGAGTTTTCAAAAGTGCCTCTCGATTTGCGGTGCGATGATTGTTTATTGAATAATTTATCGTCAAAGGCGAAGGCATAATTTTTCATTCAAACTGAAATATCTTTCTAGAGGCGAATGAACTGAAAAGTTTAAACCCTCTTACAGCCAAAAAGAAGAAGAAGAAGAAACTGAACTATCTCTGTTTGAAAAGGACGTTCTAGGAACCAAATGAAAGCTGGTTGATAAGGTTAATTGGATTTGATGTTGAGTTGGTTGGCAAAAAATTGAACAAAAACCTCGAAAAAAAAACTGAAAAAAACGACTTTTTGTTTTTTGTCAGTATTGTTGTTCACTACACCTACATACACCAAGATAAAAATATGAACGTGGTCTTCAGCTTCAGATCGTTTTCTTTTCCTAATGGAAAGAACAGCCGATAAATATATGCTCCATCAAAAAGTTGGTGCGAATAGTAGTTTATCGAATTAGAAGCAATAATTTTGACATAAATGATACAAAACACGGAAGACCACAAAAGAAATTTCAAGGCACACAATTGGATGCACCTACCTAAACTGTCACGAAAGTCGACAACAATTAATACGTTTGTACAGAGCATTGAAAGAAAGCGACCGGAATGGGACTCGACAAGTAAATTTGGACTTATGACAACGTCAGATCACATGTTCCTGAATCTAGAAAAAGTCAACTGAGAAATTCTACCTCACCCGCCATATGCCCCAGACATTTCTGTTCGTTTCGGTCCAGGCCCGATTATACGAAGGAATCAAAATTTGGATTGTTAACTGGGTCGCTTCAAACCAACCAGTCTGGAATTCGTGTGTTGCCTGAATGATGGGCGTTGAATGAAGTAGCAGTGATTTGTTTTATGTTTCAAACAAATGCCTTTAAAAAAATCCACAAAATCATACTTGTACACCTAACAATTACCTAAGTTATAATTGCAAATGGTTGTTATAGAATATTGAAAAACACACGTTTGCTTCATAGTTCGATTAACTCGCAACCAACATCAGCTAGATGAGGAAGTGTAAGAAATTAATTTCTGCCGAGGAATAAATGTTAATAGGAATTGTTATTTCACTATAATGAGGTGTATTCCGCGTTTCTTCTTGTTCTGCGTGGAGCATATCCGGACGGTGTAGAAGATTATTGCATTACTAGTTTCTTTTTCTACCTATTGCGCGAGCTCGCCTCCTTCCTTGTTGGTATCCGGAGGTTCTTCGGAGCTGCATAGAGTACGAACGGAAAAATAATACTTTAACAACTTAATTTTATTATTTAAATTAGTGACGATAAATTATGAACGTGATTTATCTTTATGCAATCCGGTACTGAACGCGTAGTCTCGGATTCGATTTTTTTTCTCTGCTCTTGCGAACATTTTTCTTTGTCTTCGGCAGTATTTATGGGGAAAAGTTTTGAAGCCTCGCGGCAAACAGGTGACCTTCGTCGGGCTAATAGTACAAATGATGTCCTAGGGGCAATGGGGGTGGCAACCGGTGGAAAGCCCAATCGAAAGGATTCGTAGCACAGCGCCGGATCGGACCGAGCGAAAAGTTATTAAATCAATGAATGAAGCAGAATGAAAATATTTAAATGTTATAAATCGATGTTTATTGACTGTGCTAGCGCATCGTCGTCGGATGGGGAGGCCTTAAATCACACACTCGCACTGGAACTGGTCTCACGTATCCGGTGCGCGGACTGCCAGCGGGACCTGTCTGGCCCAGCGGTGCGCGCGCGTCTGCCCGATACCAAAGGCCGCGCAGACAAAGTGGACATCACTGGCTGAAAAGCCCAATCGATGGTGCGGTCGGTACGAAAATAAATAATATATCATGCATTTTGCACGCAATAATTAAGATACAACAAATGAACCATCATGTTATACGGCTAGCGTAACCTGTAAACCTGTGTGCGAGTCCTTCGCGAAACCCCAAACGGGACAAATCTGCGCTTACTTTACGATCACGTACGGCGGGGCCAGCAGAGGGCAGCTCTCGGGCTATTACGAAGGCGCAATTAAAGAAAAATGTTGACACTCTTTGACTGCGAACCTGATTTATGCCTGCGCAGGTGACATTTTGCTTGCTGCGTTTATGGCTCGACGTGTGAAGGAGTAAGGTGAATTTAGGATGGATCATGGCCTGTACGGGTACTTGACGGGTCTCAAAACTGTGAGATAAGGAACAATTACATACATGTGTTTCAAGCCAGTTTGAACATTTTGTTTTAAAACAGCATTAAATAATAATATCATTGGATGTACAAATAGATAGTGAACCTAAATCCATTGAAAACCCCATTTCAATCGCTCCTGGTCGAGTCTACCACACACCGCCGGTCCTGGAAACGCTTCTCCCGGGACTCAATCCATCCACACCGGCTGCACCTCATGCAAGGCGGCCACTGCAGCGCGGCATAAACAGTCCTCCGAAGCGAAACGCAAACAGTTCGAAACCTTGTCGTCCCCATCAACATCACACAGGAATGTACAAATCTGTTCGCCGTTTTTCTCGTTTGGCAAGAAAACAAAAATGACATAATTTGAAAATTAACAACGTGCAAAAACGACCAAATTACTAATCATTTTGTCAATCATATAAGCGTTTAATTTTGACTTTTTGACTGAATCCAGCCACGGAACCGCAGACCGAAAGCCCGGGCGAATGGAAGAGTAGAGTGAATGAAACACGAGTATCGCGAAATGAAGGATGAAAAAAGGGTTTGATCGAATTGCACTCCTCTCAAGAGGCGAGAAGTGGTGAAGGGGGAAGAATGGATCGCGAATTCAGTGTGTGTCTACTGTTTCCCGGAGTTGACTTTTCTTCTACTGCACTCCTCTCCGTGTCGATCAAAATGGACGCACGGACGGACGGATGCTCTCGCCAGGACAGCGGAGTGATTCTTCGCTTGTGTTCATGTGCCGTATAAGAATTTTAACATATGTACATACACCGCTATTTATCTCCATCTTTGAATCTTCTCCCTGTTTCTCCGAGGTCAGGGTTGATTCCCGCGGCACTGTTAGAACGTGTTCCGTCTTTGCAGTGGTTCGCCTTAGAGGGTTACACCGTCCCTGGTTCCTTTGGTCAGAGCTACAGCGCGTGGTGGTTCTGCGTTGCTCACTGTCGTTGCGATGATCCAAGACAGCACAAGTTCAGCAGTTTAGTCATTCCAGGAGGGAGGAAAAAGGGAACAGCAGCAAACACACCAAAAGTTGCATCATTAGCTGACCTCTGGTCGCATAATGGCTTTGGACTTCAGATTAATGTCAACGCTCGAATCGGTCTGCGCTATCGTCGTCTGAATCGTACTAATTCCTGGAAGATCGCGATCGCAACCATTCCCGCAGGTTCACACTAGGCGAGGCGAAGATGTTTCATGATTTGTGTTGAGCGTTAAATGAACAATAGTCAGCAAAGTGAACATGGATGATACCAATCAATGAGCGATTTGGATAATATCTAAAGTTTGTTCGAAAATTCGTGAATTGTTTACTCTCATTTCTGATGAGAATTAACTAGTTAATATGTCTATGATGTTGAGATTTTGACAAGATGAGTTTGACGAATGGAACTATTTATCTTCGTAGGTCAACTTAGTATGATTCCAGATTACGCCTATCTTTGAGGGTATTGAATCAAAGAATATTTCACGTTTTTATGAAATAACTTCAACAGTAATAAAACTTTTTGGTATGGGTGGATTGTGTTGATTGACAATCCAACAGCATCTAAATTTATTTAAGGTTATTTTGAAATGCTTTACATTTGTGAAATTGATAACAAATTGACGCAATCTCATTTTGTTATTGTTTTGTGTATTACATTCCCGTTCTGTAGCTTGCCTCAAACGCCGAAGACTAAACGGGTCAGAGTGATTTTAAGTAAGAGTACTTGCAGTCAATGAAAGACCATAGTTGGGTTTCAAATCTATCATGAAAAGTTTATTAATAACGATTTTTTCACTCAATGATAATTGATCCACTCTATCTGGTCAAGATATAATAATATATTCGATCAACTATACAATAACTGTTGAGTTACTGTTTGGTCATTGTACGACGAAGAGAATGACCTTCCGATGCGGAGAAATTCATTATTTCATTGGAAACACCATCCATTTTCTGGATGTCAGAAAAACGTGGCTTCTCTCTAGTCGCTATAATCGTATGCAGTGTCTTAGAATATCAACAAATATTCACGAGTAACGAATATGATTTTATTTCAGTGTAAACGACTTTTTTTCCGCTTGAAACACACCTCCCCTCGTTATATTGATGACAATAACAAACGAGTTCATTTTGTTCATATCGCTGATGCATGAGCAAATTTGCTATAATGAATGAATGCGGCATTGAGTGGGGTTCATAACTTCGCCGTTATTCATACTTTGAATACCAAAAGCAACAAATTGATATTCAGCACATTCTAAACGATATTCGTTCTGGCATTGATTTTGAGTCAAAATTCAAAAATAAAAAAATTAGTCAGCCTGGACCATTTAGAGAACAAAAACGCCAGAGTTCGATGAAACGAACTTTGCAAGAAATCGCACATGATTTTGTTTGGCGAGACGGCAACAACGGCATAAATAAAAACCAACCGTCTGGATCTGTCATTTTGATTTTCGTTTGGAATAAGGTTTTCGATGCAACCTACCCTGAAAATCTATGCATTTGAGCTCAGCGAAGATGAATTTTTTCAACACTGGTCGTATGTACTCAGTCCACTCTGGCTGCATACTACACTGCGTTTCACAACTATAGAACCACTAATTTTTTCTAAGTTTCCAGAGATATGTAAGAAGTCGGTTGGATTGAAGTATATAGTGTGTGATATAACAACTATCTCCATTTAAAAGACTGGCCATTTGAACTTTATTGTTGTGTTGCGCGAAAAATTCAAAAAACAAAATTTCCAGTGTTTCATAAATATAGAACCAAATGGAAAAACTCTCACTCCTTTACAAAATTAACGTCAATTTCACATGAATTAAAGTGAATTAGTTTAGAATTAGTTTCTAATTCATATGTAATCTTTAGTTCTCGATCAGTTCAAATAACCCATTTGGGGTGGTTTTGACCAAGCTGCGTCATGTTGTATTGTGTATCTCGTTCTACGCAAAGCATACTGCTCATTTTAGCTCTTCAAATCACTCATACTGCTTGTAAGCTGCATCTACTATTCATACGATCTAATAATTCATTGAGGAAAATATTTTCAAAAAGGCCTGGTTCAGATAACTTTTCATCAACACCAAAGTACATTCAGAAGTGCAATGAAGTATTTCAGAATCATTTACTTCTGTTTTTCCATCGAAAACACCATGATAATTGGGTAATTTGGCATCAATTCATAACATCCGGAAAGTCAAGGTATGGTTTATTGGATAGGGGCTTCAGATTCTGGACTGGTCAGCTTGTTTACCTGATCAAAACCCTATCAAGAACTTATGAGGAGTGATCGTATGAATAGTAGATGCAGCTTACAAGCAGTATGAGTGATTTGAAAAACTTGAATGAGCAGTATCCTCTGCGTAGAACGAGATACACACATTACAACATGGTGCAGCCTATGAATTAGAAACTTATTGTAATTCATGTGAAATTGACGTTAATTTTGTAAAGGAGTGAGAGTTTTTCCATTTGGTTCTATAGTTATGAAACACTGGAACACTTGTTTTTTTTTTTGAATTTTTCGCGCAACAACACAACAATAAAGTTCAAATGGACGGTCTTTTAAATGAAGATAGTTATTGTATTCTACACTATATACTTCATTTCAACCGACTTCTCACATATCTCTGGAAACTCAGAAAAAATGAGTGGTTCTATAGGTGTGAAACGCAGTGTATTATCAGTTTTTGCTAATCAGTAAAAATAAATTTATGCCAGAAACATAGCTATTTGCAACATTAGTGTGATCTGATTGAAGAAGAATGTAGCGTAAGAAATACGTGACTGTTTACTACAATCAACTCATTTTTTCTTATATTGTTACGTAGCCCGGTCTGACTGAACCAGACCGGGTTTGTTGGGTTGGGTTTGTCCATTGCATTGTTCTGAGAAAATCAAGAATTGTATAAAATACACGGATATCACTGATTTTCTGAAATACGTTTCTTCAATTTATCACGAATTTTACAAAAAAAAAGCCGTTGGCTCGGCAATCATTTATTTGAAATTGGATCTGAATCAATTCTTGATGCATAAATGAATGAATATTTTGAAATATTGCTGAAAGTTTTTCTTGTTAGTGTGTGGATGGATGAGTATAAGTATGGAATTGTTATCAACATAAAATTCAACTCTTTCGAACTTGTTGGTGGTCCCGAAACGAACCGAAAAACCAGAATTTGAGTGGCCTTGCAACTGAAGATGTTTGATACATGATTCATTTTTGTTTTCGTCAGAATGACACGAGATTTTTCATGATCACTCCATACGCAGAATAGATACTGAGGGCGCCATTCCACGAAACGAAATAAAGTCTATATAATCTTGCATAAAATTAATTTCGTTTTTATAGTGATGTGGCAATTTTCCATGACTGTTCCATGCGAAAGCAGAACAGAAACTGATGAAATTGGATTGCATCACGGGAACACCAAGTCGAATGCGTAAAAGGGTGCGAATATTCCTTCGCTCGGACGCATTCACACGCAAACAATTTTTCACGACTGTTCCATGTGAAAGCAGAACAGAAACTGATGCGAGTGGAAGTACTCACGCCTTGCGTGTGTCCGCTATGGTTTCCCAAACACTAATGCAAGCGAGGAAAACAAATCACAGCTAGCATGTATTCGCTACGACGCTATCTCCAGGTGCCTAGATTTTGCGTCCGTGTTCGGGAACACATTGCGATCACCAATCATCATCAATGAGCTAGATTGTTATGTTTTCAATAGCTTGCATTCAAAGCAATTTTTAAGCTATTGAGACGATTTTTTGGACCAATAAGTGACAATCATATAATTCGTTGACATTTTCTCTTTCGGATGAAGTGATTATTATACCACTCCATTCAGCCGGTAAAGAGGTATCAACGTTCAAAACCTTGCAGTCCAGCGTCACTCTCTCGTTTTCGAAACTTTGAACTTACACCTCGGTACAGAAATGAAAGACGTATTCCTACGTCAAAATGAAGCAGGATCACGACAAGGATGCTTATTAAGGCTCAATTTCGTTAAGTAGTTTTCAAGGGATGCAATGCTAATGTTGTAGTGGATCAAGTCTCTATTTTATATTAATATTTTTTTGGTTCATTCAAAGTCAAATTCAAATTCACAATCAATTCTAAAACCTTCTTGATTGGACTTGAAGAGTTTTTTTTGTTTGTAATAATATAATTGCACGACCTTGTAAGAGACGAATAACACACAGAATTAATTTTTAGCACATGTTTGGGTATCCTGACTTATTACATTAAATGATCTTAAAAATAACAGAAAATGTGCTACTCTCCCATACTGGTACAACATTCGAATAATATTATTAGGTGTACCGGGAATTTTCTTCGGTTTTACAACAGATCGCATAACTTGATTCAAATTCATAAAATGAATCAAATTTCCAGACATTCGTTGGAAAGCTACTGTCATTGCACGTCTTTTTCAGTATATGTCAAAAAGTTGAAGCGTAAACAACATACTTTCTTGCCACTTCGAATATGTCGAATTTTGTACCAACGAGAGTGTTTTTGCGGGTAGTGTTACTTCATTACTTGAAGATGAAGAATTGGAGGCTTTACTCGATCAAGATCCGTCACAAACGCAACAAGAACTGGTAGATACACTTGGAGTAGCTCAGCTAACCATATTCGATCGTTTAAAAGCAAAGGGAATGATCCGAAAGATAGGACATTGGGTGTGGTATGAATTGATGCCACGAGACGTCGAACGCCCTTTTTTCACGTGCGAACAACTGGTCCTATGGCATAAAAGAAATGGGTTTTTTGCATCGAATCGTTACTGGCAATGCAAAGTGGGTCCATTACGACAAACCTAAACGTCGGGCGAATATTCACAGCCAGAAGGTTATGCTGTCTATTTGGTGGGACCAGCTGAATTTGGTGTACTATGAGCTGCTAAAACCGAATGAAACCATTACGGGAGACCTCTACCGACGACAATTGATGCGTTTGAGCCGTGCACTGGAGGAAAAACGGCCACAATACGATAAAGTTATTTATATATATATAAAGTTATCGTGAATTGCCAGAAGGATGGGGAAAAAGTTGTGACTATATCGATGGGCAATACTTTGAATAATAAATTTGTAACCATTTTTGCAGAATAAAGGATTAATTTTTGAAAAACAAAACCAAGAAACTAGCCGGTCTCCTAAAATGGCTGGGCTGAAAAGTCCCGGGATCTTTCAACAGATTGCACCACTAAAAAATGAACGAGATTCATTTCGAGAGGTTCACCTGTCTTTAGCTTATGTGTGAAGCTGAGACGCCAGGTTTGAAGACATGTCTTCATTTAGAAGACATTTGATTCTGTGGAGACATTTTAAAGACATTATGAAATATGTGTGGAAATTTCAGTTAGATAGCGTAAGAGGGGTTTTGAGAGATATGTTTTTTCGTGAAATTCTAACTATTGGCCGAAAACATCATCAAAAGAAGAAAGGCTTTTGTCTCGGTGTTATTCGCTCGCTTTTTTTTATCGGTCACTTGTTTACTTTGGCACAGTAATCAACGGAGATTTTTGTCTCAAAGTCATTCACTTGTTTCTTTCAAACTTTAACAAGCAGAAAAACCAAAAGCATATAGAATGAATTCAACAACAAGGCGACTTTTGCTTCAAATTCTGGATAACTTATATATGTTTTTTGGTTAATGCGATAAAGGATCAATAGTGCTGTAAGTCTGTTGTTATTCCTCATTTTTGATTTTCAGAACCTTTTGCGATAGGGAAAATCGTTTGCTGGAAGTGTGTTGCTGAGGGTTGTGGAAGAAAGTTCGACGATCATGGATGCATGCAAGGTTTGTGCACAGCTTCTCGATGACTCCGAACGTAGCGTCATCTGTAGTGGACCGTGTGGCAAATTATTCCACCCTAACTGCGCTGGACTCAACGTCACAAATTTTAAAGCGTGGATTGCAAACGTCGGCTAGTTATGGTTCTGCGATGTTTGCCGGCTCAACTTCAACCCTGTGATTCACGATCGTGAGACTATCATCTTGACCACGATGAGGGATATGCTGACTAGGATGGATTCAATCGATCTTAGAATTGGGCAATATGGTGAAAATTTAAAAGTGCTCAACAGTCTTCTGACCATCAATCCAACTACTGTTAGAGGATCAAGCATTTCATCACGATTACGACATCTTGCTACAGGTACACCGATACAGAAGAAAACAGTGGATTTTTGTACCAGCATCGATCAGATGAATTTCTATACCTCTCTGCTCTCGAACTCCGCAAACAACACGCTTCTGGATGATTCGAATACCGAAATCACTACTTCCGCCACTACCACTACCGAACACGTTGCCACTGCTACTACCGTCGCCACCTCGGTTCTTCCCACTTCCCACATCCAACGTCAACATCACTCCCACTGCTGCTGCTGCTGCTGCTAAGAATATCGCTTCAGCCAACACCACCGCAATTGTTACATCTCGTGCATCTACTGGTGCTACATATGCCGCAGTCACTGCTGCTACCGCTTCGATCAGCACTGGTAATTCTTCCATGAACCAGCCGACCGTGTCACATGAGAACGATCCGAACGTCCGTCGCCTGAGAGTAGTCAACAAAAACCAGTATCCCCGAGCTCCGAGAACGAACAACGACGCAACCCAGAAATCATTCTACATCACACCATTTCATAATGAACAGACTGAAGATGATATCAAGCAGTACCTGCGTGAAACAATCAATGCTGACGCTGATACAATCGAATATGTTAAACTAGTCCCGAAAGGTAAAAACGTGAGTGAACTGACATTCGTGTCATTCAAGCTATCCGTATCAACTGAATTAGTAGCTCAGGTTAGCGATACTTTCTACTGGCCTGAAGGAGTAGAAGTACGAGAATTTCTTCCAAAAAACGACAAATTTGAATGTACGACCACCTTTGTTACTAGCGTGAATGAAAGCTCAGTTGTAGCGCCAGTAATCTCGACTCAATCAAATGAATGCACTATTACACGCTCTGTGTCGGATCATTTGCATGTTTTGTTATGAAATTAAACAACGCGACATAAGTGATTTGGAAATGAAAGTAATGGTTGAAAAGATTTCCAAGAATTTTGTTAAAATTGGGTTTCAAAACGCTTTTAGTCTCCTAGCAAACATTGACAAATATCGACTGTTTTTTGAATTTTCTAAGCTAACAGTAATTGGGATTGTTGAGACTTGGCTGAAACAATCCAACACAAATAGATCTGTGGAATTGAATGGATATAATATAAGTTCGATCGGATCGTTACTCGAAGACAACCCACAATCCAGTCGACGAACAAATTATCGACCTAACATAGAACGATCAACTATCGAAAATACGGAATGATTTACAAAACAAATCGGCATCACTGTTTTTTTTTTCTCCGCCAAACTGTTATCTCATAATAAAACAATCGAATCATACAACTGGTGAGTTGGGATTCTATTTCTATTTTTCATTTACTAATTATTTTATTTTGTTTCAGCTATAAACAGAAGGCTATTTTGGTTCCTGTGAGCGAGATTATTTCCGCCATCACCACAGTGTGGATTGCCACTATGATAGCTGCCAACAGCATCAACAATTTCCGCAGCAGTATCATCCAAGCCCTGGTGACCGTGCCGAAGAACAGCAACAACAGGACCTGACCATCGATCGTGTTTCGAAAAACTTTATGAGGATGAGAGGATGAGATCCAAGACTGTTAATCGTTATCAGCAATTATGTAAGTTCCATTTTTTTATGAGAATAATGCCGTAATGAATTTGTCTTTTCAGACCCTGGAGACATCGACACCAATACTAAAACGAAGAAAAAACGCGACGAGTATCCTCCAGTGCAGGATTCTAATGCTGGTGACCTCCAAGCCATTGAAGAATGGAATCGCCGGGAGGAACGGGAATATGAAAAGCTATTGGAGTCTTGCCCTCGCTCAGATTTTGAGATTTGCCATAAGCAAACCATCTCCACCTAAAATATATATACATATTTGCAAATGAGTTGCAAAACTAAATAGCTGAGCAGAATGGCTTATTTTTATCTGTAATAAAATGATTAAAAATAATTATGTATTTTTTTTCTTATTTCATTTCAATAACAAACCAATACAAACAAGAGGCGAGCAGTGCTGAAAGCAGCTCTGCAAGCAGGTCGACGCCTTGCACATGTTGGCAAGAAAGTGGGGTCAAGTTGTTCGTTGAATGCATGTTGAAGGTCGATAAATCGATTGCAAGGTGGCAGCATTTGAGGTCGATTGTTGACATTTCATCGACCCAATCTTGGCAGGCAAAACGGAATATGGGAAAGCAACGAGGAGGCGGTGTAGCGTTGTATGTAATGAAAGGTATGAAACATTCGGTCGTTGCTCGATCTAAACCTGGGAGTGAAATCGATTTTTTATTTTTAAAACTTAAATCTGTCAAGCTTTTGTGTGGCATTGTTTACAGGCCACCAGATAGCGCCATTGGTTTGATGAATGGGATTTACGAGCTGGTTTCAGACATTTCATCGACAGAATCTAATATCATGCTGATGGGAGATTTCAACATCAATTTACTTGATACTGACTTGCCGAAAACTCGCATATTGTTCGACAACCTACATTCGCTAATCTTTAAAATTGTTCCCTCATCCCCAACATGCCATAAACGTGGATGTCGCTCGTCCCAGATTGATTTTGTAAGTGGAAACTGTCTAAGTAAAGTGAACAATTGTTATCAGTCGTCGATGGCTGGAATAAGTGATCATGATTTCTTATGTGTGGATTATCGCGTTAAACATAAGAAATTACCACCTGAAGAACACTGGTATCGAGACTATTACAAGATTGATCTTCATGCATTCACACGTGATCTTAGTCACTCGAACTTCGATGCAATGTATTGCTGTCATAATGTTGATGACAAATTGGCTGTTTTCAATGATTCACTCCTTGCAGTGATTCAGAGACATGCACCAATTACGAAAAAACTAATTCATGATCCTTGTGTCCCGTGGATCAATTCCCAAATTCGACGATTGTTTAAGAACAGATCTGGAGCTTATGAATGTTGGAAGCAAGATAAAGAAAATGAAGCAAAATGGAACACTTTTGCTCGATTGAGAAATATAACAAACCGTCATATCCGTTTATCTAAGCGAGAATTTTTCACTTCTCAACTGAATGCAAACCTTCCAGCAAATAAACTATGGCACAATATAAAGCGACTTGGCCTCAAACGAACTCCAACTGGATTCCCTGGAATTGACGTTTCAGCAACGAATTTGAATAACTTTTTCATCTCTCATTATGTTCCGCATACTCTTACCGAATTTCCATTAGAAAATAGTTTCACTACAAATTTTTCTTTCCAAGGTATTACCACAGATGAGGTTCTTACTGAAATTACGTCTGCTTCATATAACTCGGTTAGAAATGATGAAATTCCACTAAAAATATTAAAGATGTCTCTCTCAGTAACGCTACCGTACATTACTGATATTTTCAATTGTTGTGTCACGACATCAACTTTCCCAAGCATGTGGAAAATTGCTAGAGTAGTTCCGATTGGAAAGGTTGATAATCCTATAAACGAGTCAGAGTACCGACCAATTAGCATACTGCCAGCCACCTCAAAAATTTTTGAAAAGATTCTTTCAAACCAGTTGAACGAATATTTAAATAGGAATGAACTACTTTGTCGCTTTCAATCAGGCTATCGTAAAAACTGCAGCACCACGACCGCCTTGATAAAAATTGATAACGATATTCGACGCGCACTGGACAAAAAGATGTTAACTGTATTAGTACTGCTCGATTTCAGTGAAGCGTTTGATTCTATAAATCATCTGTTACTTTACAAAAAACTTGCACGCTGTTTTATGCTGCATGAATCTGCTGTTGCATTGATATCAAGCTATTTGTCGAACCGCTCTCAATATGCTGACTTCAACGGTACAAAATCTGATATTGTCCAGGTTGAAAGTGGCGTACCTCAAAGGTCGATCTTAGGCCCTCTACTATTTTCCATGTTCATAAATGACCTGCCTAACCGTATGAACTACTGCATGGTTCACCTGTATGCCGATGACTGCCAGTTATACCTATCAGGTGAGCTGAATGACTTAACGAACATTGTAAACATGATCAACATTGATATTGAAAATATTATTTCTTGGAGCAATAACAATGGACTAATCCTCAATGCTTGTAAGGCTCAAGCTATAATTTTTAAATCAAGACACATGAATGTACATGGAGCTCCGTCTGTCAAAATGGATACCAAGAACATAATTTACTCGGAAGTTGTGAAAAACCTAGGCATCTTAATGGACAGTAGCCTAAACTGGAAAGCTCAGACTAATGCAGTGTGTCAAAAAGTGTACTATGCGATGCAGACCTTGGTGGCACTCAAACAATTTACCCCTCAGCATATCAAATTGAGACTTGTTCGAGCATTAATCATTCCACTATTTGAGTATGGAGATGTACTTTATGCCAAATCAATGAGCGAAAATTTTCGCAAAATGCAATTGGCTTTTAATTCAGTTACCAGATTTGTGTATGGACTCAATAGATTTGACCATAACTCTGAATTTTCAAAATCAATCCTCAACTGTAGCTACAGCGAATATTTGGATTTCCGAACGTGCACTATGACTTTTAAAATGCTAAGAAATGCCCCAAAATACTTGGGAAACCTTTTCGTTGCGTCATCACTTCCACGAACTCATAATTTGCTACTCCCAAGATGTGAAACAAATATTTTGAGAGTTTCTTTTGAACATCGAGCAATAAGGCTACGGAACAGCCTTCCACGAACGATCAAATCAACAACATCATTCCATAAATTCAGTAGAGCGTGTAAAATGCATTTATGTGATTAGATTCTTTATAGATAGCGGTAGTAATACATACTTTGAGAACCATTATAAGGTTACTTGTATTATGAATTTTATAGAAATAAATAGAATAGAAATAACTTCAAGCGGTCTGAATACATATTGTCTCTAGAAGACACTAGTTCATGTGCGCGCGTGAATGATCGAGACATTCGGTTTTATTCCAGTTTCCCCTTCACGGTGAAAACGAAATGAACGGCACATATAACTACGTCTTATGAATTAGTGAAACGTCAAAGGTAATAATGGGTTTTCAGGCAGAATGAACACCTTTCAAATAGTAATTATGAATGAAAATTAACTTCTTCGTATCAAATTAGTATTCAATGTGAGTGGAAAACTTTGTTTTCCTCGTGTGGTAAAATAATCCCTTACAAAAATTGTATTTGAAGATAATTTTATATTATAATGATAAGTTTAAGTGGAAAACTAATTTCGTATCCAGATGTCGACACCATACCTTTGTCATCGCCGATTGTATTTTAATTATTTTGGGCCTATACTCTACAATAGTTTAACCTAGATTATTCAGACACCCACTTCACAAATCCGGTGTCCGGTTACATACCGTTTCAATAATCAGTTTTATAGATATGATTTGAGTTACAATCAAAACTTAAACAAAAAAAAGCTGAAATAAGCAAATTGAGTTATCACAGTTCCGTTTTTGTGGAAGATCTGGGGCTGCATTCGCCCAATGAGCGGTTTATCAAGCCACTTATCATTTCTGAACTCATAAAATTTTGTTCGCATTCGCGCAATATACTCTTTGAACACATTTATTGAAATAAACTTCGAAACCTCAAGGATACATTTGGGATACATTTTGCACGACATTTTGGACATGAAAAAGCTATCCGCACAATGGGCGCCGCGTTTGCTGACCGTCGTCCAAAACAGCAACGCGTTGATGGCTCGCTATACCAAGTGTATTTCCCTCGAAGGGAACCATGTTGAGGAATAAATACAGCATTGCCCAAAAAAGGATTGTTTTCATTGAAAACCTCGGGACTTTTCAGCCTATGTAGTGTACAATGAATCAAACTCGAATTCGTACCCCACCATGCTGATCTCTTCACTATTTAAGAAAATCGAAAACAAACTTTGGAAACATTCTATCTAGATAAAGATATACCGTCGATGGCGGTGAAAATGGGTCAAAAAAGGTAGTTTTCGTACTTTTTGTTGAATAACTATCGTAAATTAGAGTAAAACACAATTTTGATTACGTAGAAATGTTCTCCAATGATGAACACTTATCAATTAGTGTTCAAGGAATTGTTGAATAATATTGATTTTTCACTGAACTACGATTAAATGAAAGTTGACCCAATCTCACCCCTTAGAGTGGGTGACAATGGGTCAAAGTAGTGAATATTGATTTCTTAACACAATTGTTAATAGAAAGTAATTTTTCAATAATTTCAAAATAATTTAACAACATGTAAGTGTCTTGAATGATTATTCGAGTTACGAAAATAGTATCAATCCACAGATCCACAGATTAGCTGGCTGGTCAAACGATTTGCACACACTAAACATGGTACTCTTCGGCAGTTTTAGCTTTTTGGCGAGATCGCGTACCGACAGTGTTGGATTTTCCTGCCGTTCGCGCAAAATGCGTTTGCGTACTTCCACTTGATTCGACGCCATTTTACTAAACTGAAGAAGAATGTGAACATGTTGGACATCGAATGAGGAGGAGGGTTTCAGCTGTCATGTAAGTGAAATATTTCATTGATTAGTGAAATATTTCATAAACTACACTGAATGAAAAGTGTCCGAAATTTAACGTGGACAGGCTTTATAATATGACTTTGACATGTATTATTGTTGTCAATTCGTCTTCATATTATAAAAAATACTGCTAGATCATGTGAAAGATGTTTACAAACTGAGTTTGATCTTCATTTAATAATTTATCCGCAAGTTGGGCCTCACAAGAAACTCAAAAACGTCGCGTTGAGAAACGAACGTGTTAATGCGGATGGAGAGCCAGACAAGAACGCTCCTTTTTTAAAAGGTCATAGATATGGCAATTCATAATTTTAATCAATTGAATCTTGATGCAATATTCTTTGTTACAAATGCTTCAGAACGCATGGCCGAGTTAAACGACGAAAGGTTCTGTTTTCCGGTAGTTAGAAAATTTTAGATACCATTAGAAGTCTTTGGTTAAGTAAAATATCAGAATACTATTCCAAGTGCGGCGGAACAAAATATTTTGTGAGTGGAAATGTAGTTACCACGGCCTTATAAAGTGTTAACGGCATAAACAAGAGCTTTCACATAGTCCACAGAAACAGCCCAACAGTTTTAAACTACTTGATCCTGGAGATCAGTTACGCGAAATTATTCGTTCGCCGAAAGAATAATGTTCAAGGAAAACTTACCAGCGCACCGAGAAGTTAATTTTTCGGGGTGCAACGGTGTTTCGATAACGAGGAATCTCTTCACACCAAATGTGACAGCTTTGCTTATTGGCATATCCCTTCTAAATTCGATGCAGCGATGTGCTTTCGAGCCATCTAAATTGTGAAACGACGCCGCTTTTAAGTTTCTCTTTATCTTCGAGAGTAGAAAACAGTATCACGGAGCCATGTCTGGCGAATACGGAGGGTGGAGCCATGTATGGAAAATTTCATTCGCTCATTTCTCCACTCCTAATTATAAACCACTCTTGTATCTGCTTGGAATAATCATGGCGAAAAGAATGCAGCAAGCAATCGTGAGATTGCACGATGAATCATTTTACCCTCCCCGACCATCTTCATTCGGGACTGATAGTGAACATAACAAAACAAAGAGTGGAAAATAACATTCAATGAATGAATACTCCTTTGGAAGGATTGCACGAAACAAAAAAACGAGTGAGTCAAAATAGACTGAATCTGCGTGCATGTATGATTTTATTTCCCCTTGTACCCTTTTCCTTGTCAGCATTCAAGTGCACATTAATCCACCTTCCCGCACACCAATAACTTGCGTTAATATGGTCTTTTGCGTTGGCTTAGATCATTTCATACTAGAAACAAAAAAATGTCATTGCAATAATGCACAGGAAACGAATTTCGATGCGATTTTGCCCATATCTGGGTAGAGCATTGTATCAATGTTATTGCCAAAAAGGAACAAGCAATAAAGTATGAGCAGGTGTATTATCGTGGTGTAGAAGCCCTTATTTTTTCCAAAATTTAGATAAATCGTGAATAACTCTTCGAAGGGTAATGTAGTCACGTGAGGTAAAGTAGTCACCTGCTTGTTTGGTAGTATAACTATTGACTATTGACACCGTATTGATGGTCATCTTGTGTTTGAATAATATCATAACTTTTGAGTCACCCTGTACTACAGTGGAGTTGTCGCATGTCAAGATATAAATAAAAACAAAAAACGCTCTCTCGGTAGTCAATCCCGGCCGTATTTTTGTGCGTTTCGAATCTAAGGAATTTCTAGTGAAATTAAGTTTATTTGACCTGATATTTGCGACAAATCAACAGTTTGGACGACTGTTAACATATTCTAGGGGAGATGAATATAATTTCTGCGATTATTTCGCATATTTCGCATTTCGTTGTTTGGGGAGCAAAGTGGTCAGTGGAGATCACTACTGACAAAGTTCTGTTTTCAAAAGCTCCCTTTTGCCTTCTGCTCCTAAAGGGGTCCCATTTGTGGTTTTGACCCAGGAAAAATATGCCACCCCAACCACCAAGCCACATTTTGAAAAACGGTATGTGTTTCCTACTACGTTTTTGTACGTATGAGAAAATTTCTATTACGATTCTAGGTGAATAGGCCTAGCTCATTTCATACATGTACCTACTATTTCAATAATGATTTACAAATTTGGCCAAGAAAACACGCATAAATCTATCTTTTCTAGCATGATATGTGCGAGTGACCACTTTGCCCCCCACAGGTGACCACTTTACCTCCTCACTAAAAAATGTTCGATTTTTCAACCTTTTTTCTTATACTGAAAAATGTACTATTTTCAATTTCCATAATAAAAACTGGCTTACTATCTTGAACTACAATAAGTTGAGCTACAATATTCTTCGAAGAACGGGAATTTTAGTAGTATTTGGACACAGGAAATGGGCATGTTCCTTAGGGTGACCACATTCCCTCCAGTTTCCCTATTGTTAACACGTTGATCCTTATGTCTGTCTCTAGGGTTAGAAAAACGTTGATCACTGGAACTGACAGCTACGAAATAGGGAATTGTAAAAGAAGAATTTTTATTTTCGGGTGTTTTACGGTATGTGACTGCTTTCTAAAGAAATTTTTTACAATTTTCTTCATATACAATAAATACCTTTGGGAGCGCGGACCGACATTGAAATTGTGCAAAAGATCTTTATGCGGGCTGAATAGTAAGCGTAATAAGAAAAAAAAAATCGAGACTCAACGTGTTAATGAAACAAGAATGCCATTAGAATGTGAAAGTCCTCAAACCCTAGGAATGTTCCTTGTATGACAACAGTATGTTTTTGGAATTCGATGAATGCCTTTAAAATGGTATATTCTCACAGAAAAGCAATAACATAAACCCTTGTGCGTCATTTGCATTATCACATCGATAAAGAAAAAACACCAAGAAAAAAAAATTCCCTACTGTCAGACGACCCAACTCACTTGATTGGCGTTACAGAATGTGTATGATTTAATAAATGAGACGTAATTGGGGAGACAGGATAGCAATAACAACAACAGCAGCAGCAAGAAAATCAAAAGTCATATTTCCATACCACGTTGACGTTTCAATGTCGGTGTCCAGTTAGCAAGGGGTCGGTATTTGTCCCCGAATTCGATATTCCCACAAACATTGACGACTGCGACCGAGCCACCGGTAGATGGATAGCCAACCGAAAAAAGACATAAAAATAGAAATCATTTAAATTTGGAACCAGTTTTTATTCCCCCTGCCTTAATCCAACAAATTAACCTATCATAATCCATCAATCGTGGAACGTCATCATCGACGTCGTCGGACACATATTCGACGGGAAAATCCGTGTACGCGAGAGAGGTAACAAAACGTTCGTCTGCCAAATATGAGCCTCATCACTGTTGTCATCCGAAGGGAGGGGAAAAACTTCTTTTCATAGAAGCCACAGCCACCAACAAATCACCGTATCTCCGGGTGTATCTTGGGCTCTCTTTTTATTTTGGAAAGATTATCATTGCGATGACAAGGCAACACCGAAGCGGACGGGGGCTCCAGAGTGTGCATCACCACTGAACCATTCCTAGCAATTCAGCCTCCCAGCTGAAGTCACCGAGACAGAGACCTCATGGTAGAGATTATCGGTTTACTAAATCTAGAGTAACAGGTTTTTTTTCTTCTTAAATTTATTTCTTTATCTCATCATCCATCTGGTCTAGTGGTCCTCGAGAATGGCCGGGAGAATAGTACCGGTTGGTCATCACGATTGTCCCCGAGAGTGCGAATAGCCCGCAATGTGATGTCCTGAACGGGAGTCGGTAACGAATGATCGCCACTTTTTTTTTCAAAACAACATTGATAGGTCCTTTTTCCAAATCAATACTTTATTAACGTTTCATATTTTCCGAGATGTAATGGTCTTACAATCATGCACATTCACTAGCGAATGTTTGGAGTTGCGTTTTCCTCGGGCAACACTTCCAGCTCCAGTGGATAACTTTCCTTATTAAGCGATCATTGTGTGGCTCATTTTCCATGCCTGGGATTCAACAGCGGAGCAACAGTATGGTTTCCCTCACCCTCAACCCCTCCAGAAAGCAACATCATGATTTAGTGGACTTATCAAGCGAAGCCGGCCGGCACTTAAATAAATAGACTTATTCAAATTGCATCGGAACCAGGGCACATGTAAACATTTGTCACCTGTAAGCCCTCCCTATCCTCCAGCGCAAACGAACCTGTCCGGAGCAGATGAAGATTGTCACACCAATAAGGGAGAAAAGATTAAATATCACATAGTGCAAATCGGATCGAAATTGCATAGTTTATTCCTGCTGCCACGACCAGGACCGGGACGGAAGGCAATCAAAGAATCTCCCGAGGTGCGAAAAACCTCTTGTATCGGAAAACCCAGACCGTAAATTATGAAACCGGAGGAATCTATCAATGGTGTGTCCTGTAACACTAGCATCCTTCCAACCAAAGCCAGCAATTAAACTATCCGGAGCAGTCAATTAATCAACCATTCTAATTAAGGGCATATGTGATCGAGCAAAGATTCGAACACGCCCGACTATTTATGTCATTACCTTTACTCCTCATCACTAAGATTCGCATTTCCTCAAGGGCATGACAAACCGGACGAAGTCCTCAAACGTGGATTTAGTTCGGTACATTCAACCCTTCCATCACCCACGCGTTCTACGTTAGAATCACCGAGCAGCAGCGCTAAACCCTGTTGACACTCATCACTTTTACTTCCATCATGTGTCATCTAACACAGGCGACTGCAAATCCATGGCTCATTTGAATGCAACTCTTTATGCCAAGTCGGTGCACTCTTCTGGGATTAAGCGGGCCTTGCGGAACAGGGAAGGGAAGGAGACAGAGCTTAAGTCGACAGATATTTACTTTGTCCTTTCCAATGGTGGATGCAAATGATTACGTAACGCTGATCGCTGACCGAGTCGTCTGGGTGTTCTTGCGGCTGACGTCTGGTCCAACTGGTTGGACGGAGTGTTTCGGGCGTTCGTGTGCTCTCACCGGGACTATGATGCAGAATGTCATAATCGTCTAGCGTCTGTCACGTGACTGGCGATGGCATCAAAATGCATGATTGCCTCACGCGGGAGCTGCAAGTGATCAATTTAAATATGCGTGTGTTCATTTGTGGGGTGGGAGCTACTGCTCTTCTCGGATGAGGTTTGCGACTGCGTGATGAACATTCTGATGCGAGTCAATTATGAATGATGGAACTTGTTTTCGATTTGAGTGCACCAATTGTGCGCAATGGGATTGTTTTGATTCTTGTTTATATTTATGCGACATGCTTCTATCATCGACTGATCATAAAATTCTCTGAATTTTTCAACCGCCTCGAGTTTTGTCGATTCTATAAATTATTCGTTCGCACATTCTATTAATATTTTCATTAGCATTTATGATTTTTTATAGATTATCTATGTTTGGTTTCTATATTCCATCATTGCCATGTCCATTCATTCCATTATTTAGAACTAACCTTCGAAACGTTGTATTATGGCTAAGCAGGTACAGTAACCTCTCGATCATACCATGTTATCTCGTGATAAATTTATACCATATTGTTTTTCTACTGAAAAACACTTCTTTCAATATGTATATTAACACTTTGTTGACATGTTAGGCCCATATTATGTATTTTTATACCTGAACGTTGTTTACCGATGACACAATGCACATTATATGTAGCCATGTCCACATTATAACGAATTAAATACATATTATAACGAATGAATTTATTAATTCTCAGTTTTTTTTTATAGAAATGTTAGAAAAATTTTAATAATGTGGAGTAATTCCAAATGAAATCGACAAATGACAAAACATGAGTATTTTTGATTCGAATGAAAGTGTGTATTCCGTTTGGGTTAGAGGAAATATGAGTTTTCCACAGCAATTGGGAATTTTTTGACTCAAGCGTAACTTTTGAAAAGGGCGTATCGATTTGAGTAAGAGAAATCTTCGATAATTTATATCTCTAAAACTATGAGTCGTACCGAAATAGTGTCTTAGAAAGAGTTATAGAGTATTGATGGTTGAATATGAAAAAAATGTACACTGAGAAAAAAAATAGTATCTACTCTTTTTTTTATTCACAAAATAAAAATTCAATTTGCAATATCCAAAATACATATTTTTCAATTTTTTTTTATTTTTTCATACAAAATAGAAATCATGCAGAAAATTCAAAAAATGGGCCCAATATGGTAAAATTATTTTTGGCGAACTTTGTACAACATCGAATTTTTAGGAATTTTCGAGACTTCGAATTTTTGTATGTTAACCATCATTTTTAGCCACAAATTATGAATCCTGATGTGATTTAAAACAATAAAGGTTATTATCAATCTCCTTCTAAATGTAGCCATTCTCGAAATATTTAAAAAAATATTTCTAATTTATTGTCTTTTTTATAGTAAATAATCCCTTTTAATATGTTTGTCGTGTTATACCGTCATGTTCATGAAATTTTATGAATATGCTTATAATTTCCAATAAGTTTTCCAAATACATCATCATGGTTCATGGTTCATGGTTCAACATGATGGTAAATTTTTTTTATTTTTTATTTTTATTTTATTTATTAAAAATAGTTTTACCATCTTGGGTCCAATTTTTAAATTTTCTACATGACTTCTATTTTATATGAAGAAATTGAAATACATTCAAAAATACATATTTTTTGGTATCGCAAATTAAAATTTTATTTTGTAAATAAAAAAAAAAGTACTAATTTTTCTTCTCAGTGTGTATTTTTTTCAAATTAAGCCAACAATACTCTATAACTCTTTCTAACACACTATTTCGGTATGACTCATATTTTTTGAGATATAAATTATCATAGATTTCTCTTACTCAAATCGATACGCCCTTTTCAAAAGTTACGCTTGAGTCAAAAAATGAACCATGATGATGTATTTGTAAAAGTTGTTGGAAATTATAACAAAACTCATAAAATTTCATTAACATGACGGTATAACACGACAAACATATTAAAAGGGATTATTTACTATAAAAAAGACAATAAATTAAAAATATTTTTTTTTAATATTTCGAGAATGGCTACATTTAGAAGGAGATTGATAATAACCTTTTTTGTTTTAAATCACATCAGGATTCACAATTTGTGGGTAAAAATTATTGTTAACATACAAAAATTCGAAGTTTCGAAAATTCCTAAAAATTCGATGTTCCACAAAGTTCGTCAAAAATAGTTTTACCATCTTGGGCCCATTTTTTAAATTTTCTGCATGACTTCTATTTTGTATGAAAATATTAAAAAAAATAAAAAAATATGTATTTTGGATAATGCAAATTGAATTTTTATTTCGTAAATAAAAAAAGGGTACTAATTTGTTTTCGCAGTGTACATTTTTTTCATATTCAACCATCAATACTCTATAACTCTTTCTAAGACACTATTTCGGTACGACTCATAGTTTTTGAGATATAAATTATCAAAGATTTCTCTTACTCAAATCGATACGCCCTTTTCAAAAGTTACGCTTGAGTCAAACAATTCCCAATTGCTGTGAAAAACTCATATTTCCTCCAACCCAAACGAAATACACACTTTCATTGGAATCAAAAATACAAGTTTTTAAAATCTGCATTTTTAGGACGATTTCATTTGGAATTGCTGTTTGGAAAATTTTAACCATGACGAAACGTAATAATGTAGAAAGTTCCAAGAAATCATGCACGGTTCTATTGCCTTTGGGAATGACAATGAATGGAAGTAAACATTACTACTTCTCGGGGCGGTCATACCCCGACACACCTCGGTTCCTGGTCTGAGCCTCGGGAACTTCATAACTTTTGAACTACTGATATATCAAATTAAAGCCAATTAGCTAGTCTTTTTTGGAAAAATACTATACTTGCTAAAAATTTGAATTTTGTATTCGTAATTATTTTTATTTTAATTAGTTTTTCGTCGTTTTCATGGCCTTGAACTAAATGGAGCCATATTTTTTTACACATCCAAAATTTAGAGATGTGATTTTTTGTCGTTTTTGAGTTATGCTTTTCAAAGTTAACCGATGGTTAAAAAAATCAATTTTTCCCCTTTTATCCAAAAATGACTTTTTTTAAATAAAACCATAACCTTTGAGACACCCGACCGATTCAGATGATCGACATATCAAATATCAAAAATTCAAATTTTCCTTCAAACTTCCCGGATTCAAATATTTTTTCCTCGCTGAAAAGGTTATAAAATCATCATTCTACAATGTGGTATATATATTATGAAGAATGGCTTGGTATAAGTGTTGTAACTTTATTTTTTTTATGCTACTCAACGATGAGTAGCGTGTGTTGCACTAAAAATACTGCAAATCCTTCTCGTATCGGCCCCTATATAATCAATGATATCAGCTAACTTAATATGATATAGATTTTATCGCCATTATCCACAGTACTATTAACCTGTATGCATTATCAAACCTACAATTTTCGAAGATTATCTATTGCTTTGGTCAAATGGCGTGTTGAAACCATCGTAAATATACAAACCTAATCTTGCTTTTGAGTGTGTAGTATAAACGAACATCATCACTTTTGTGGTTCTAAGCTATAATGTAGATGTCACATGGGCTAATTCAGCTTTGCGTAAATTCGACAATGGAAGAACAGAAGGAGTACTCTTACTCCTAAATGGCTACTGTGTAATGTACCATATGCAATGGTATAGAAGGAATACTCTTACGTCTGAAAATGGCAACTGTGCAATGTGCTAATCATAGACATGATAAACATGTGATAGTATTTCATACAATCTAATTTGTTTTTTTTGTTCAGTGCCCGAAAAATCATTCCTATAGGATTTAGCACGTTATTTTTTATAAATCGTCAAAATAAAAAGAAAACTTTTGTTGGTTCATGAAATGAAAAGATATAGTAGAACTTGAAAAAAGTAGTTACGAAAAAAACGCGTTTGAAGTTTTATTTGAAAAGGACTATAACTTATTAAAAATAGAGGCTTTTGAAAAATCTTTCCAAAGACACATTCTTGAGTGCCACAGGAATTTGAATAAAAAAATCGAAATTGAAATCATTTTTTTTTTTCAAATCACTTGTTCAGAGAACCTCCCTAAATTTAGTAATAGATTTAATTGTATTACAGTAGAACTTCGATTATCCGAGAGCAAGTTCCATATTAAATATATAGGCCTTTTTCGAAATTTATCAGTAATCTTTTTTTTTTGCTTTTTTGTTTTGCTCATGGCCTTCAAATTATCTGACCACGTGCGTATATTATAGATGGTTAGTTTGATGGTTATCCGTGTTAGCCGTGATTTTCGTTATTCCTTTCCCTCGCCATTTTGCCCGACTATTTTGCGAATAATCGGGGTTCTACTATATCTTCTTTATAAAGCATAATATTATTTCATAACCACTTAGCCATATTTGACATTGCAATTGCCGAAGAAAGGCTAATTGCGATGTTAGAATTTGAGGATTTTGATACAAGAGTTTTATTCTTCAGAGCAATTTGCAGAAGATATGAATACATCTACGAAATACTTTGTTGGTAAAGATAAAACTAGTAGATGGAACAAAAATATGCTTCTATTATTAGCACCAAATTCAAAACATCGAGAATTCTAACTTATTTCGTATTGTGATGAGAAAAGCCACAAAAGATAATTCACTGGTCCAAAGTTCCCGAAGTGCTACGATTATCAAGCCGTCAAAAAAATTGGCGAAAAAGGTCAGGCAACTACACTCTGTCCAACTTCTATAAGACCACCCTGATTCTATTTTGTTGTAACACAAACAGATAGAATTTCAACAAGATACAATCATACATTGGAGACTGCTCAGAATTAAGCATATTTAACGTCAATTCCGTTCAAAAGAGTTGTTTGTTTATTTATTGTGCTTAAATATGATAAGCTGTCCAGTTTCTATAAGACCACTACAAAATTCATAAGTATTATCAATGGAAAATTCAAAACGATAGGATTACATGTCAATAATTGGTAACCTTGCCATTTCGACTAATAACCATGAAAATTCGTGTTGGAATACTATTTACCAAATTATGCTGAACAGATTTCTCGATATTTTTCCATTTTTCCGAAATTGCAACCTTGAGCTCTTTCACCGTGGTGTACCGTTTTCCCTCAGTGTAGATTCTGCGTACAAGGATCCCCCCCTAAGATTTTCAACAAGATTCATGTCTGGAGAGCGAGCCGGCCAGTCCAAAACATTAGGTTTCTGGTCCTTAATCCATTGCTTAGTTTACTTGCTTGCCATTAACCTTTTAAGCCCTCTTTATGTGAGGATTATTTACCAAAATTTGATGAATTGTTGCGCGGGTGACTAAGTAGTTGAAATATTGCTTTATTTGAACATGCGATTGTGAGGTATTCGAACCTGTTCTAGCTATTTCCCGCTTATCCCGGTCAAAAAGCTTCTATTTACGTGGAGCTCTCTTCTTCTTACCGTATCCTCGAGAATTCGCCAAATAACTGAGCACTACTTGATTGGATCGTCCATTCCGAAGAGAAATTTCTCTGTTACCAAAAAAATGTAACTGGTCTTATAGAAGCTTGACAGTTGCTCGACGATGCTGCGCGGCCGTGATGTGCAGCAAAAGTTGAAGTGTCAGAAGACCGAGAACTAGGTGACCTCATCTTTCCGCACCTTGGGCCTGGAGTCGGAGCAACCAGCCAAACGGTGAGGAAGTACCTGGCCGAAGTGGACATTTTCATGCGAAAGAGTCGGTCGCAACAGGAAATTACCCAGAAGGAGCGTCAGGAAATGCTAGTGAAAAACATCTTTTCGGCGAAGCGCGACGTCGTGATCATGATGGATGACGAGATCTACATGACGCTGGACTGATCCTTCTGTGACTAACAATCAGCGAATGTAAAAGCCACTGTTCTTTCGTTCGGAGCTTGAGGCGAACGGAGAGATGTACAGCACGAAATGCCTGCCGAAAGTTGCCGCATTCATCGAGAAGTATAAGCCAGTTGTTGGCCAGTAAGTTGGTTTTGACCTGACCTGACCTCGGCACATAATGCCAAGAGATCACTTGGTAGATAAACAATGGCTGAAGACAAACGTTATACCGCAGACCGCCAAGCCCTTCCGACGTTCCCCAGTTGCGACCGATAGATTTTTTTGTGTGTACCTCAAACGAAGGATATACTCCAACGATTCCGTGGCTTATACGAAGAATCAGCGGATAGCCAAACCGACGAATGAATAACATGACGACATCAATCATTTCATCGACCACTGCTAAGGTTCCGGCCGGGAGGCCTTAGGCAGGGCGTCAAACCATTCTTGTAGAAGGTTTAAAGAACGTGGGATTTCAGGAAAATTCGGTCCATTGAATTATCTTTGTAGTTTGTTTTCATCGCCATTCGAAATTAGTCCTTATTCAATGCATATATCGTGAACAAGAACTTTGAACATCATGATCTTCAGCCGACAGGTTGGCCCTTGTTTGAAAACATTAAGTAGTCGCTGTGGTCACGCTTATTCTAGAGCTTGCCACTCCAGAATACATTCGGCATAGAATTCCCAACTATGTACTACTCATAAAAATGACGCAAGTAATACCGATGTTGAGAAGGCAAAGGTTCAACTAAGAACGTTAGTGCCATCCAAGAAGAAGATGAAGGGCCCCAATGGTGTAACTCAAATCTAAACATGAATGTTACACTACATAAAGTCATCACATGGAAAAATCATCACATACTAAGTTCGAACGTTGATGTTATCCAAGAGAACACGACAGTCGCTGGGTCCTTGCAAAGCATCAGCTATCAGCAAAGCTCTGGCTGTGTCTCTACGGACCGACAATGGTTCCAAGTTTATCAGTTGACAACGAATCTAGTAAGTCGACAATCGGATGGAAGAACCGAAGTGCATATCTTTCGAACCGTTGTTGAACTGATCCAACTCTTCCGACACCGTTGTTGTAATGAGAAGTCCAATCTACAGTAGATATCCGTGAAGTTTTCGGCAATCCTGAAGATGAGCCCCAAAGTTCTGGATGCTTCATTGATCATTAACGAGATGTGTGGTTCTAATGAGAGTTGCGTGTCCAAGGCTACTCCCAGGTCCATGACTTCACTAATAGACTCGATTTGGAGATTTGGAGATGCGCCACGCTCCGGAAGGCCTGTCGTCGAAAATTGCGACAAAATCGCTGAATTAGCCGAGAAAGACCGGCATAGTAGCAGCCGTAGCTTCGGCCAAGAGCTGGGGATAAGTCATCAAACCGTTATTAACCATTTGAAGAAGCTTGGATTCACAAAGAAGCTCGATGTATGGGTGCCACACACGTTGACGCAAAAAAACATCTTTGACCGTATCGACGCATGTGAATCGTTGCTGAATCGCAACAAAATCGACCCGTTTCTGAAGCGGATGGTGACTGGCGATGAAAAGTGGGTCACTTACGACAACGTGAAGCGTAAACGGTCGTGGTCGAAGCCCGCTGAAGCCAGACGGTGGCCAAGCCCTCATTAACGGACAGGAAGGTTCTGCTGTGTGTTTGGTGGGATTGTCAAGGAATAATCTATTATGAGCTGCTTCCCTATGGCCAAACGCTCAATTCGGACCTGTACTGCCTACAACTAGACCGCTTGAAGGTAGCACTCATGAAGAAGAGGCCATCTTTGATAAACAGAGGCCGCATTGTCTTCAATCAGGACAACGCCAGGCCACACACTTCTTTGGTGACGCGCCAGGAGCTCCGGGAGCTCGGATGGGAGGTTCTTTTGCATCCGCCGTATAGTCCGAACCTTGCACTAAGTGACTATTACCTGTTTTGGTCCATGGCGAAGGAGCTAGGTAGTCAGAAGTTAGCCACAAAAGAGGCCTGTGAAAATTGGCTATCCGAGTTTTTTGCCAATAAGGAAGCGAGCTTCTATAACAGGGGTATTATGAAAGTGGCATCTCGTTGGGCAAACGGCGCATATTTGACTTAAAACAGATGATTGTAACTAATTTTATGAACAAATGAAAATTCAAAAAAAATACCGCAGGACTTTTTTGACAGCCTAATATATAAAAATGGATTTCTATCTGTCTGTCTGTCTGTCTGTCTGATTCCTATGGACTCGGAAAGTACTGAACCGATCAACATGAAAATTGATATGTGGGGGTTTTTGGGGCCGGGGAAGGTTTTCGTGATAATTTGAGACCCCTTCCCCCTCTCTAAGGGGGGGCTGCCACACAAATTAAGTACAGATTTCTACATTACTCAGGAATTAATCAAGCAAATGAAACCAAATTAGGCATATTGAGGTTTTAGGGTGCAATAACTGTTTCTATGGTGATTAGACTCTCCACCCCCCTCTCTAAAGTGGGGCTGCCATACAAATGAAACACAAGTTTCTGCATTACTCGGGAATTAATCAAGCAAATGAAACCAAATTTGGCATGTGAAGGTTTCAGGGGGCAAGAAACATTTCTAAGGTGGTTCAACACTCCTTCCACCATTCTGAGGGGGGGGGGACTGCCATAGAACTAATCAAGCAAATGGAACCAAATTAAGTATATGGAGGTTTTAGGGTGCAATAAATGTTTCTATGGTGGTTAGATACTCCTCCCTCCTCTTTTAGAGGGGGATGCCATACAAATGAAACACAAATTTCTGCATTACTCGAGTAATTATCAAGCAAACGAAACAAAATTTGGCATATGGAGGTTTTAGGGAGCAATAAATGTTTTTATGGTAGTTTGACACTCCTTTCCCCTCTCTAAAGAGTGGGGGGAGGTTGCTGAACAACTCGAAAACTAATCAAACAAATTGAATCAAACTTAGCATATAGAGGTTTTAGGGATTGATAAACGTTTCTATGGTAGTTCGACGTTCCTCACTCCTCTCTAAAGGGGGTAGGGGGGGAGGGGGCTCCCATACAAACGAAACACAAATTTCTGCATAACTTGAAAACTAATCAAGCAAATTGAGCCATATTTGGCATGTGGAGGTTTTAGGGAGCACGAAACGTTTCTATGGTGGTTCGACACACCTACCCCCTTTCTAAGGACATGGGGCTGCCATACAAATGAAACACAAACTTCTGCATAACTCGAGAACCAATCAAGTAAATGGAGCCAAATTTGGGATGTGAGGGTTTTTATGTACGAGAAAGGTTTCTATGATGGTATGACACCCCTTCCTTCTCTGGAAAGGAGAGGGGGTTCCATAAAAATTGGACCCAATGTCCTGGATAAAAGGTAATGAATATGATCGAATTTCGAGCGACATAGCATGCACTGCCATAACTATTTCGCAAATAGTGACGTCAGTCGTTTATCTTTGATTGCCCACCGCATTCATGTGAAAATGCTATTTTCAGGAAGCAATTTATCAATTAAAAACGCACATTTTTTTAGTGCTCCCGCTGAATATGAGGCTAATGTGATAGCGAGGAGTGAATATTTGTGAAATCACGTCGAAAAAGACGGATCAAAGTGATATTTCCATGTGCCATTTTCACTCCCCCCACGATCATAGAAACAAACGAAGTTTCATGATTTTACCGTTATGAAGTTGATGTTTCGAAGGCTCTCAGTATCGGTGTGTATGTTGTGAGATAATAATCGCCAATTAATCAAAATTTCACCGAAAATGTTACTGCTTTCGAGAACTAAGCATATGACTGCTCTCTGGACCTTTTTACCACATGAATAATCGAAATAAGCCACGATATAATTGTCATCTGTTAAAAAACAACCAGTTGAATGATTTCATGAGAATTTTGGCTCAAATTATCATGCAACCGTGAGTACTTTCAACATTGTTTTATTTCTTCCATATACATTCCATATTGAATGCAAATAGTTACGACACGATATTTTGCTTGCCAATACAGATACACTTCGCCTACTGCTCCACCTCCATATGTACCTCATTGGATTGCACCCATGAACGTGCGCTTGGTAAGAAAACGTGAATGTGATAACGAAAAATAAATTTTGAGCGGGACGAAGTTTGCCGGGTCAGCTAGTAATTTAAAATATAAGTAATACAAGTTATCAATACAGGGTTTTCCAACTTTAAATTCCGAAAGTAAATTGAAATAAAACACACTTAGAATTCGAATTTCGATGAAACTTTTATTTCAAATTAAAGTTTGGTTTATGCCATTTTGTGTGAAATACAACATCATTCAAATGTCCACCCAGGGCTTCCTCGCACACCTTGATCCGGAACAGGTAATTTTCGACGACTTTTCGGCACATACGGGGCGGTATCTCGGTCATAACTTCACGAAAGTTGCCTTACAAATGTTCAAGATTTTGCGGAGAGTTGGCATAGACACGGTCTTTCGCATAACCCCACAAAAAAAAGTCTAGCGGGTTCAAATCGCATGATCTGGACGGCCAATTGGCATCACCAAAACGCGAAATTATACGTCCCTCAAAATTCGTTCGCAATATGGCCATGTTCGGTCGTGTTGTGTGGCACGTGGCGCCGTCCTGCTGAAACCACATGTCATCCGTATCCTAATCTTCAATTTGTGGCAAAAAAAAAATCGGTTTACATGCGGCCATAGCGCTCACCATTCACAGTTACCGTCTCGTCGTCCTTATTTTCAAAGAAATACGGCCCGATGACTCCACCAGACCATAATGCGCACCAAACAGTGACTTTTGGCGGATGCAATGGCCTCTCAACAATCACGTGTGGATTTTCTGAGCCCCATATACGGAAATTTTTGGTGTTCACATAGCCACCGAGCTCGAAATGTGTCTCATCGCTGAAGAAAATTTGATGCGAAAATTCAGCATTTTGCTGCTGTTGTTCGTTCACCCAATCGACGTATGCCCGACGCATTCCATGGTCACCACGCTCTAATTTTTGTACCAGTTGGACTTTATATGGATGTAGGTGCAAGTCCAAATGCAAAATTCGCCACAATGCTGTGTTTGACAAGCCCAATTGCTGACCACGCCGTGGAATCGAAACATTCGGGTCATCCTCCACACTGGCAGCAACAGCAGCAATATTTTCGGCCGAACGCACATTACGATGATGCACAGGTTTCACAATATCCGCTACGGATCCAGTTTGTTCGAATTTACGCACTACATTAGCGATTGTGTGCTCTGTAGACCGTCCATGACGACCAAAATCCGTCCGTAATGCTCGAAAAACATTTGCCGATTTTTCATCATTTTTATAGTATAATTTAACAAAATTAACACGTTATGCGATGCTAAAACGATCCATATTGTAAAATGGCAGACATCCAACTAACGATATGACGCTTTGGTTGACAGCTATGTCAAACGGTTGTCTGCGCAGGGCTGTATACTTTCGGAAGCCCGAAATGGAAAACCCTGTATATTCCACCCAATTTCTCTAGTTCACAGAACGTTAATTCTTTTGGATTGAAAATATATTATTTTCATCAGATTCTCTTCGTATTGTAACCAACACCATTGTAAAAGCTAGACTATCAAATTTAAAAATACTTAGCATTTTCATTTTTCAGCTATTGATCATCAATAACATAACACCCATAGTGGTTGCTGTTTAATTTCTTTTTTTTTTAAATATTCGTTGATTTAAAAAACACATTTTATGACGTACGATCGAACGCCGTAGAGAAGATTCAATGAAAAAGGCAAACTGCAGTGTGATCGTTATATTTTTCTCATATTTCACAATTCTTCCCAATAGACGAGAGCGTGGAGTTCAAGCGGTCAACAACCTTCGGTTTAACCGAATTGCCGAAAGTGATGTCTATAATGAAGACCTCTTGCGCACACAATAAACAAGAGATGCTTGTTTATTGATTGCATACATTATTATAGCGTAATTTGAATGTATGTACCATCGAAGTATCATTTCGAATGTGTCACTTCTCTCCGCGCGGGAGACGCCTGTACCTTTCGCCCAGTCCTACGACCGTGATCTCTGCGCTTTTCTTCTCTCGCTCCGCCTCGCAACGGATGTGTATATTTATGCTGGATGAACAAACAGCACCCCGGCCCCCGCCGATCGATGCTCGTTTGCCCGGAATATAAAACGCTTCATCGTGGGGCGTATGAGGTTGGTACTTGTCACACAATCGAAGTGAGGGAAGGTATGACTTGATCGGTTTTTATTTCATCGCCCTGGCAAAGGAAAGTGTTGACAGATTGTCTTGTTCATCTTCCACAATACTTATAATGTTACATGGTATTATTTCAGTTAATATCCGTAGTCTGAAATTGTTTCCATAGCATCTTCGTTGTTTAGTTTGATAGTTCGTACAGTTTAATAATCTGGCAACACCAATTCATAGATGGACGAAGGAGCAAAACTCACGCACCATCAACATGGGAAGACACATAAAGACTTCGAATCTTGGCGGGCAGAACACATCATTCACACACGAATAACACGAGATCAGCCGCATCAGCATCCATTGATTCGCAGTCGGATCTTGATGCTTGTTTTTGTTACAAAGTGTTTTTATGCTGTTGCTGCTGCTGGTGCTACTGCTCCAACTAATCCCCCACACTCTCCCCACCCATCAACGCATCCGAAATGCTCCCGCTGGTCGAGAGATATCCTGCACTCATGAATGATTGCATCCATCTGTCATGGCTTGAATTGAACATTTAATTGAATTTTTGGGCTGTTTTTGCTTCGATGATTGAACGCACTGTTTTCCCCTCGATCGCGTTGAGTGATTGACTGTTTATTCGAACACGCACTTCTGACGAACCACAAGTGGTTGACGTGCTATCCTCGAGGGGCGAATTGTGGCGTTGATTGAGTCCCGGTGAGCTATCGACAGCGGATATCTCCTCCGCGCAATGAAGTCCACTGTCGCGACTTGGAAAACGAAAATTTAATTACTACTAAACATCTGCGTTAATCAAAATTGATTCGTTCCAGTCGAATGGAAGATTACATCACCCTGATTTTGAGCTGATTGAGTGATGAAAGCGTAGCGACATTGTTTTCGGTCGCGCTGACAGCAAATTCGGGTCAAACATCGAATCGATTGACGCAAAGCAGTTCCGGCAACCAGGTCAGCCAAACGGGAGCAATTAAAAGCGATCGAAATCAGATGAAAGTAAGATGGCGAAATGTTTAATTATCTCGTTTACCGACTGTCCAATCTGTATTGTTCGAAGTTCGTCCAAGAATTTATTTCGTGTGATGCGACACATTCGGATTGGCTCTCAACATAACTAAAACACATTAGGTTGTTCAATAAGTTTTGTATTTAAATGTAGAGGTATTGAGTTCGTCATTTTTAATTTTTTTTTTCAAAAATCTGACTTATTTTCTATGAACACCATGAAGTTTAATGTAAATCTGTTAACCCATTCACTTATATGTGTTACTAGCTGACCCGTCAAACTTCGTCCCACCGAAAAATTGTTTTTTGTTATCAATACCTTCCAACATTCAAGTTCATGGGTCCAATCGCAGAACTATTCATTGATTGGTCTTCTCTTCGTCTCCGTTGAACTTACTTTTTACTATAAAATTCCTAGCATTCATAACAAAACTCATCATTATAATATCAGATTATTATCAGACACAATTCTCGTTCAAGATTTTTCAACCACTTGCAAATAACATGAATCTCCGTTACATGAAATAAATGTTTTATACAGAAAATATGATAGAGTAAAGACAGCCCTAAATCGGTCAATTCCTTTCTCGAGTTCTGCTTTTATCAACACATCTGGCATTCCTTTTTTTTGGGTATTGATAGAACAAGATATAGGTATGCGTTTCATCACAGCGGCAGTGATAATAGCAAAGCTGACTATGCTATTATCACTGCCGCTCTTGACGAAATAAGTTGGAGTGATATTTCAGCCAAGGACGACGTTGACAGTGCAGTACAGACGCTTTCTCATGTTTTGGCCTATGTAATCGATAGACACGTTCCAAAGAGGTGGGACAGAGCGACAAACAAGAAGCCTTGGATGACACCAGAGCTGCGCCGAATAAAAACTCTGAAATGAGCAGTGTTGAGGTGGTACTCCAAGTATCGCACACCCTTTCTGCGAATCCATTTCAATCACATTAACCATGTTTATCAAAAAACGATCCAACGTAGTTTCAGGAGTTACCAACAAAACCTACAAAGAAACTTCAAGCGGAACCCGAAGTCGTTCTGGAAGAATATAAGGAGTCAACGCAAAGAAGATGGACTATCGACTACGATGTCATTCGGCGCCGAAACAAGCTCGGAAAAGGACGATATTTGCAGGATGTTCATATTTGTGATTCACAAATCAAAATATTCCTACTCTTGAGTCTTCGTTGAGCCGGTTCGACATTAGCGCTGAACAGATCATGGCAGCTGTTTCGCGAATGAAAACGTCCACTAATCCGGGTCCAGACGGAATAACATCGCTCTTCCTGAAAAATGCATCTTCAGCTTGTTGACACCGCTGCAACACGTCTTTCAGCTTTCTCTAGCAAGTGGTCGTTTTCCAAAGCTATGGATGTCCGCCACGTTATTCCCGATCCACAAAAAAGGCGATAAGCGGAATATTGATAACTACAGAGGGATTTCAAGCCTTTGCGCTATGTCAAAACTGTTTGAATTGATTGTTATGGATTCAGTGTTCTCGTTTTTCAAGCACTATATTAGTTGCGATCAACATGGATTTACGCCCGGACGATCAACGACCACAAACTTGCTATATTTTTGTAATTACATCGTCGACAGCATGGTCGAAAGGTCCCAAACCGACGCTATATATACCGATCTAACAGCCGCCTTCGACAAAATTCATCACGACATCGCTATAGCCAAGTTGGCAAAGCTAGGCGTCACTGGAACTTTATTAAGTTGGTTCGAATCCTACCTCAAAGGACGCCGATTAACTGTTTCAGTTGGAGACAACAGCTCGGAGCCGTTCGGAGCAACTTCTGGGATACCACAAGGAAGCCACTTGGGTCCTCTAGTTTTCCTGGTTTACTTTAACGACATTTTTTTTGGTGCTAGAGGGACCCCGAGCTTCATTCGCCGACGATTTGAAGATATTTTTTCGGATCCGTTCAACCACCGATGCTATCTTTCTCCAACGGCAGTTGGATACATTCGCTTCTTGGTGTTCTGTCAATTGTATGTCAATCAACCCTTCCAAGTGTACGACGGTTACCTTCGGTAGGAAGAAGGAGCTAATTATGCACAATTATACCATATCTGATGTCAAAATTGAACGGAGAATGGAGATTAAAGATCTTGGAGTGGTTCTAGATTCAAAATTGGAATTTAAACAACACTTTTCACACATCGTTGGTAAGGCATCAAGAAATCTGGGTTTCATCTTTAGAGTCTCCAAAAGTTTCACCGATGTCTACTGTCTCAAATCGCTGTATTGCGCTCTGGTTCGTCCAACCCCGAAGTATGGAAGCGTCATCTGGAATCCGTGCTTTCAGGACGGGGCGACGCGAATCGAATCTGTGCAACGACGGTTTGTTAGATACGCTCTCCGACTGTTGCCTTGGCGTGATCCGCTTCGGCTTCCAAGCTACGAGAGTCGCAGCTTGCTGATCCATCTGGACTATCTACATACCAGACGAAATTTAGCGAGGACATTGTTTGTTGCTGATCTCCTAACCAACCGCATCGATTGCCCGCAACTCCTGGAAAAACTGAACTTCAATGTTCCTCCACGACGTCTGAGAAATACACCGTTCATGCGAATGTTACCTCAGCGATCGAACTACGGCATGCATTCCGGAATAACGGGACTACAGCGCACCTACGACTGCTCCCGTATTTGATCTCAATTCCTCCAGAAGCATGTTGAAGCAGCGATTCTTCAGTTTAATTAGGTTAAGTTGAAATCATTGGGACCTTGGAGGTCTGTTGATATAAACAATAAACAACAATAAACAACATCAGAATCCATTTCCAGTTTCGAACAAAGATCAATTTCGCTAGCGCAAACATCAAATGAAGTAACAGCACTTGTCACTGTAGCGCCCTTATTTAATTTCTAAGTCCCGCTTATGTCGAACCGGCCCCACTTTAGTTTTTGTTTATTCGCCAAATTTCCAGGGGGCAAGTTCAACACAGCGGTTTGATTGCACAACAGGGGTTCGCGCAGAGTCAGCACCACGGAAACGTGTGCGTACGATTCTAGCGCGACCCGAAAAATTTAGTTAGTAAATAAGAAATTGTAATTGTAAATACAAGATGAAATAAAAAGTACTGAGCCAGTCGGGCCAGGGAAACTCTGAAGGAAAAAGAGAAAATTCGGAAAATTAAATTCCTATATGTTCTACAATTACATAGTGACTGTACTGGTTTTGTCACCTGTCAGTAAAAAGACAAACGCGGTATAATATTATCCAGCATACTAATCATACTGCAGTATGATATATAATATTTTTGGTTGAAATATGTGTAATATTTTTATGGGACCCCCTCTCCATTCCAGAGGAGGGAGGGGTGTCATAGTTAGTAGTTCTGCATAGAGTTATGCAGAAATTTTTTGTTTCATTTGTATGACAGCCCACCCTCAGAGAGCGGGAGGAGTGTTTAACCACCATAGAAATATTTATTGCATCCTAAAACATCCACATGCCAAATTTGGTTTCGTTTGCTCAATTAATTCTCGATTAATTCAGAAACTTGTGTTCCATTTGTATGACAGCCTCCCCTTAGAGAGGGGGGAGGAGTATCTAACCACCGTAAATACATTTATTGCACCTTAAAACCTCCACATGCGAAATTTGGTTTCAGTTTCTTGATTAATTCGCGAGTAATGCAGAAATTTGTGTTTCATTGTATGACAGCCCTTCACATGCAAAATTTGGTTTCATTTGCTTGATCAATTCGCAAAGTGCAGAAATTTGTGTATGAGTCAGCCCTCTCATTACCCGGAATTGAGCAATGCGACCCATCAGTAAAGTACATATAATCACAATTGATATCCCCATACTTCGCAACGAAGTTCGTTGGAACGATCCTCGATCGAAGATAATCTGATATTCCATGGATATTCTGCTTCATGTACAGATCAAAATGCACAGAGGAATTGATGTAGTCAGGAAAACAAACACGGTTGGGAATATACGAAGAATGATCATAATACATGGAGATGAATTAATGATATGAACTCATGAATCCAGAGTGAAAATTTAGCTCGAACAGCTGCTCAAATGGGTTCATAACCATACACCGGATGAGGAACCGAAGAGATAATAAATTGAAGCGATCTTTTAGTGGGTGTACCTCGAGACTCATGGTATGCGTTGAGGGCATACATCCCAACGTCATACGGAGACAAAGATACAGGATTCGCTCGAGTTTAATGAGATGTGTTTTGGCAGCTGATTGAAAACAGAAACTGCCATACTCCATCACTGAAAGAATAGTTGTTCGATACAACATTTTAAGATCTTCTGGGTGGGCTCCCCACCAGGTGCCGGTAATTGTACGGAGAAAGTTCATTCTTTGTTGACATTTTTCATTCAAATACCTAATATGGGCCCCCCAAGTACATTTGGAGTCGAACCAGACCCCAAGATACTTGAATGACATAGCATGAGTGATCAGTTTACCCAAAAGTTGAAGTTTTACTGGTTTATGCATCCTAGAAAAAACTACCATCTCTGTTTTCTCCTGGAGAATTCGATCCCTTGCCCAATGGCCCAGGTTGAAAATTTGTTCAAAGTATCTTGTAAGGGTTCTTGCAGGTCGGATTCGTTTGATCCTATGACAGACACCACTCCATCATCTGCAAGTTGTTTTAGGCTGCAATTTTGTGTAAGGCAATTGTCGATGTTGCTCACATAGAAGTTGTACAAAAGGGGGCTTAAACATTGACCCCATGAGGAATACTTTTTGAAAAGGATAATTTTTTTTTCCTAAATTTTTACATTCTAACTCAAAAACTATAATACTTACGAAATTTTGAGCAAGAAAAGAAATGTAGGATTTTTTTAAAATTCCACCGTAAAATACCAAACATTTATTTAATTCCACCGTAAAATACCAAACATTTATCACGCGATATGGATATAGTGTTTTGACGAACGTTTTAGATCTCATACTCTTCTTCTTGGATGGCACTAACGTTCCCAGTGGAACTTTGGCCTTCTCAACGTAGGTATTACGTGCGTCATTTTTATTAGTAGCACTTAGTTGAGATTTCTATGCCGGATAAAACGCCTTGAATGTATTCTGGAATGACAAGTTCTAGGAATACGCGTGGCCACAGTGCAAGCCGGAAAAAAATTCTTTGACGAAAAATCCCCGAACTCCCGGCATGACAATGTGGGACGGTAACCACCCGACCACGAGAGCACTATATTTTATAGTTTCTGGGATATTTGGCATTTTTGTATGGAGACACCCAAAAAAAAATAATTATGTTTTACTTGTTCCATAAATTTTCGAGTTCGAAATGTTCTTGACGTGTTTCAAAATAAAAAAAAGGTTTGGAGAACATGACAATCGCAGAAAACAATATTTTAAAATTACTTAATATTTTTAAATGAGAACTTCTTACATGCCATTTTTTAAGTGTTATAGTTTGTGAGACAAAAGTTTTTGAGGTATTTTTTTGGGAAAAAAAGTAAAAAAAAACTCAAAATTTCTGACACAAAAAAAGAATTTTGCTAATAAAAATTATGGTAAATTTTTGAAGCAGAGAAAAATTATTTCTAAAATTAAAATTATTTTTTTCTCAAAAAATTTGTTTTTTTAATTCTAAAAAAATATATGAATAGCAGATACAATTCTCAACAAGTTATCCATACATCGGAAGAAAGGCACTGCTACAGGAAAAAAAATTATTCTAACATCAACTTTTTCATGTTTTCTATGAAAAGTTACTACTAATGTTTTATTCGTAACATTTTTGAACGTAAATTATCGCGATGAACATTTTCTGCAAACTCTTTTTCTATTTAGAAACATGTCAATCGTGTTACGAGTAAAACATAAGACTTCATACAACAATGCCAATTCCAGAAACCATAAAAGATAGAAGTTAACGTCTTCGACAAAAGTTCATATTTAAATATCATCTAAAACTTTGTCGAATACACTGTATCGCTATCTTGGCTTTAACCAAAATTAGCATTTTTTTTGTATTTTTTTTCGAAGAAAACATGAAAAAGTTGTCGTTAGAAAAACTTTATCCTGTAAAAGTACCCATCTTCGGATGTATGGGTGACTTGTTGGTAATTGTACGAGCTATTCATAATTGTTTTTTGAGAATCTTAAACGTTTTTGAGAGAAATGAATTTAAATTTTTAAGTTACTTTTTTTGACATTTTGACTACACTTCACTCTTTGATCATCTTTGGTTTAGTTGGGATCATTTGGTTTAGAGCTCATAGTTTTCAAAGGTAGAATTTTTTTAAACATTCAAAAAAAACTTTGGCCTTTTTCAAAAAGTAGTCTATATTTTTTCAATATTCTAAGTGTTCAAAGTTGCTTAAATGATAGGTTGAACAAATAGTTAAAAATTAAAAACGGGAAACGCAAACCAAAAAAAATAAACAAAAAGACATAACATTGGTTATAAATTTCCCTTGAGTGAATAAAACTTAGAACACAATCAAACTATCAGGCATTCTAGATACATCTCATTGATTCTCTACAACGAAGGAATATTTAGATGATAATGAGATTGTGTGAAAGAGTTTATGATTTTTTGGAAATGTATCATAAAATTTGTCGTACCTTAGATCATAGTTCTGTTCCGACTTTTCCCTTGTCCATATACTATTCATCGTAGAAAAAAAGGCTTTTATACCCGAGGTCCTGGCAGCCCTATCCCAACCAACACAAATGAGGACTCAAGCTGTCAATTCAGTCGAGTTGTCAAGTTTCTGTAGTTCTTTTTCGCAATATGAGTGTGGCTTGATGAGATTTCGTTGCTTATGATTTTCTATGCGAGCTACCAAAACAACCGTCTTTGCCCGGACCTTAGTACTACCAGACAAAATATAATCAACAAGCTTCACGAATTCCTTACACTCCAGAAATTTGTTCTCCATTTCTGAAAATATTTGCTCCTAACATACAGATTCTTCTTCGTTGGCCCTTTTTATCTAACTAATTATAACTCTTTTATTTATTGTTCACTCTTCAAACAATTTTTTTTTTCTTCTCTCCGGACAAGAAGTTTTACACAAATGCTACTTTGGCCAAATGCCATTCAGCATAGCATTTTTATGCAATCTATTTATACTGTTGTGAATCTCCTAGACCTCTCCTAGACCCTTCCATTTTTCAATATACCCCGAAGAGTGCCGTTAAAAAATTACACAGTTTTAAGAAATTCAGCATTCTGTCACCTGAATGGAACAGACTTTCAAGAACACTTTGCACCTCACTAGTCAAGCATACATATTCCCTTTTATGTTGAAGAATTCTAATAAAATCATCAAACCAGTAGCTTCAACAGCAGATGATACCTCACCTCTTTCAACAAGTTATTAGCCTTGTAAACACAACTTAATTAACACAAGCTCTCCTCAAGCAAACTGAAATCACTCTATCGTCTTATTATTTCGGATATCACTTTAGAATGCATCGAATGCAGAATGCATTGAATTGTATTAAAATAACTTTTTTGGGAAAGGTTAGGTGGCCCTGAAAAGCGCCAATGGATTCATTCTTGTTTCCGCGATTCCGAAATGTGTGTCCTTATTTTGCCAATGCACTCTTCAAAACAAACTGAATGCAGCCAGAGGCAATTTTGCATAAGTATTATCACTGTGCGCTGGATTGATTATACAAAAGTGATGAGTGACGGTAATCTGTTGGATGGCAGCAAAATAAAGCCCGTCTGCTATTACTGATACCCACTACTGATGATCATATTCGTGGTTTTGCTGGAACGGTGACCTTGAAGGTGGCCCGCAGACTGCAAAATTTTTAGATCGGCCAATAGATTAACCAGCTTTTTAATCTGTTTGGCAAGGAATGCATAAGCGCACATTATATTGATTCAGTTGGGTCGGTTTTTGCACTAGCAGACCAACCCGACTAAACTATAGACCGATAAAAAGTTTGCAGTCTGCGGGGGCTCTTAGTGTATGAGCGGTTAGAAAATGAATGATCTATTCGGAAACCAACTGCGATTTTTTTTTCATTTTAACTGGCGGTATAATCACAAAGGGATTTTGCCCACGATGCAATGTATCGCTTGTATTCAAATTCCGCTGTTATTCTGGCTGCTCCTTTTGGTCAGTACCATTTGAGGGACATTCATTGGACCAATCAAAACGTGACACTTAGCGCGTTTGAATAACGCTTGACATAAACAATTATGCAATTATTTATCGCTAGATGCGCTGAAATATTTCTTATCAATTGACACAAACATCTTTGCGATCTACTAAGAAATGCTCGAGTTACAAGCATTCGAAATCTTCCATTTTTTCCTACATGTTCAGTGTTTAGATTTCCATTTTACCGCCCATATAGTCCTGTTAGACGTAGTCCTACATCAAAATAAAATGTGAAAAGACTAGAAATAGTTACTCACGAAAATTGATCATACGAGGGTCGTTCGAAAAATAAGTTTCAGTACCTCAAAAATCGCGGAAAAATTAAGTTAGGACAAAAAATTATAGGAGTTTGTGTACAAGACACGACCGCATTGTTGACGTAGAACTACGCTGTGGTTTAATTCAAGTCGCTTGTTTATAATTGCAGATATTATTTTATAATACTACGAAAATTTTTCCAATTCTACCAATTTGGTCGCCCTGAAATGTTATTTTTATTGTAGAATCATTTGACGATAATTGTTTGATGATTCATTCTTGTGCTCGCAGAACAATCCATGCTCGAGATAAGCGCAGCTGTCATCCTTAGTGGAGAAAGTTTTGCTACTGGCAAGCGAAACCAAATCACATACATAATTCCAGAACGACATTTACTTTCTTGGTGAATAAATAAACGAAATAAACTCTATCTGTTAATCTCCATAACCTCGAAAAGAGTATCACTGCTGATATTCCCCACCAAATTTTTTTGGTGTACAACCTTAACACCTGATTCACCATAGCGTCAGTTCAATGCATTGATGACAGAAAACAAACAATTGTAACTCCTTGGAAAAAGGCTGCATATTTGCCTCAGCAGAGATTCATCACTAATACCCTAGCGTAAATATTTCCCTCCCGCTATCTCTCCTCCTTGTTTATATTTATCATAACGACTGCATAATTTGCAACACCAAACAATCGTCAATCATAGCATAAAAAATAGGCGATTGTTGCATCGTTACAGGGCCAATGCACACGGGAACAGATACAAATGTGGTTTCAGCGTAGCGAAGATGCACTATTTTTACGTACGGGTTATGAAGCACGCACGTACGCACACAAATATCCATATATCGATGTCTTGAAGTAACTAAATATACACACACTTATCTCCGTTTTGCGCTCTTCTCAACAGAAGCCCTTACTGTTAATATTGCCAGTCTAGATTAGCTCAGCTGTCATCCTTTGTGGGGAGAGTTTTCCTACCGTAATACAAAACCAAATCACTGACAAAATTCCAGAACATTTATTTTCATGGTGAGCTGACGATAGCCTAGCTTGATGATTACCCATACAATTGTTTAACTCAAAACATTAATGCAATGGCGTCAGTTTGATGCAATGATTGCAATGCTAGAAACATTAGCAAATGAGTAATTTGATCGCGTCCACAGAAACAATCCGAGACTTCTGATGACATAAAACAAGGAAGAAACAATCGATATTCATTGCTTTGAATATAGAACGATACTGAAAGTTTGCCTTCCTTCCTTGCTTGAGACTTTAAACTTCTCCAGTTCATTCGTCTCTAACCTTCAAAAAGGCCCTTGGAAAACTTTACTTTATCCATCATATTACTCCTCCACCCCCATTGCCTTGAGAAAGGCATTCGATCCCTCGCCGTCCAGCTCGCCCAGCAACGATGTTGGTCAGTCGGTTTCCTCACGAATAATGAAAGTTTGCCTCAGCGAGATCCTCTGTTTATACTCTAGGCAAATATTCCCCTTCGTTCTTCTTCTTTTTCCTTTGTTCACGAAGACTTTACTCTTACGATTTCCCCTTCGTTCTTCTTCTTCTTTTCCTTTGCTTACGGAGACTTTTCCTCTTCGTTGCTCGTTGATAAGTTGCTCGTTATTGACAGCTCTGTTCGGGAAAGCACACAAATGGACAGAACAAATGTATAAGGGAATGGGAATGCTTCCAATTTTCATCAATTTAAACAATATACAGAGTATGGGATTGTAATGTATAGCATACCAAACAAATCTTAGAGAATTTCCGTTTCGTTTGGTATGTAAATCGCCAAAATTCATTCGCGACAAAAATAGTTATTGACGTTAACTTTATTTCATAAAAACGTGACCTGTTTTCTGATTTGGCACCCTTAATGAAAGACGTAGTTCTACGTCAAAAATAACGTAATTTTCGTAATCTACGTTTTATTTTCTATTTTTCTACATAATTGCCGTAACGTTCGAGGCATTTTTCAAAGCATGGCACGAGTTTTTCTATTCCGAGCGCGAAGTGCGTAGCGTCTTTTGAAGTACGATGTAACTGCGTCACGAATTTCTTCAGAGTTATCGAATCGTTGACCGCCGAACGCCTGTTTCATCACCGTACTTTTGTGAAGTTTTGGACCGATTAAGAACCGCGATTAAGAACAAAAGGCCAGGTTTATTGACGAAAGAAGTGTTCCTCATCCACGACAATGCGCGGCCCCATTCTGCTCGCGTAACTCATGAGCAATTGAAAAAAGCCAAATGGACTGTGTTCGAGCTACCTCCTTACTCCCCAGACCTCGCCCCTAGCGACTATCACTTATTCCCGGTGATGAAACAGACGTTCGGCGATCACCGATTCGATAACTCTGAAGAAATTCGTGACACAGTTACATCGTACTTCAAAAAGTTGGACGCTACGCACTTCGCGCTCGGAATAGAAAAACTCGTGCCACGCTTTGAAAAAATGCCTCGAACGTTACGGCGATTATGTAGAAAAATAGAAAATAAAACGTAGATTACGAAAATCACCTTGTTTTTTGTCCTAACTTTATTTTTCGGCGGTTTTAGAGGCACTGAAACTTATTTTTTGAACGACCCTCGTATATTTTAGACATAGGATAAACATTCAAGCAAAAATCACATAATGCACAAGATAGTGCTAGAACCCTAGAATAAAAGAAGAAAGTACATGACACCATAGAACCAAATTGCCAGCATTGTGACAACCTTCCTCTGAAAGTACTTAAAATTCAGTACGTAGCGCCTTTTCTTTCGAAAATAAAGGGTGTGTCACATCAAATTTCATCACGGAAAAAACCCTGTAGAAATTTAATTTTTAGGAATTATATCTTCAGCTTTCGCTTATAATCAGATAAAAGTGTATAGCTCACGTTGGCCATGCTTCACTGTCAATTTTTCGTAAATTTGGAAAAATGTCGTCGAACGAAAAAGAGCGTCGTTAATTAATCCTGTACACTCATTTCGAGAATCCGGAGTTGTCACATCGGGACATCGGTAAGATGCTGGGAATCGTCCAATCCACGGTCAGCAGAGTACTAAAACGACACTTCGAGAACCTAACCATCGACCGGAAGGTGAAGAACGGCAAAAATGGATGCTCCGTCAGTGAAAAAGATCACAAGCGCGTAGTTAAACAGTTTAGACGTGATCCGAGAAGTTCGGTCCGGGATGTCGCCAATAAGCTGAATTTGTCAAGTTCATTCGTCCAGCGGACCAAGCAGCGGGAGGGCCTGCGTACATACAAGGTTCAGAAGGCTCCTAACCGCGACGAAAGGCAAAACATGGTGGGGAAGACGCGAGCCCGGAAGCTGTACACCGAAATGCTGACGAAGCCGCATTGCCTGGTAATGGACGACGAAACCTACGTCAAAGCGGACTTTCGTCAGCTGCCGGGCCTGTTGTTCTTCTCCGCAGAGGACAAATTCAGCGTTCCGGAGGAGATTCGCAAGCAGGAACTATCCAAGCTTGCCAAAAAGTACATGGTGTGGCAAGCGATCTGCTCTTGCGGAAAGCGGAGCGCCCCCTTCGTGATGACCGGCACGGTAAACGGGCAGGTTTACCTTAACGAGTGCCTACAGAAGCGCTTACTACCACTATTGAAGCAGCACGAGGGCCCGACCATCTTCTGGCCGGATCTCGCTTCGTGCCACTATTCAAAGGACGTGTTGGAGTGGTACGAAGCCAACGGGGTCACCTTCGTGCCAAAGGAAATGAACCCGCCCAACGCGCCGGAGCTTCGCCCAATAGAGAAATATTGGGCGATCATGAAGCAGGCCCTCCGGAAGAACCCAAAAGTTGTCAAATCAGAGGCGGACTTCAAGAGAAAATGAATTTCTGTCCAAAAAAAACTACAACCTGACGTTGTACAGAACCTTATGGACGGGGTAAAGAGGAAGGTGCGAGCATACGGGCTTGGGCTCGAAGTATGAATAAAAAGAAAATGCCAAAAGTTGTTTAATAGTTTTTATTTTACTGTCTATAATTTTCAAAAGGATCGGTCTACTGGGCGAATTTTTACAGCGTTTTTTCCGTGATGCAATTTGATGTGACACACCCTTTAATACGACAAAATAATACGACTAAAGACCACTATAGTGTAGACCAAATCTTCATCAAAAATGAAACTTCCATAAATTTTACCCGGTTAGTAGAGCCGAAAAACATCCTATTCTGAACGAACAGGATGAATTGCACGTCAATAAATCTCACCTGCAAAGATCACACCTTTCTTCATCCATCAGTCAGCAATGGAAGGCTCGTGGCGCTTGGAAACAACGACTGGTTTTCTCACTTCATATTTCTTCTACTATCAGCGCCCACTGCTGCTGCTGCGAAGTGGTGCAATGATGCCCTGCATCGCCTCTCTCCTCTTACTTGTTGAAATCTGAGCAGATTATCGTTGTACGCGGCTGTGATTAATAATGATTGACTAGAAAAATCTGCTTTTCTCGATGCAACGACGATTAATTCGACACAACGCTCCCCTGACAGGCATCATCTTGTTCTGTGCATCGCTGACAACGAGTACACCGATTAATACACATTCTTCTAGCTGGCTCCGAACGAACGAACGAATCGATTGATAATCTCCGTCCGTTCCGGAGACAGATCCTAGCTTCCTCAGCAGGACGTCATGGTTCGATTGCTCGCAACTCGGTACTTGTGTCTTGCGTCAATCTTATCCAGCGTCGTCCAATGAATATGATACGAGAATAGTAAAACAATTATGAAATGAGATAAATATTTAGTATCAAGTCTACCCGCAGTGCGGAATCCATCATTTGTGCTGGGAGAACGGCAGAGCCAGGCTTCTCTGCTGCTCGGTGTTAAATCAGAGCCTCGGATATAGTAAACCTGTCTAACACATCAAACTACTGTTTATCACGCGCCGCTCGTTTACCTTTCCGTTTTCCTTCTTCGCGCTCCGAAACGGCGGAATCGTGGCGGCGAGGTCTATCTGAATCAGCGCAATCGATGCGAATCAGCTGGGTTCGTTCCAAAGACACGGCGGCGTGCACTGGCAGAACCATGCCGTAGACACCGCCGGTCGATTCCGCTCCGGCATAAGTATTTCAAAATGTGTTTAAGCTTGCAAAAGATTAAATTCTACTGCCTCAATCACGCGCTGGTTCTGGTAATTATGTCAGGTATGGCCTGTAATGCAATTCAATTATCATTTAATATATTTTGCATCTCGACATTAGACACGAAGCTGACGCTAATCTGACGGACTCTCATTTCGCCTATTTCTTATATCGATAAGAGAAGGGAATTAGCATTGTGATGGCGATTTGGCTGAATGGAAAATGGGCTTTGATGAACACTTGATAGTGTAAGCGACCATTGAACATGCGTAATAACACTGGGATATCCTGATATTCGACAGCCTAATACTGTACCAACCAATCCATCATGCCGACTGCACACGTCACTTAAAACCGACGAATGCCATGTCCTTAGGGACGTGATTAAAACAATTCGAACACATCCGAACCAGTCCGATCGATACCTCGAAAGCGAATTGATCCACTTTCCTTCCCTCGGAGCCACCAAGAGCCATTCGGATCTCATGTCCCACAGCATGTAAAACAAGAAACACCACATATGTACACAATTACCAATTACTTCGTGCTCATAACCACACCAAGAAGACCAACTCTCAGTTTGTCGGGCTCATGTTTTACCAACCCGAACTATCTTCGACTGGCTCTCGCTTTCTCTCTCTCTCTCTAACTGTGGCAAAAAAAAAACAACAAGAGAAACGAAACGCGCGGATGGTGGAACTGTGGACCGAGACAACCGCGACCTCCTTAACCGCACTCGCGTGCGCCATCGTCCCTTAATCAATAATTTCTTAGCCAAGCGCTAATGTACACATGTGCTCTCGTTTCCCCATACGGAGACTCCCTCACAGCCTCCGGCCCGGCTAACCTCTAACCATTAGAGAGAGAGAGAGAGAGAGAGAGAGAAAGTCTCCATCCAGGAGAACGGTACGCGACTTCAAAGACTGCGCGCGACTGGTGGACAACGATGTCGCGACAGCGCACAGAACAGATGACTTCGCGTACTCATTTTTGGTATTTTCTCTACCGTTTGAAAACGAGGTGAACGGGGAGGACAAAACCTGGTTTTTCCTTGGAAACGAAACGTTCGATCGGAGAGATCCACTTTTTGTACGAGATTTCAAATTCTACCATTCCGGCCGTTTATTTGTTATGTGTTGTTTTTTTTTTGCTTTTCTTGCGCTACTTGCAACAAGACATTGGATACTTCTGCTACTGATTGCGCATTGCACCACACCGCGCGCCGTGGACCAATTTCTGCCCCAACAGCACACAACACGGATCCCACAATATCTAGCCACAAATAAATCTTCCAGGTGTGATAGACTCACTGACACTATTTAATTAATACAAAATGTTTACCTTGCCATCGGACGGTTTCTGTGTCTTTCGTTCGGCCGTTCGGCGATAAGGAAGCCCACCAAACTAGACTCTTGGCTAGAGCCGCTGGCCGTGGCCTCCCGAGAAAGCAAGTTTCGGTGCAGATTAGCGATCTACCAGACCCTCTCTCTCTCCGTAGACTACCAGAGTTCTGCGGGATCGCACAGTTTCCTCTGGAAACAGGGTGGGACATCTGTGGTAGGCCTCTATGGGGCTCGCGGAATCCAATCCCGCACCCCATCCCGCTGCCGCATCGGCGAATCCGGAGAAAGATGTGCTGTGCGGGAAAATTTATGTTCAACATCGTTTTGCGCTAATGTGATCTGTGAGGCGCTGCTCGTGAGGAACTTTAACCGCTCTCCAATTTGGCGATAGAAATTCCTGCGCCTGGGTGGTAAATTGCTGCACAACGACAATTCCTATTGGTCGTGCTTTTCTTATTATGAATGGCTTCATCCGTGAGTTTTTAATTATAATGATTAATAACTCAGTGTTACCCAATGATTGATTTCACACAAGTATTGTTCATTTCATGAGATGGGAATTTTTTATTCTAGTTTTACCCCATCAGTTCCGCTATTAGATTATATGACATCAACGCCTGGGTTGTGACACCATATCTAAACCATACCTCTAAAATCTACACACGGATCCATTTTCCCTTCAAACTATATTCAACTATGAACTTTCTTTAAACTAAACAAAACCACTAATTCAAAGTTTGGCATACTTCTCTTATTACTAAACTCGGAAAATTATTCATATAAATTATATAAAAACATTTATGGATTTCTTTTCTTTAATTTTTGACATAGGACTATGTCTTTTGATTTCTATATCTTTCTATTTCTATATTTCTATATACGAAAAATGTAACGAATTTATTAAGACTTTTCAAACGCATATTACTCAAAATGATTATTGCGACATATTTTGTGTTTTATATCATTAGACAGGAAATTCATCCACTATTTTTTTTTGCTCAATTCACATTTTTATCGTGTAGGTCTTGCTACTAACAGTTTATGCAATTGTGGTCCAGGATGTCATAATAGCGAGCATGTTGTTTGGTTATGTAAAAATGCAATTAATGAATTTAACTGGCTGCTGATTTAGAAGATCGAAAGGATATAATTGTATGTTTGTATGTTTGTATGTTTGTATGTTTGTATGTTTGTATGTTTGTATGTTTGTATGTTTGTATGTTTGTATGTTTGTATGTTTGTATGTTTGTATGTTTGTATGTTTGTATGTTTGTATGTTTGTATGTTTGTATGTTTGTATGTTTGTATGTTTGTATGTTTGTATGTTTGTATGTTTGTATGTTTGTATGTTTGTATGTTTGTATGTTTGTATGTTTGTATGTTTGTATGTTTGTATGTTTGTATGTTTGTATGTTTGTATGTTTGTATGTTTGTATGTTTGTATGTTTGTATGTTTGTATGTTTGTATGTTTGTTTTTTTTTTTTTTTTTTTTTTTTTTTTAAGAGGTGAGGAACGCTCTACCAGCCTTACCTGGGAAGGGTTAACCCAGACGTCGAGTGGGGATCGCACCCACAAAAACCAAGCCCTCTACTCGTTGCCTTATTCCCCCTGGGACCACATCTAGGCGACTACTTCAGGGGGCGGCTGTGCTCATGCACTTCTCGAGTTTTCAACGCTAACTAGCGTTGTCCTTCCCTTTTTCTCAATATTTTTTTCTTTCCATTCGTTATTAATTCCACTGCGCTGATGTCCTCTTCGCAGGCATTTTGAATTTACCCGTCGAGACGTGAACCGATTAGGAATTGCCCTCCTACTTGACGCGCAACCCGTCACAGCCACCCTCGCGGGGTTTCTCACCTGTCGAGACGTGAACCGATTAGGAAGCGCCCTCCAACTTGACGCGCGCCCCGTCACAGTCACCCTCGCAGGATTTCTCTTCCCAACGGAGCGCCGATTAGGCAGTGCCCTCCAACCTGACGCGCACTCCGTCACAGCTACTCTCGTGGGGTATTCACCATTTTGATCGTGGCTTCATCCTTGATGCTCGTTCCTTCGAAATGTTCGCGGTGTTCCTCCATCCAGGCCACGATCAGGCGTTGTCAGGTAGGCCTTTTGCTGTTCTCCGCGGCAGTATCCGTTTACCTGTCGAGACGTGCACCGATTAGGAAGCGCCCTCCAACTTGACGCGCGCCCCGTCACAGTCACCCTCGCAGGATTTCTCTTCCCAGCGGAGAGCCGATTAGGTGGTGCCCTCCAACACAACGCGCACCCCGTCACAGCTACTCTCGTGAGGTACCATCTCTTGCAACAGCCGTCGCCGTTGTTCACCTTTCACCGTCGGACGTTGTCAGCACTTTGGTCAGCCCTCCACCTTCGCTGCAGCTCCGACATGATTTGTGTGATTGCACTGCTCACGGCATTCCAGATCATCTCGTCGCGACACATCTCCTCCACAATATTCTCGACATGAAGTGCAGGCAGCCCCTCGCGCCTTTCGGTGAACCTGGAACAGACAAAAACGACGTGCTCCGGTGTTTCCTCCATATCTCCACACTCCGGACAGAGGGGTGAAACTGCGTGCCCGAACCGGTGTAGATATTGCCTGAAACAGCCATGCCCAGACAGAAACTGCGTCAAGTAAAAGTTAACTTCACCGTGTTTCCTGTTCAACCAGGTCGAAAGTACCGGTATCAGCCTGTACGTCCATCTACCATTTTCTGCCGTATCCCATTCATACTGCCATTTGTCCAACGACTCCGCTCTCATCAATTACCGGATACCTCTGCTTTCCCGTCGCTTGTAGCACTCGCTATCTTCCGCCAGAGTGATGCAGATGGGAATCATTCCGGCGATTACACACACAGCTTCTGTCGAAATGGTCCTATAAGCACTTACGACTCGCATGGCCATGAGTCGGAATGTGCTGTTCAGCTTCCTCCGATTTCGGTGGGTTTCCAGAGCCGCCAACCAGGCAGGGCCACCATACCTCAGTATCGACGAAGATACACTTGCCAAGAGACGCCTCTTGCTGCTGCTTGGGCCAAAGCTATTTGGCATGATCCTCGCCACCACGTTGATGGCCTTTGACGCCTTCCCACATGCATAGTCGACGTGCTGGTTGAAGTTCAGCCGGTCGTCGATCATGACTCCGAGGTACTTCACCGCCCGCTTCGAAACGATGGTATGTCCTCCGACCGATACCTCTGCCCGCAGCACTGCCTTACAATTGCTCACTAACAGCACCTCGGTTTTGTGATGTGCCATCTGGAGCTTTACGCTGTCCATCCAACTACCGATCATGTCTACAGCCTCAGTCGCCAACATTTCCACCTCCTGAAGCGTCTCGCCGATTACCGTTGTTACGATGTCGTCCGCGAAGCCCACGATCTCCACACCTCTGGGTAGCTTCAGCCTTAGAACACCGTCGTACATCGTGTTCCAAAGCGTAGGACCTAGGATGGAGCCTTGTGGAACTCCCGCCGAGATATTCTTCACTATCTGTCCCCTGTCTGTGTTGTATACCAGGATCCGATTCTGGAAATAACTCCTCAGTATCCTGTACAGGTAGCTAGGGACCTTCAATCTGTGTAGCGCCTCGGCGATGGCCTCCCAGCTGGCACTATTGAAGGCGTTCTTCACGTCAATCAAAATCACCGCGCAGTAACGGTCGCCTCTTCGTTTTTGTTTAAGCGAGACCTGAGCTTTCTCGATAACTGTCCGAATAGCGTCCACTGTCGACTTTCCTTTCCGGAACCCGAACTGCATTTTCGACAATCCGTGGTCATCCTCCGTGCATTTCACCAGTCTGTTGAGAATAACCCTTTCCAAGAGCTTTCCCAAAGTATCCAACAAACAAATAGGCCTATACGACGCTGGATCTCCAGGTGGCTTTCCTGGTTTCGGGAGCAGCACCAACTTTTGTATCTTCCATTCCGCAGGGAAGAGACCGTCATCCAGGCATTTCTGCAGCACCACCCTGAACATGTCGGGGAAAGCAAGGATCGCCGATTTCAGGGCCACATTGGGGATTCCGTCGGGGCCGGGTGCTTTTTTCAACTTTAGACCTTTTGCCACCGCGATGAGTTCTTCGTTGGTGACATGTGCGTTCTCTGCTTCGTCCTCACCGTACAGTGTGGGTGGCCACGTCGGTGGGTCGTGCTGCGGAAAGAGTCCATTCACAATGACCTCGAGTTTTTCCGGACATAATTCCATGGGAGTCGTTGAACTACGGAATTTCGCCATCACGATTCGATATGCTTCACCCCAAAGATTTGCGTCGACGTCTCGACACAGCTCCCTATAGCAGTTCGATTTGCTCCTACGTATCTCTCGTTTCAAGGCGGCTCTGGTCGCTCGGAAAGACGCGCGGTGCTCCTCTCTCTCTACATCGGTTCGTGCCCTCTGGACTCTTCTTCTGGCTCGTAGACAGTTAGCGCGGAGGATGCTGAGTGTCTCGTTCCACCAGTAGGCTGGACGTCGTTCATTCGTCGGGTTCAGTCTTCTCGGCATCGCTGTATCGCATGCCCTCACCAATGTTCCTGTCAGCCCGTCGGCGCTCAGATTAAGAGTTCTGCTGTCTATGCGTAGTGCTTCGACGAAAAGCTCCTTGTCAAAAACCTTTGTCCTCCACTTCCGCTCAAAGGTTTTTGTATTCCGTACCGCTGCGGGATTCCGTTGGCCGACACTATACAGGATTGCCTGGTGGTCGCTGTGTGTGTATCCCTCCGACACTCTCCACTTCGTATTAGCCGCCAGTGATGGACTGCAGAAAGTTACATCGATGATGGATTCGCGGCCGTCCCTTCGAAAGGTGCTGCTAGTGCCTTCGTTCAGAAGTGTGACGTCTAGTTTTGCGAAGGCTTCTAGTAGGCTGTACCCCCTGGCGTTGGTGCATCTGCTTCCCCACTCCTCAGCCCAGGCGTTGAAGTCTCCTCCGATGATGACTGGTTTGCGGCCGCTGACCTTATCCGTGAGTACGTCCAACATCTCGTGAAACTGCTCCGCTGACCATCTTGGGGGTGCATAGCAACTACACATGAAGATTCCGTTGATTTTGACGATCACGAAACCTTCCTGTGAGCTTTCCACCACTTCTTGGATGGGGTACCTTCCCATCACTAGTATTGCAGCCATCCCTGCTTTATCCACCACCCATTTTCCGTTATCGCGAGGAACTCGGTACGGTTCTGCGATCATTGCAACGTCGCATTTAGTTTCAGTTGTTGACTGCCACAACAATTGCTGTGCTATGTCGCAATGATTGAGGTTGAGCTGGGTAACCTCCATTACTGCGAACCCGCAATCGCCTTTTTGTACGCCGGACATTTGAAGCTACCTGTGACGTGGTCGTTTCCGTCCTCCTCCTTGCACAACATGCACCTCGGTTGCTTGGTGCAGTCTCTAGCAACGTGACCTTCCGTCCCGCACTTCCTGCACAATTTCGATCTGTCAGGACCACCCAATTTCGATCTGTCAGGACCACCGCAGTTTTTCGCCTGGTGACCGAAGCCCATGCATTGAAAGCATCTCTCCATTTGCTTGGCCATACGAGGGGGAGCTTTCATCGGGCACACGGACCACCCCACTTTTATTTTACCCTTCTCCACCAGTTTATTCGCAGCTTGTTTCGAGAGCCGTATCGATGCCGTTTGTGTCCCACCGTATGCCTTTCTCAGCCGGATTGTCATTGGCACATCGACAAGGTCACATTGTGACTGTAACGCAGTTCTCAATTCCTCAACAGTCGTGATCTCGTCCAGATACCGGCACTCGATGGTTGATTCCTGAGAGAGAGCTCTCACCTTCGCCTCCTCCCCTAGTGACTTCTCAATGAGTTGTTTGAAAGCGGAGCTCTTAACCGCTGGATCTTTTTTAAGCTCGAAGAGCATCTCGCCTTTCTGCGTGCGCCTAGTTTTCACGACGTTCTCGCCCAGTGTCTGCAACTCCGGATCGTCTCTCACTTTCCGAAGGATAGCTGCATACGATACTCCTGCTGACACTTCAACGATCAAAGCATCGCCCTTGATTCGCTCCACTCGAGGTCCGAGTTTCTTCTTTTCCTGCTCAACTTTTTTCTTCTTCTCCTTCTGTTTTTTGCGTTTTTCTGCCTGGTTATCGACAGTACGCCATTCACTGCTTTCACCTCCTTTCGCGTTACTCAGATCGTTCTTGGCCTTTTTCAGCTCTTCTTCTTCTCCTGGGGTGTCCCTCCTTCGCTTGTCCGATCGTGTGTTCAGAGGACCCTTCGGCGTCTCAAGTATCTCGACGGGTTTCTCATTCGCCTCGAGCAGAGCCTTTTCAGCACCCTCTGCTCTCATCTGCAGCTCCTTATGCTCGCGTTCAGCAACCATGACGACCGATCTGATGCTCGTCACCAGATGTTTTATTTTTAAGTGGACATTGTTTTTGTCCTTTACGAACTCGTAAAGTTCGTTGACCTTTTTCCTAACGTCCGTGATGCTGAGCCTCCCAAGTTGCCCTTCTTGGGATGCGCTTGAGGTCAGCGTAAACAACTGGCTCTGTACGGAGCCAAGATCTCCTTGGAATGCTTGAGCAGCAAACACTTCTTGTGGTTTTGTGTTGCTTGTACTCGTTGTGGCTACTCGAGTGACAGGTGACCTCAGCATTCGTCCGCTTCTCGCGAACACATTCTCCTCTCCATCGTTTGTTGGTGTGTTATTGCAACTATTCATATTTTTCTGGGTCCCAACTTCGGGCCGCTATCTCCGCTCGTTGTACATAGTCGCTACCAGTGATCCCATGGTTATCTATGCAAGCAGTGAGGCCATGCAGGGGTTGACACGGTCCTTCATGGGGACCGTGTTCAGAGCCAGATCAGCGCAAGTCAGGAATGTGACATCTGACGCCTAGTACCTAGTGCCTGGGCCTAGACGAGCATCGAACGTACCCGAAGACTTGCCAAGTTATTACCGGGACGGGGGCAACCGCACTATTAGCCCAAACGCCATTTCAGGACGGTGTCACCCTTCCTTACTCAGGGAACAGGATAGTACGACTGTCAGCCTTTAGCGTCGTGTTGAAATCGTTTCCGTATCGTGTCCGTTTTCTATGTCGTAACCAGTATGTCGTAATCAGGATCTTACTGGCGTCAATCCTGATGTGCTTGGCACTCCTTTCGTGGCTCCTGTACACGGTATTTCCCCCGTGCAATCTCCAATAGGCTTTACCGCGCCCTTACTCGCGTTGTCACCCGATTAGTCGCCTCATACGACAGGGACAGGGACCAAGACCCGAAGTGCTATTCTAGGCCGGCAACTCCACGTCCACGGTTTGTTTGTATGTTTGTATGTTTGTATGTTTGTATGTTTGTATGTTTGTATGTTTGTATGTTTGTATGTTTGTATGTTTGTATGTTTGTATGTTTGTATGTTTGTATGTTTGTATGTTTGTATGTTTGTATGTTTGTATGTTTGTATGTTTGTATGTTTGTATGTTTGTATGTTTGTATGTTTGTATGTTTGTATGTTTGTATGTTTGTATGTTTGTATGTTTGTATGTTTGTATGTTTGTATGTTTGTATGTTTGTATGTTTGTTTTTTTTTTTTTTTTTTTTTTTTTTGGCAAGGAGGTGGAGATCTTCATAGACTCCCCGTCGCCATGTTGACTGGGTAGTGTGAGATTTTTACTCACTAAAACCACCTCCTTGTACTTCATGCCTGGACCCCCCGGAACCACCATTTGGTATTACTTCGGGAGGGGGCTGTGCTCATGCACTCATCTCTCTAGATTTGCTATGCTGAATCTTTGCTCGTCCCTCCATCTTCGTTGGAGCGTCGTCAACATTTTTGTTATTGCACGATTCACTGCATTCCACGTACTTTCACTTTCGCACATCTTTTGGACGATGTTCTGAGCATTTAGGGTTGATCTGCTAGCGAGGAACATTTCTTCCCTTTCAATAGAAAAACGGGGGCAGTCGAAAACCACGTGTTCTGCTGTCTCCTCTATTGTGTTACACTCTGGGCAAAGCGGCGAACTTGCATGGCCGAATCTGTACAAGTACCATCTGAAACAACCATGACCGGATAGGAATTGCGTCAGGTGGAAGCTCACTTCTCCGTGTTTTCTTTCTACCCACGTAGTGATGTTCGGGATCAAGCTGTGGGTCCATCTACCGTTAGGCGTGTTGTTCCACTCCTGCTGCCACTTTCTCATGGAGCCAGCCCTAGCTCTTACCCGCACTTTTCTGTTACTCTGCACGCTTTCTGTTCTCTGTTTGTAACACATGTCGTCTTCGGCCAGAGTGAGATCGATCGGGATCATTCCGGCTATGACACAAACCGCATCCGCAGATATAGTTCTATAAGCGCTCGCTACTCTCATCGCCATTATTCGGTATGTTCTAGTCAGCAGCTTGCGATTTTGTTGGCATTCAAGCGCTGCTGTCCAAACTGGACCGCCATATCGGAGTATTGATGTTGCTACACTGGCCAGGAGGCGTCTCTTACAACTGCTAGGCCCCGCGTTATTCGGCATAACTCTAGCTAGCGCCGCGATGACTTTGGCCGCTTTCGTGCATGCGTATTTAACATGACTCTTGAAATTTAGTCGGTCGTCGATAATCACCCCAAGGTATTTCAGCTCACGTTTGGAGACGATAGTATGCGCCCCAACATTGATCTTCGCTTGCTTTACAACTCTGTGATTGCTGACCAACACCATTTCGGTTTTGTGATGTGCTATCTGCAACTTAGCCTCTTTCATCCAATTTTCCACTATCTTTATCGCCTCTGTAGCCAGCATCTCGATTTCCTCACGAGTTTCGCCTGTCACCGTCAGGGAAATATCATCGGCGAAGCCGGTAATCTTCACTCCTGTAGGAAGCTTCAACCTCAGCACACCATCGTACATCCCGTTCCACAGCGTTGGACCCAAGATGGAGCCCTGAGGGACACCCGCTGTTATATTCAATGCCTTCTGTCCCTTCTCTGTGTCGTAAGTCAGAACCCTGTTTTGAAAGTAGCTTTTGAGGATCTGGCACACATAATTCGGTACCTTCATTCGGTGCAGTGCTTCGGCAATAGCTTCCCAACTGGCGCTGTTGAAAGCATTTTTCACGTCAATCGTTATTATAGCGCAGTATCGATCGCCGCGTCTATTCTGTTTTAAGGCTTTTCTGGCTGCTTCGGCAACTAACAGGATGGCATCCACCGTGGATTTATATTTCCGGAACCCGAACTGCGTCTTCGAGAGTCCGTTGTCACTTTCTGTGTACTTCGTCAACCTGTTCAGAATTATCTTCTCCAGCAGTTTTCCGAGGGTATCCAGTAGACAGATGGGCCTATAGGAAGAGGGTTCCCCTGGCGGCTTTCCTGGTTTCGGCAACAGTACCAGTTTCTGCTTCTTCCAAATATCTGGAAAGCATCCTTCATCCAGACACTTTTGCATCGTTGCTCTGAAAAGATCTGGATACGCTTCAACCGCGGCTTTGAGGGCCACATTTGGGATTCCGTCGGGGCCAGGTGCTTTATTCACTTTCAGTTCTTTTGCCGCCGCCAGCAGCTCTTCTGTGGACACTCTCTCGACGTGTTCTTCATTTTCACTATATGGTGTTGCTGGCCAGCTCGTTGGATGTTTGTATGTTTGTATGTTTGTATGTTTGTATGTTTGTATGTTTGTATGTTTGTATGTTTGTATGTTTGTATGTTTGTATGTTTGTATGTTTGTATGTTTGTATGTTTGTATGTTTGTATGTTTGTATGTTTGTATGTTTGTATGTTTGTATGTTTGTATGTTTGTATGTTTGTATGTTTGTATGTTTGTATGTTTGTATGTTTGTATGTTTGTATGTTTGTATGTTTGTATGTTTGTATGTTTGTATGTTTGTATGTTTGTATGTTTGTATGTTTGTATGTTTGTATGTTTGTATGTTTGTATGTTTGTATGTTTGTATGTTTGTATGTTTGTATGTTTGTATGTTTGTATGTTTGTATGTTTGTATGTTTGTATGTTTGTATGTTTGTATGTTTGTATGTTTGTATGTTTGTATGTTTGTATGTTTGTATGTTTGTATGTTTGTATGTTTGTATGTTTGTATGTTTGTATGTTTGTATGTTTGTATGTTTGTATGTTTGTATGTTTGTATGTTTGTATGTTTGTATGTTTGTATGTTTGTATGTTTGTATGTTTGTATGTTTGTATGTTTGTATGTTTGTATGTTTGTATGTTTGTATGTTTGTATGTTTGTATGTTTGTATGTTTGTATGTTTGTATGTTTGTATGTTTGTATGTTTGTATGTTTGTATGTTTGTATGTTTGTATGTTTGTATGTTTGTATGTTTGTATGTTTGTATGTTTGTATGTTTGTATGTTTGTATGTTTGTATGTTTGTATGTTTGTATGTTTGTATGTTTGTATGCTTTTTTTTTTTTTTTTTTTTTTTTTGGTGAAGAAGGTGGAGATCTTCATAGACACCCAGTCGCCATGTTGACTGGGTAGTGTGAGATTCTTACTCACTAAAACCACCTCCTATGCGCCTTGCCTTTCCCCCCCGGAACCACCGTTTGGTATTACTTCGGGAGGAGGCTGTGCTCATGCACTCATCTCTATGAATTGCTACTTCTTTGTTCTTCTCTCCATCTTCGTTGGAGCATCGTGAGTATTTTGGTAATAGCAGAATTAACCGCATTCCACGTGCTCTCTTTTTCGCACATTCGTTGAACAACGTTTCCAGCGTTCACATCTGGGCTGATCTCCCGGTACATTTGTTCTCTTTCTTGGACAAAGCGAGGACAGTAGAAAACCACGTGCTCCGGCGTTTCCTCTATTCCATCACACTCAGGGCAAAACGGTGAACTTGCATGGCCGAATCTGTGCAAGTACCGTCTAAAGCAACCATGTCCGGATAAGAATTGCGTCAAGTGGAAATTGACTTCACCGTGCTTTCTTTGTACCCAATTGATTATATTTGGGATCAGTCTGTGGGTCCATCTACCGTTAGGGGTGCTGTTCCACTCCTGCTGCCACTTCCTCATGGAGTCGGCTCTTGCTGTTACTCGAGCTTCTCTATTGCTCTGTGTGCTTGTCGTTCTCAGATTGTAGCACACACTATCTTCGCTCAGAGTGATTTCGATAGGAACCAATCCGGCTATGACAAAAAATGTTTGTATGTTTGTATGTTTGTATGTTTGTATGTTTGTATGTTTGTATGTTTGTATGTTTGTATGTTTGTATGTTTGTATGTTTGTATGTTTGTATGTTTGTATGTTTGTATGTTTGTATGTTTGTATGTTTGTATGTTTGTATGTTTGTATGTTTGTATGTTTGTATGTTTGTATGTTTGTATGTTTGTATGTTTGTATGTTTGTATGTTTGTATGTTTGTATGTTTGTATGTTTGTATGTTTGTATGTTTGTATGTTTGTATGTTTGTATGTTTGTATGTTTGTATGTTTGTATGTTTGTATGTTTGTATGTTTGTATGTTTGTATGTTTGTATGTTTGTATGTTTGTATGTTTGTATGTTTGTATGTTTGTATGTTTGTATGTTTGTATGTTTGTATGTTTGTATGTTTGTATGTTTGTATGTTTGTATGTTTGTATGTTTGTATGTTTGTATGTTTGTATGTTTGTATGTTTGTATGTTTGTATGTTTGTATGTTTGTATGTTTGTATGTTTGTATGTTTGTATGTTTGTATGTTTGTATGTTTGTATGTTTGTATGTTTGTATGTTTGTATGTTTGTATGTTTGTATGTTTGTATGTTTGTATGTTTGTATGTTTGTATGTTTGTATGTTTGTATGTTTGTATGTTTGTATGTTTGTATGTTTGTATGTTTGTATGTTTGTATGTTTGTATGTTTGTATGTTTGTATGTTTGTATGTTTGTATGTTTGTATGTTTGTATGTTTGTATGTTTGTATGTTTGTATGTTTGTATGTTTGTATGTTTGTATGTTTGTATGTTTGTATGTTTGTATGTTTGTATGTTTGTATGTTTGTATGTTTGTATGTTTGTATGTTTGTATGTTTGTATGTTTGTATGTTTGTATGTTTGTATGTTTGTATGTTTGTATGTTTGTATGTTTGTATGTTTGTATGTTTGTATGTTTGTATGTTTGTATGTTTGTATGTTTGTATGTTTGTATGTTTGTATGTTTGTATGTTTGTATGTATGTATTGGAATATGTCGTTTTTTTTTATATATATATGTTTTTTTATATATATATGTTTGAATATGTTTGTTTTTTTTTTTTTTTTTTTTTTTTATAGAGGTGAGGAACGCTCTTCCAGCCTTATCTGGGAAGGGATAACCCAGACGTCGAGTGGGGATCGCACCCACAAAAACCAAGCCCTCTACTCGTAGCCTCATTCCCCCCGGGACCACATCTAGGCGACTACTTCAGGGGGCGGCTGTGCTCATGCACTTCACGAGTTTTCAACACTAACTAGCGTTGATCCTTCCCTTTTTCTCTATACATCTCATTTACGATTCCGTTGTACTCCGCCACGCACATCCGCAGCACAGGTTTCCATTTACCCGTCGAGACGTGTACCGATTAGGAATTGCCCTCCAACTTGACGCGCAACCCGTCACAGTCACCCTCGCGGGGTTTCTCACCTGTCGAGACGTGAACCGATTAGGAAGCGCCCTCCATCTTGACGCGCGCCCCGTCACAGCCACCCTCGCAGGATTTCTCTTCCCAACGGAGCGCCGATTAGGCAGTGCCCTCCAACATAACGCGCACTCCGTCACAGCAACTCTCGTGGGGGTACCCACCGATTTGATGATGCTCTCCTAGGCTCTCGCTCCGCCGAAACGACCCTCGCAATGTTCCTCTCTCAATCCACCAACAGGCATTGCCAGCATTTTCTTGAACCTGCTCTCCAGATTCCGCTTATCCGTCGAGACGTGTACCGATTAGGAATTGCCCTCCAGCTTGACGCGCAACCCGTCACAGTCACCCTCGCGGGGTTTCTCACCTGTCGAGACGTGAACCGATTAGGAAGCGCCCTCCAACTTGACGCGCGCCCCGTCACAGCCACCCTCGCAGGATGTTTGTATGTTTGTATGTTTGTATGTTTGTATGTTTGTATGTTTGTATGTTTGTATGTTTGTATGTTTGTATGTTTGTATGTTTGTATGTTTGTATGTTTGTATGTTTGTATGTTTGTATGTTTGTATGTTTGTATGTTTGTATGTTTGTATGTTTGTATGTTTGTATGTTTGTATGTTTGTATGTTTGTATGTTTGTATGTTTGTATGTTTGTATGTTTGTATGTTTGTATGTTTGTATGTTTGTATGTTTGTATGTTTGTATGTTTGTATGTTTGTATTAATAGAAATTTGACCCCCTTCCTGTTGGCCGATTGATCTGAAATTTGAAACACACCTTTATCTCTGTAGTCATTATTAAAAAAATCCAAGATGGCGGCTGCTACAAAACGGCGGATCACATATTTTCTCAAAATCTCATCAATATGGGTTTTCCAAAACCCCATCAATATGGGTATCAAATGAAAGGGCTTGACTAGTAGAATACGGTTAATTAAGAAAAATGCAAATCCAAGATGGCTGCCACTACAAAATGGTGGACTACATATTTTCTCAAAACTTCATTAATATGGGTATCAAATGAAAGGGCTTGACTGGTAGAATACGGTTATTTATGATAAATGTAAATCCAAGATGGCTCCCACTACAAAATGGCGGACTACATATTTTCTCAAAACCACATTAAAATGGGTATCAAATGAAAGGGCTTGACTAGTACTGACTAGTACTTCAATTTGATATGTCGACAATCTGAATCGGTTCTGTAGTTCAAATGTTTTGAAACATTCATGAAAATGCCGGTATAACACGACAAACATATTGAAAGAACCTATTTACAATAAATTAACAATAAATCAGAAATATTGTTTTTAATATCTCGAGAATGGCTGCATTTAGGAGCAGATTGAAAAAAACCTTTTTTGTTTTAAATCATATAAGGATTCACAATTTGTGCATAAAAATTATTCTTAACGTACAAAAAAGTTTCGAAAATTCATAAAAATTCGATGTTCCACAAAGTTCGTCACAAATAATAGTTTTATCATATTGCACTCATTTTTTAAATTTTCTACGTGACTTCTATTTAAAATGAAAAAAAAATTAAAAAATACATATTTTAGATCTTGCAAATTAAAGTTTTTTTGTGGTAAATAAAAAAAGAGTACTATTTTTTTCTCAGTGTATATATTTTTTCACGTTTTAACATTAGTACTCTATAACTCTTTCTAAGACACTATTTCGGTACGACTCATTGTTTTTGAGATATAAATTATCAAAGATTATATAGATACGCCCTATGAGAAATTACACTTGAATCATAAAATTCCCAATTGCTGTGGAAAACTCATGTTTCCTCCAACCCAAACGGAAAACAAACTTTCATTCAATTTAGTGATGCGCTAGGGCTGAACAGAACTAGGGCTGTGGAGCGTTGAGCCCCACATCGGACCGTAGGGACTGACGATGAGCTTTTCGTTAGATAAACGATGATCACTGAGACTGACAGTTTAAAAATAAGGGAATGTAAACATAAATGTTTTGGGATTTTTTGTGACATGTGGCTACTTTCTAGTCGGATTTCTGAATATTTTCTTTTTATTCAATGTAAATTAGGATGCCAATGAAAATGGTCATCTCGAATTTCAAAAAGTTAGCCCATAAAAATTTTCACCATCTCGAAAAAACACTCTATACAAAATATCAGCTCAATCGAACTTAAGATAGAGTGGCGCAAAGGGGTCAAAGTTTGAGTTTTATGAAAATCGAAAAATCACCCAAGTGGGGAGTAAAGGAAATCGAGGTTTTCGAAAAAAAAATTTGATGCCAAATGTCTCAAAATTGCATGAAACGTCGAGATCTAATGTCATCTCGAAAAAAAAAATTGTCAAAAATCGGCATTCTGAGACATTTGGAGTACGAAACGAAAAGTATGGTTTCGGGTTCCTATAGAAATAGTTATCTCGATTTTTCATTTGGAACTTGCTACGAAATGTTGATTTGCACAATAATATACCCCATGCTAAATATTAGCTTCATTCGCTATCCAACTCTTGACGAGTGAAGTTCAGTGTCGGTATTGTGCGTTGCCACTTTTGCTATTGTACTATCGGTACGAGTGAATCGTGTACGAGTGAAGGTCATTGCTGTCCGCTTTCGACCTGACCTTTTGTTAAGTGGAACGAAGGAACAAAGGAACCAGCGCTCTTGCAGCGAGCCGGATTGCGGCTGTTGAACTGATTCGGCATAACGGGATCGACATCGCGTGACTGTCGCAAACGGGATTCATCACCACGTGGCTCCGTAAGCTATTCTTGCGCTATTGTGTTGTCTCCGTAGCGCGTAGCCTATGTCTCTCCCTGATTAGGGCAGTAGAGCGCATTATTGGAACAACTTTTATATTAAGGTACACATATTTATTATTAATATTATTATTCAATTCATTTGTTCATTGTTTAATATTATTATCAATTATTATCATATTTTTTTTTTGCTATTTTTTTTTTTGAGATTATTGTTAAAATCAATAATAAATAAAAAATAAGACAGAAATCTTTGTAAAATGGAGTATAGTGGAGGATCTCCAGAGATGGAGATCTCCGATAATGAATCTCATACAAGATCTGGGAAAAAACATAAACGAGTCCCTCATAAGGAAGATAATTCTTCTGGGGACGAATCCGCTCATCCTATCAATCCCCCCTCTAAGAAAATTGGAAGCCTCCCTTCTCAACCCACTGTTACTTCCACTCCCCCTCTCCCATCATCGATTTCGCTTCCCCCTTCTGATGCTTCCGATCCAACCCAATCCTCGTCCTCGTCCTCATCCTCATCCTCGTCCTCGTCCTCGTCCTCGTCCTCGTCTTCCCCTTCTGTTGTCCCCGCTCCACGTGTCAGAGTTTATCCAGAAGATGCACCTGGAACTGGCCCGTGGGTTGTTTTCCTCCGACCAAAACCGAAAGGAAAAAACCTTAACGTGATTCAGATCATGAAAGATCTGGCCAGATACACTTCTGTATCTGAAATTCGCAGGGTTAGACCGAACAAATTGCGAGTTGTCGTGAATGACCGGAAACACGCAAACGAGATTGTTGCTGATCAACATTTCACACTCGAATATCGAACATTTATACCCTCCCATAACGTAGAAATTGAGGGGGTGATAACTGAAACGGGTCTGACGAGCGAACAAATAAAAGCAGAAGGAAAAGGCAAGTTCAAGAAGCTCCCCTCAATGGAAGTGAAAATCTTAGACTGTCGCCAACTCGGGAAACTTTCCCATGATGGGGACCAAACTAAATTTACGCCGTCCGACGTTTCGAGTCACCTTTGCTGGTGCCGCCCTCCCTGACTACGTTATGGTGGACAAATTGAGACTACCTATGCGACTCTTCGTGCCAAAGCCCATGACTTGCAACAAAGGCAAGTCAGTTGGTCACACTTCGGATTATTGTGCCAACAAGGAGCGCTGTGCCACTTGTGGAGAGCAACATGAGGGGAAATCCTGCAGTGCGACTGAGCATAAATGTCCATATTGCGGGGGATCCCCACACGAGCTCTCAGTTTGTGAAACTTACAAGAGTCGCTGGGAGAAACAGAAGCGCTCTTTAAAGGAACGCTCGAAGCGCACATTTGCGGAAATTTTAAAGGGCGCTTCGCCACTGACCCAACAACAAGAACAACCAATCTCAACACACAATACCTTTTCCACGTTGCCAGTTGATGAAATGGAAGCGGACACAGCTAGCGGGGGCACACCGTTTATTTTCAAAGGGAATCCCCGGCGCAAAAATGTGACCACTCCCAAAGTTCAAGAACAAGTCCCCACGGTTATATCCTCTGTTAGCTTGCCTAAAAAATCGAGTGCAGCGGACAAGCAAAACCAGGTTCCTCCTGGCTTCCGTGGGAATATTTCAACTTCGAACGACCCAGCACTCGAGGGGACATCAAAAACCCCAACTGTCCCTATTTTTCCGTCCAGTTCAACTTCCCAATCGGGATTTATAAAGTTGTCTGACCTTTTGGATCAAATCTTCAAGTGTTTTAATGTTTCCGACTCCATCAGAACCATTGTCATCTCAATGCTTCCAGTATTAAAGACAATTTTGCAACAATTGATGCAAACATGGCCCCTCCTTGCAATGATTATCTCTCTTGATGTCTTATTTAAATAGAGATGTCGGAGATATCACTGTTTTACAGTGGAATTGTCGTAGTCTTATCCCTAAATTGGATACATTATATTTTTAATTCATAACTTCAATTGTGATGTTTTTGCTCTGTCCGAAACTTGGCTTTCTTCGCGAGATGATATCTCTTTCCACGATTTTAATATTATACGCTTGGACCGTGCTGATAGATACGGAGGGGTGCTTTTGGGGATCAATAAGTGCCACTCATTTTTTAGAATTGACCTTCCACCTATTGGAGGGATCGAAGCTGTTGCTTGTCATGCAAACATCAGAGGCAAAGACCTCTGTATTGTCAGCTTGTATTGGCCTCCGAGAGCTGCGGTTAGCCGCAAACAACTTGATGACATGTGCTCACTCCTTCCTGAGCCACGATTGATCTTGGGAGACTTCAACTCTCACGGAACTGCCTGGGGGGAACAGTACGACGACAATCGTTCATTGTTGATATATGACCTTTGTAACAGCTTCAATATGACCGTTTTGAACACTGGGGAAACAACACGTGTACCTAAACCTCCTGCTAACCCAAGTGCTCTTGACCTCTCGCTTTGCTCGAATTCACTATCGTTAGATTGCAAGTGGAATGTAATCCAGGACCCCAACGGTAGTGATCACTTGCCAATCAAAATTTCCATCACCATTGGGTCGAATTCTTCTGAATCTATAAACATGGCATATGACCTCACAAGACACATTGACTGGACAAAATATGCGGACGCGATTGCTCTAGCCATCAATTCCAGAGATGGTTTACCTCCATTGGAGGAGTATAACTTCCTTTCTCGTTTGATCTATGACAGCGCGGTTCGCGCTCAAACGAAACCCATCCCAGGTTCCACCATTTCCCGAAGGCCTCCCTATCTATGGTGGGATAGCCAATGTTCCAAGCTTTATGTAGAAAAATCTAATGCATTTAAAGCTTTTCGGAAACGTGGAACCCCTGACAATTTTCAAACGTATTTAGCCCTTGAAGATCAATTTAAAAACTTAATCAAAGGGAAAAAACGTGCTTATTGGCGAAATTTCGTGGGAGGTTTGTCACGAGAAACGTCAATGAAAAAATTATGGAAAGTGGCTCGAAACATGAGAAATCGCTCTTCAACGAATGAAAGCGAAGAATATTCACATCGATGGATTTTTAATTTTGCACGGAAGGTTTGTCCTGATTCCGCTCCTGTGCAAAAAATTGTTCGAGATATACCACAAGGTAGGTGCGATCTTGATTCCGAGTTTTCGATGGTAGAATTCTCTCTTGCTCTCCTTTCATGTAACAATTCTGCTCCGGGATCGGATAGAATTAAGTTCAACTTGTTGAAAAACCTCCCTGATGTGGCGAAACATCGCTTGTTGAATTTATTCAATCGGTTTCTGGAGAATAATATTGTTCCAGATGATTGGAGACAAGTACGAGTTATAGCTATTCAAAAAACCGGAAAACCCGCGTCCGACTTCAATTCGTACCGTCCAATAGCAATGCTGTCTTGTATACGGAAATTGTTGGAGAAAATGATCTTGTTTCGCCTAGATCGATGGGTTGAAACGAATGGCCTACTCTCAGATACACAATATGGGTTCCGCAGGGGCAAGGGGACGAATGATTGTCTTGCGTTGCTTTCTTAAGAAATTCAAATGGCTTACGCCGAAAAAAAACAAATGGCTTCAGTATTCTTGGACATAAAGGGGGCCTTTGATTCTGTTTCAATAGAGGTTTTGTCAGACAAATTACACTCTCGGGGTCTGCCGCCTCTATTGAATAATATGTTATATAACTTGCTTTGTGAGAAACATTTGAACTTTTCTCACGGAGATTCGGCAGTAAGTCGGGTCTCTTACATGGGCCTCCCCCAGGGCTCATGTTTAAGCCCCCTTTTGTACAACTTTTATGTAAGCGACATCGACAATTGCCTTACACAAAATTGCAGCCTAAGACAACTTGCAGATGATGGTGTGATGTCTGTCGTAGGATCAAACGAATCCGACCTGCAAGGACCCTTACAAGATACTTTGAATAATTTTTCAACCTGGGCCATTGGGCTAGGGATCGAATTCTCCACGGAGAAAACAGAGATGGTGGTTTTTTCTAGGAAGCATAGACCAGCAAAACCAAAGCTTCAACTTTTGGGTAAACCGATCACTCATGTTATGTCATTCAAGTATCTTGGGGTCTGGTTCGACTCCAAATGTACTTGGGGGCCCATATTAGGTATCTGAGTAAAAAATGCCAACAAAGAATAAACTTTCTCCGTACAATTACCGGCACCTGGTGGGGAGCCCATCCCGAAGATCTTATAATGTTGTATCGAACAACTATTCTCTCAGTGATGGAGTATGGCAGTTTCTGTTTTCAATCAGCTGCCAAAACACACCTCATTAAACTCGAGCGAATTCAGTGTCTTTGTCTCCGTATCGCGTTGGGATGTATGCCCTCAACGCATACCATGAGTCTCGAGGTTTTGGCAGGCCTACTCCCACTAAAAGATCGCTTCAAATTATTATCTCTTCGGTTCTTCATCCGGTGTAAGGTCATAAACCCATTGGTGATCGGAAATTTTGAGCAGCTGATCGAGCAAAATTTTCACTCCGGATTCATGAGTTCATATCATGAATTCATCTCCATGCAGGTTGATCCTTCTTCGTATATTCCCAACCGTGTTTGTTTCCCTGACTACATCAATTCCTCTGTGCATTTTGATCTGTCCATGAAGCAAGATATCCATGGATATTCAGATTACCAACGATCGAGGATCGCTCCAACGATCTTCGATGAAAAGTATGGGGGTATCAATTGTGATAATATGTACTTTACTAATGGGTCCACTACAAACGAGTCCACAGGATTTGGAGTGTTCAACGAATTTTTTAGCACCTCACACAGTCTTCAGAATCCTTGCTCAGTGTATATTGCTGAATTGGCAGCAATTCATTGGGCGCTGGACAGCGTCGCCTCACGACCTGTTGAACACTATTACATTGTAATGGATAGTCTTAGCTCTGTCGAAGCTATCCGTTCAGTGAGGCCGGAAAAGCACTCGCCGTACTTCCTTGAGAGAATACGAGAAATTTTGAGTGCTTTATCCAGACGATGTTATGTCATTACCTTTATCTGGGTCCCTTCACATTGCTCCATTCCGGGTAATGAGAGGGCTGACTCATTAGCAAAGGTAGGTGCAATTGAAGGCGATATTTATCAGCGTCAAATCGCCTTCAATGAATTTTGTTCTTTAGTCCGCAAAAATACCATCGCTAACTGGCAACGCAAGTGGAATGAAGATGAATTGGGCCGGTGGTTTCACTCGATCATCCCTAAGGTTAGCCTCAAACCGTGGTTCAAAAGTCTAGACTTGAGTCGGGACTTTATTCGCACCTTCTGCCGACTCATGTCCAATCACTGTTCGTTAGATGCACTACTCTTTCGTTTCAATCTTGCCAGCAGCAATCTCTGCGTTTGTGGCCAAGGTAATCACGACATCGAGCACAGGTGTATCTGGTCGCCAGATCGAATTTAGAAAACTCCCTTCGGGCCCGAGGAAGACAGCCCAATGTGCCGGTGAGAGATGTGTTGGCTCGGTTAGACCTTGATTACATGTCCCATATATATGTTTTCCTTAAAGCTATAGATCTTCGTGTGTGATTGTCCCTACATCCTTATACCCTCCTTTCCTTCCTTTGCGGGTAATTCGTCCCCTTGCTATAAATAGTAGAATAAGTTGAAATGTAAATACACTATAGATATACGAATAGATTTATGAAATGAGTGTTCATCAACATTGTTACAATTTCCTTATATCCCATCCTTCTCCTAAAAATATGTCACCCTCCTAAACTCGAGTACACCGCGAGTAATCGGTTTTCCACCTTACTAACCATAGATGTAAGAAAATTGTTTATATATATATAGTTTTAAAATTATATTTAAGAATTCGGCTCCTTTAAACTTAAGTAACTGAGCCTGTAAAAATAAACGAAATAAAAAAAAAAATATTAGCTTATTCGGACTTCATTTACTGATGTCAGAAACGTTAAAATTTGAGTTTTTTTGAAAAACGAAAAATCACCGAAAATCGAGGTTTTAAAAAAAAATGATGCCAAATGTCTTGAAATTGCATTACTCGTCGAGACTTACAGTTATCTCGAATTTTTTTTGTCAAAGAAAATGTTTTTCTGGCGCTTGGTCGTTTTCCCCCCTGAAAAGTCGATTTTTGACAAGAAATTTTTTTTTTAGATAACTGTAAATCTCGACGTGCCATGCAATTTTAAGACATTTGACATATAAAAAAATTTTTTTTCAACCCCGATTTCCGGTGATCTTTCGGTTTTCAAAAAACTCAAATTTTAACATCTGCGACAACAGTAAATGTTCGAATAAGCTAATATTTTGCATAGGGTATATCACCGTGCTAATCAACATTTCGTAGCAAGTTCCGAATGAAAAATCAAGATAACTTTTTCTGTTGGCACCCAAAACCATACTTTTCGTTTCGTACTCCGAAAAAACTAAGTCCCAGTGTGACGATTTTTGACAAATTTTTTTTTTTTTAGATACCACTAGATCTCGACGTTTCATGCAATTTTAAGACATTTGGCATCAAAAAATTTTTTTCAAAAACCTTCATTTCCTTTACTCCCTGCTCTCCCTCAAGTCCGATTGAGCTGAAATTCGGCATAGGTGTTCCGAGATGGTGAACATTTTGTATAGGGTAACTTTTTGAAATTTTAGGGTCGAATTTCCTTTCATTGGCACCCTAATGAATAGATTTGGAAGCGAGGATAGACACTGATATTGTGCAAATGCTCTTTATACGGGCTGAATGGAAAACGTAGCAAGAGCAATTCGGGTCTCAACATGTTAAGATGAAGACAGATATATTATCTTTTTCCCGATTCACTTCTGTTATGCTCTACTATGAATTCACTGATACAATCACACGTTTGTCTTGTATAGATGTCGTAACACATCACATGAAGACCCAAAATTGTATTCAATTGTTGTATGTCTGCGGAGGGTATGGAGGTGGTGATAAAATTAGGATTGGACGATCTTGGATCGATATTAAGAAAAAAGATCTTTTTCTCTCCGGTTTCCAATTTTTTGAATCGATTCTTGTACTCCAAAAATCATTAAAATCTATCTTTTCTTTTCGATCTTTCCGATACTTTTAATCGTTATTTTTTTTTGTAAATTTGAACAAGGATTTCAATCTCATCAAAAATCAAACCGCCTGACAAATTTCATAAACATTGGATCCCTTTCAAGGTTGTCAAATTAGTGGTCTTAAATTTGGGAGAAGCAGCTTTTAAAGTTCGATCATTACAAAACAAATGAGCACAAGTTATATTTACACCATCACATTCACAAGACTGACTGTGAAAATAGTGATGAAATTGGATGGTGACATCAGGTCCAGCTGAAACGATCTTTTCCAGAACTACGACTACATTCTAGCCAGACCTATGGCACGGTAGGGTACGAAAATGTCGAACAAAAAACTTATCTGGTGTTTTGTGATAAAACTGGAATTTCGTGTGCAAGGTTAGTCAAAAATGGCAAGTTCGAAGAAAGAAAATGGATTGTGCACCGCTGAAATGCGCCATCTTAGAGGCTGTGATAGTTCATGAATTTCGAGCCAAAAAATTCAAGGCAGTTTTTTTCAAGAATGAAAACATAAAATTAAGAATTTATAGAATGGAAAATGCGTTTGCTCTGTGAACTGCGTCATAATGACTAAACTGACGCACACGCAGCTGTCTCATCTACGAAGAAAGTGTCGTAGATCTTCCTATATACAGGGTGTATTTTCGAATATCTACTACATATCGGGGAAAATTTCAGCTGTGGATGAGATGTGAGACTAATCTTCAATAATTAATCAAAAAATGTAAGTCAAGAATTTCGCAAACGAAAAAATGTGTTCATGCCACCTCGATCAACCACGTGTGAAGGAAAAACACAAAAATATATTCTATTTCATCCACTGTTTCAAGAACTAAACTAGAAACTCAGATTAAAGTTCTAAGATTCAAATATCGCATAAAGACTCCGACAAAGCTGCATCGCACAGACCGTTCCTAATTAGCTACTTAGTACTGTTTACTCTCCTCACACTGGAGAATCCATAACTATTCTCGCTCTCCAGGTAAGCAACTGTCTTGTCTCGACATGATCACCTATGTTGTCTCGATTCTTATTATTCCCAGCTCCCGCAACGTTCGAACCCTCGTCGTCGTGGCGATCCTCGTCCACGCGGGTAGAGCAGAAAAGAAATCGCGATTAGCTCGACGCTTTTTTTTTCTCTCCTACATCGCGCCTTTCCAGCAAAGCCCAAGAAAGTACCTCACCACTATCAGCTCTAATGAAGGGTGAGATTTGCACCGTGCCGAATTAGAAGGGGCGGTCTGCGATGGGTGGAGCGGTATCAACAGCCAATAAAAGTGGGAAAAGCAAACACAATCTGAAAGGTTATTTATGTTTTCGTGATTTATATCTTTTCAATTGACGCTCTCGGTGTGCAAGCGGATACCTGCACCGGCTCCAGCAACCGGTGGAAGGTGGAGAGCTTCTTGTCTGTGACTGGATGTGTGGATGGTGTTTTTCTCGTCTGCTGCTATTTTTTTCCTCCTTAGCTCACCAGTTTTGCACGGTTGATCTGTGCGGAATGTGTTCAAACACGAATTGGCTAACTGAATGAGGGACTGGAGAGGAAAAAAAACACAGTGGATCTATCCGAGAACCAGTGAAGGTTCGCTGTAGACAAAGCTGTGTCAAGGACTAGGTCCGAGTAAATGGCTTCGAGATAGATGGATTACTTGTTTCTAGCCAATTTCGATCGAGTACATCGAGATGGCTTGAAATCCAAACGAATCAGCTATTTTGTAACAGTGCTCTTTGGCAACGTGTCCAACAGACGCAGGTCGTTGTAGCTAATGTAGCTGTCACAGCCGGTTGGGAAGTCAAGCATCCAAGCCCGCGACATTGCCACACAGCAGATCCATCAAAACGCGAACGCCCCGAACCCGGGGGCCGGGGAAGATTCAAATCTCTCGGCGTGAAGCATCGTCAACGGGAAGCCTGGTGGCGCGACGTCAACATTGGTTTTGCATATTTCTCGAATGACTGAACGGTTGTTGAATCTCCCAAATGGCGTGACGTATGGATATAAAAGTAAATTGGGGTCATAATGACGAGGCAGACTTTCCGTGTGGCGATAGGCCAACAGCTCTAAGGTGTGTCTTTCGTTTAAAATAGTCAATGAGTTAATAGGAAAAGCGGGTTCATCGCTTGGCGCATGAAGGCCCTCGCCATCTCGCCGCTCATAAATTGGACTGTGTAAATATACACGCCGGATCCCAGCGTCAAGTGAAAGAGAAATCCGACCCGATCCGCCGGTACTGCACCATGACTGGGGGTTTGCGTATCTACTCGTTCGATCGCTGGTCTACCACGCGAAGGGTCACGAGGGTCCTCGCCACAATACATGTGTACGTCATTTATATATTTCTAAATAGGTTTAAGTTTCCCGTTTCTGTTCTAATGGTTCGTTCCACATCTCGAAAAGTGACATACAAATTACATTCGACAATCTTCATTTATTCTAAAAATATGCTTGTGTCCTTTTGGAAAAAAGTAGTCAGGACCCAGCGGCCCGGACGGGAGCTTGACGTAGGACTGTGATTGTTAGGAGTAATTGTATTTCAATTGATTTTTTTACTGTTCAGAAATCTGTAATTGTTTCTTTTTTATACTTCAATTGGAAACCCTGGAAAAGCCGTTTGTTATATAACCCGTATCCTTCTTCTTCTTTGTTTGTTTTTAAGAGGCTTTAAACTTTGCAGTTCATTCGCCTCTATTTTAACCCGTATCCTTTAAACGTGTTGGAGGAATAACAAACACTGAATCGCATAACTTGGAATACTCTAATTTGTATATAAAGTGGAATCACAAACGTATATAATGTAGATCAAAGTATACATCGTGTATACCTTAAATCGTGTAATATGCAAAAACCCGATTTTATTGCTCACAACAGATTAAGTCGTAGTTCGGTATATCAAGCATTCATGACATACGCTACAGCAATAGTGTGATTTTCGACATCAATCGCGAAATTGATCGTACACCTATTATTCATTCCTAAATTTCGAGTTTTTCGGGGATTAACAGTAAATAAGTAAAAACAACTTTAACCCTTAAAAAATACCTCCTTTTAACTATCTAACAGTGAAAAGAAAAATACAAATTGTTTACATTTTCACTTCATGTTTTAAAAAACATAAAAAAACACCATTTCAGGCGTGGCAAAATTGATCGTACAGTACAAGTTTTTTTAAAAATACAAATGAAAATCAATTCATACGAAAAAACAAATAACGAAAAACAACCTAATTAGTATTTGGTATGACCGCCTTTGGCATCTAGCACTGCTTGCAAGCGTCGTGGCATCGATTCGACGAGGTTTTTGGTCACACTGGATGGAATGTTCTCCCAGATCTCCTTAATCGCCATTCTGAGCTCTGCCATGTTCCTGGGATTTTTATTTTTCAGCCGATTCTTGACCTCCCTCCAGAGGTGTTCTATCGGGTTCATATCGGGCGATTGCGGAGGCGTTTTCAGTTGTTTGGGGGTATTGTACAGCAACCACTCCCGTACAACAAAAGCGGTGTGCTTGGGGTCTTTTTCTTGCTGGATCCGGAGATGAAGGGCTTTTTACGGACTACACGACCTCTCAAACCGCTCCTGTGTGCTACCCTCCGGACAGTATCTGCACTGACAGGTCTTCCGATAGTCCCAGCGACTATCGGAATACTAGTTTTAGGATTTCTTTGTAGTTTTCGCACAATCACCCGTTTATCTGCAGGAGTCAAGATGCGTTTTCGTCCACTTCCGGCGGTATTTTTCACGGTTCCTTCATATTTCCAATTGTTGATTGGGTACTGCACTGTAGAGTGGGTTCTCCCGACAGTTTCTGCTATTTCCCGCAATGATTTTCCGCGACAACACATACTAACTATCAACGATCGCGTCGCAATGTCCGTTGTCTTACGTTTGTTTGCCATTTTGATCACAACTCTTTGAGTTCAGCAAATAAACAAAAACAAACACTGTCCATGTAGCTGCTGGGTGTTGACACGCCACACTGAAAAAAAATTTGCTTATCCACATTGGTCTTGTTTACACAGCAAATATTTCAGGTTCAATGGAGGGTGTACGATCAATTTTGCATATCTCTTATTTGGGGTTTTTATCCACATCTTGGATTAAAAAACGGGCAAAACATATTTTGCGAAATCGTCGCGAACAGATCAATAACTAACTCCGTAAACAATTAATGTGCATCGAAATCATAAATATTGAACCATTTTTCCACACCAAATAGAAAAAAGAATTTTGCGATTGACTGTATATCAGGCAGATGTAGTTCGTGAGTCGCATAGACGTATACTTTAAATCAATGTAGTACTGCGAAAAATCGTCTAACATGCTGTGGAGAATCATTTAACAGTAAATCATATGAAATCGTAATTGAGGCCATATCAAGGTCATATCAAGATCCATGATGTCGTATGTACAGTGTTGACGTCTAGTGGTGATATGGTGATTTAGTGAGGCAAATTATTATCTACCAGATCAGAAGGCCCAAAAGCAGCTTTGAATTGGTAAAATTTGAATGAAATTTGCTACTTCATGTTATACACGTCGCACTGAACCTTACTTGAACATTTCTATATAAATTTCAAGTTATTTCCACTAGAATACAACAGACGACTAGGAATGACGTTTCTGATTACATCTTTTTCGTATTATATGTACGAGTTTAACTGCTCTAGAATAACCGTGCGAGATAGCTGTTGCTTATCATCCAAACACCGGAGTTTGAATTCCATCGGAACAAATTTTCTTAACCATCGCCACCACTTATTTTTAATATTTATACCCTTTCCCACTAGTAGTCAATTGTTGTTTTTTTTCGAAACATGAATTTTGTCATATATACAAATTGTGGTTAAAAGAAGAATTTCAACCTAACGAACATTTTCCGCCATTGTTTTTTGTTTGTTTGTAGTGAATCGTATATACATATGACAATACTCGTGCTAGATACATATATAAGTCGTATATTCAAACTAATCGCAAGAAATTGTCATGTATGTATATCAACTCCTGTTCAGGAGTAGCATCAGCTCCCCTAAATACGGTCCTGGCCCACTGATCATCTAATCGAGACGGTCATCAGCTGGAGGACAATGAACCTCAATGTTTACATCAACTGGTTCAAACTAAATTATCATCAGCACAGCGATAAACAAATGGGATGGTTCAATGTTTGTGATGTAATGTGAATTATGACATGTAATTTGGAATACCGGTACCTGTAAATAGAATGTTATATAAACTGTTGTGAACTGTAAATATATAGAGAAAATTAAATGTTAATGTGGACTGGACTATGTTGTGTTTTTGTATGGAAGGAAAATGTAGATAGTGCATTGTTGTTGCACTATTGTTTATGCATTTTGTGGATATGCCGTCGGCCTTGTTATGTGTGAATAGTTGGTCTTTCCGACGGCATAATCATCGGTGTTTTGTGTGGGGGAGATGGGAATTTTCCCTTCGATGTTGGGCCCTGGAAACTGAGCTTTCGAAGTTGGAATTATAATGGTCAGGCTCCCCAACACCTCCACTTTTGCATATATATACCAGTTAGGCGCGAAACATACCACCCAAAATATGGGATATATTTGGTTGGGGAAAAAGAAATCTCGCGTAACTTTTGAAAAGGTCCTAAGTAACAAATGTAAACAAATCGAGTTAATGAATGCACACTATTAGTTATCAATCATTTAATACGTTGAGAAAATAATCGTTCAAGTATCTATCCTTTTCACCTTTTTATCGCCGATACAAAAAATGACCAACGTACAGATTCGAATTTTAAGCACTCGACTGTTACTTCGGACATCACTTTCCTCTAACGCTCGATACGTTCGAAGTAACAAAGCAACCAAAATACAACACGAAATCGCACTTCGGTCATTTTGAGTTTTTGTAATTTTCGGGTGTTGATATCGTTTTAGTTCAATTCAATGAGTTATAACAATAATGATCTGCTTTTAGCACGAAGTGCAAGTATTTGGATCGTTGTTCAGTAGTTATTTTCAAATTCTCATCGTGCAACGTTATTTGTCCAATGTACAAAGCGGTCAGTCAAAACGCCCAATGTAACATTTTTCGCTCGAAGGCTTCAATTTCAAACTAAAATCACATGACAACAGTTACGATTGGTTTTTCAGAGTTATTATTGACTGCTAGTGGTAAAAGTAGTGATTTTTTTCTCGAGTTGATGTGAATGATACATAGAACCTTTTCAAACGTTACGTGAGAAATGTCCTATATTGTCAATATATGGCAACACTTAAACATATATTGTGTTGCATTTATCGCATCGGGTCATACTATACGTCCATTTAGAGACGACAATTTGTGCTACAAGTGTCGTTTTGACAGTGTTGTGATTGTTGTGATTCTCAAGTTATAGCGCGTCAAAGATGGAGTCCACCAAGCAAGAAATTCGCCATATTTTACGTTTTTACTACCTGCGAGGTAAAACTGCAACCAAGGCGGCCGAAAAAATTCGTGTAGTTTATGAACCCGATACTGTAACGGTTCACACAGCACAGCGTTGGTTTGATCGATTTCGTTCTGGTGTAATGGCTGTCGAAGATACACCCCGTACTGGTAGGCCAATCGTCGTGGAAACCGATAAAATCGTTGAAATCATCCAAGTAGACCGACATGTGAGCACTCGTTTGATTGGGCAGGAACTGGGTATAGACCATAAAACCGTTTGGAACCATTTGCGGAAGATTGGATTCCAAAAAAAGCTGGATGTATGGGTACCACACGAGTTGACGCAAAAAAATCTTTTAGACCGAATCAACGCCTGCGATGCACTGCTGAAACGGAACGAACTCGACCCATTTTTGAAGATGATGGTGACTGGTGATGAAAAGTGGATCACGTAGGACAACCTAAAGTGAAAAAAATTGTGGTCGAAGCGCGGTAAGCCAGCCCAAACCATCGCCAAGCCCGGATTGACGGCTAGGAAGGTTTTGCCGTGTGTTTGGTGGGATTGGAAGGGAATCATCATATATGAGCTGCTCAACTATGGCCAGACCCTCAACTCGGTTCTCTACTGCGAGCAGCTTGACCGTTTGAAGCAGGCGATTGACCAGAAGCGACCAGAAATGATCAATAGGGATGGTGTTGTTTACCACCAGGACAACGCTCGGCCTCAAAAATCTTTGATGACCCGCCAGAAGCTACGGGAGCTCGAATGGGATGTCCTATTGCACCCATCGTATAGTCCGGACCTGGCTCCAAGTGATTATCATCTCTTCCGGTCCATGCAAAACGCTCTTGGTGATACTAAGTTGGCCTCAAAAGAGGCATGCGAAAACTGGCTGTCTGAGTTTTTTGCAAATAAGGAGGGGGGTTTTATAAGGGTGGGATAATGAAGTTGCCTTCTAAATGGCAACAAGTTTGCGAACAAAACGGCGCATATTTGACTTAAATTGGATAATTTTAAGTATGTTAAATAAAGCGTCAAATTTCGATCAGAAATACGACATTTATTATTCCCCAGCCCCATATGATGCTGTATGTACGCTAGTTATACGATTTAATGTTCGCTGGGGAGAAACTCGATACTCTCTATTTTCTCTATATTAATATTCAAGAATGTGCACAACACTGCCATTAACACTCCTATACTCGTGCATTGGTCTGTCAGACCGAGAAATCAATAATTCGTTCATTCCTCAGAAGATATCAACACTACGAATTTGCGATTCTCTCTAGCTTCGTTATTCGTCGTTCGTCATCGTTTAGCGTATCGCATGTATTGGTGCAAAGGGGACGTGTGTCACTTTTTTAACACTTTCGGTCTGACACACCGACGCGAGTATAGGAGTAACTTTTTTGGACAAATGCCGTTTTTCATATTCTAGAATATTTTTGAATGAAATGTATAAATTAATGTTAGTGGCATGGAATATTTATTGAATAAGATTATTACCGGATTATTCTTATTTGATTTCAGTCCCTTTTGTAACTGGATTGAACGGATCCGTATATTAACTATTCGTCGGTATTTTCGTCGTTAGATTCATACGTTCAAAAGCAAAATATAAATGTTTGACTTTCGTATAGTTATTCGCTAAATATAATGGTCATATATATACACACTTGTGAAAGAATTTCACTTGTGGAAGAATTGTAAACAGTAAATTATAAACTAATCGGTAGCTTATGGTAATTTTTAACAGTTACAGTTTCGGGGATATTTTTTTTATAATGGACAATATCGACAAGAAAACAAGAAAAAGAAAAGGAAGTTCCTAGAAATCCTTTTATAACATCTTTTTATGCACCATCTAAAAAAAGGCAATAATTATTAGTTTACCAAGAAAACAGAGACAAAGAACATTAGAAATATGCAAACTTCATATTCCAGAACCTTTATCATCAGGTAATTATCTAGAAGGTCGTTATACATTCTTTATACAGACCCGAAAGACACGCAACAACTGCATGAAATGTAAAAAATATGTTTGTTTCGAGCATGTAGTTATTCTATGTTCTGATTCTTACTCCAATGAAACAACAATAGATTAATGCGTTTTTATGTTATTTTATAGCTCTTTATATTTCCATGAATTATATTCAGTTGCTTACTTTTAATTAATATCAGTGAAAAATTCGAATTTCGTTATTTGTGTTGGAGTATCAAAAATTACTCTATTTTAAGGAAGCTGAATTGGATGACTATTAAAACATAATAAAGACGAAGAAAACATATTTTTTTGGAGTTTTTTCATTCAATCATACCCTCTCCTTAAAATAAATGCCAATAAAGCCTGAAAAATACACAATGTCAACATTACAGAGAAGTTCAATTTTCGGTCTGTGATACCGTGCGCGAGTATACGTGTTATGATTTTGCATGCTAGTACAGGAGGTTTAAAACTATCATTACCATTTTCTTCTATTTCTTTAATTATACTGACAAAGGCACATAGGCATCATTTTTCAGTGAATTTAAAGCTCAAGTCTAAATAGCTTAGATCTATATCTTAAAGCCTATGTTCAATTAACCTGTAACTACTGGATATGGATAAAAGCAGCATTTTTTCTATCGTTATCACGTTGTACGGGATAATATTTGTAGAGGGTCGTAATAACCATATGGCCAGGTTATGTACAGCCTTATTCTCGTTTGCAGTTGTATCTGACTCTCGTTCCAACAATGCGATTCGAACATTTTCGAAAAACACATTTCACTTTTAGAAACATAAATCTTTGCAAAGATGTGAGATATATTATCAAACCACATTCTACAAATTAGATTTTTCGCACTCAAACACATTCGAATGAAAACAGGAATACAAATGGACAAAACTTCGAACGTATCTGATTCGAACGAAAACAATAATAAATAAGTATCCTGTGGCCGTGAGTGCTCTCTTGAAAAGTTCTTGTAACTGCTGAAATGAACTGGGTGCTAAATTCTGCTTATTCATAGGGGAAGGAAAGCCAGTGGATTCAGAGAGTATACCCATTCGAACCTCTAATTGATTTTTTTTTCACATTACCAAACATCATGCTCGATATCATCACAGTTACATAAATTATTAGCAGCAGGACCTACATGATAAAGACAACAACCTGAGCATAAATCTAATGAAATCATTATAAACGATTAGCCTTTTAAACTAAAAATCGAAAATTTGGAAAGAATAGAGTTTAACCATCTCCCAAGATTATGTCTTCATTGTTTTAACGGATAAATGCCTTTTATCGACAAATGTAGGATAATTCGTAGTTCGCGTCAACTCATCTAATAAGCTAACGCCCAAATTGTACAGGGTGGGTCAATTGTATAAAGGTGGGTGAAAACGAAATAACATACCCACTTTATTCGTCAGAAACTTCACTTGTTTAACTATATTGTGTTTAAGCAGGAAATTGCTTGATAAATGTTCCGTCTTATGGTATATCGCATAACATATATCCCAATAACGATTGCGCGTAATATTCATTTGAAACCCCTAATGATTCGTTACATGTCTTTTTTTCGATTTTGTAGAATTACTCCAAAATCCAATTATTTTGCGAGCGTATTATTTTTCCAAAGAAGACTTTAAATTGATATGTCGATTATCTGAATCGGTCTAGTAGTATAAAAGTTATGAATTTCGACATAACTTTTAAACTACTAGACCGATTCAGATAATCGACATATCAATTTAAAGTCTTCTCTGGAAAAATAATACGCTCGCAAAATAATTGAATTTTGCTTTCGTGGTGATTGTTTGTATTTATTTTGTATAGTTTACATGGTTTAGAGATACTGGGCGCTATATTTTTATAAGCTTTGTTAAAGCTTAGGTATTTTTACATAAAATATACAAAAATCAGAGATGTGATCTTCATCGTTTCTGAGTTATGATTTTTTGACAGGTTTTGGTTACGCAGGTTGCTTAATGGAAAATATAACAGATGAACTAATTTTCTTCCTGCCATGATCATAGTTACAAACCATAAGATTTTCTTATTGTTTCTTATAGTCCGGGAAAGTTGTATTACCTAAATTCAATCTAATTAATTTGTGAGATACAGAAGCAATCATCGAAATTGATTCAAGCCTTTACGTATAACGTGATAAATAGTGTCCCACATCAAAATGCATCACGGAAAAAACGCTGTAGAAAATTACATAATGGGTATTTTCTCTTGAAAATTTAGATAGAAATAGTTTAGAGTGTATTGTTTAAACTGTACTTTTATCGCTGTCAGTTTTTCGGAAATTGGTAAAAATGGCGTCACCCAAAAAGCAACGTCGCGAATTGAATTTGCGCAAGCACCTGGAAAATCCTCAACTCTTTCATCGGGACGTCGGAAAACAACTCGGAATCGTGCATTCAACGGGGAGTCGTGTGATTAAACGTTACTACGAAACTCTGAGCATTGAACGGAAGGAGAAATGCGGTCAGAATGAATGTTCTATTAGTGGTCAGGATCACAAGCGTGTCATGAAAGAGTTTGAGCGGAATCACAATGCTTCGGTCAGAGACGTGGTCAAATAGTTGCATCTGTCCAAGTCTTTCGACATAATAGCGCAGGACCGGGAGGGACTGCATACGTACAAAGTGCAGAAGGCCCGTAATCGTGACGAACGGCAAAATACGGTGGTAAAGTCACGAGACCGGAAACTGTACACCCAGATGCATTGTCTCTTCATGGCTGATGAGACTTACGTCGAGGCGAACTTCCGGCAGATTCCGGTTCTTCATCGATCAGCACATGTTTGATGTTCCGGACCATGTAAGGAGGCAGAAACTTTCAAAGTTTGCCAAGAAATACATGATTTGGAAAGCGATCTGCTCATGTGGCAAACAGAGTGCGCTGCTTAAGACTACTGAGACTGTCAACGGACAGATCTACCTCAATGGGTGTCTACAGAAGCGTCCTCTGTTGAAGCAACACGAGGGCCCTACGATCTTCTGCCCGAATCTAGCTTCGTGTCACTATTCAAAGAATATCCTGGAGTAGTACGAAATCCCATCGAAAACTACTGAGAAAGGCATGAAGAAAAAGTGGGTTTCCGTACAGAAGAAGCTGCAGCCATATGTTGTATAGAACCTTATAAGTAAAGTTAAGCGTTACGTTGAAGCATACGGTTATGGTATTGAAGCTGAATGAAATAAATCTGCCAAAAGCTTACTAATGAGTTACATTTTATTATCAGACAGTTTGAGAAGGATCGATCAACTAGGTAATTTTCTACAGCGTTTTTTCCGTGATACAATTTGATGTGGGAGTGGAACACCCTTTAGTCTAACATTAGAAATTATAATGAGTATTGATAATGTATCCAAGTTACTCACGCTATGAATCGTTGTAGGCGCATGGCAGTCTAGTAGAACAAGAATATTGGACGAAGACTGAAAAAATGTTAACTTTGAGAAATCATAACTCAAAACGATAAAAATCACATCCCTGAGTTTTGGATATGTTATGTTAAAAAACTCAGCTTTCAAGAAAAAGTATTTTTAAAAATATAGCGCCCTCTAGTTCAAAGCCACGTCAACAATAAAAAAAATCGAGGGGTTGTATCCGAGAAAAGATCGCTTAGGACGTAAGACTACGCAATCTTTTTTCTTTTAATCTGTTGGTTTATCATCTCGGATATTATTTGCGAATGCGTCGAAATTTCATAAATAACTCTCTAATAAAAAGTTCCGGGGACCCCGAAAAGGTTTAATGGCTTGCGTGGTTTTGTACAATCATTCCGAGAAGCAACAATTCTTTCTTGCCTTTTCGAGAACAATACACTTTTTGGTCATATGTCGCAATTTATTTCTTTATATCAATGAACGCATTGCACTGAGTATTTAACGAGAGGCATCTTCCGTGCATCGCCATTCAACAAGTATTCAACACGCGCCTAACAGATGTACACAATTGCAGCAATAAAAATGAAACATCGCGAGAATGACCGTTTATGAAAAATCGTTTCTCGACTCTCGGTCAAAATCATTAACAAAGCTAGGAGCTTGTTGCATCAGAACAGAACCGATGCGCATGAGAGCAAATACGAATGGCAACTAAAAGTATCGAAGATGTGCTATTCATATGTACAGGAAATGAAAAAGTTCTAAGTTTCGCGCAACGAAAACAAGCAATACACACAAAGCTAAACAGTGATGGCTAGAAGCGACGTATAATAATTTGCACTCTTCTCTTTTTTCGCCTGCTTTGCCATGACTCAGATGGTTGTGTTAATTGCCATGCCAGATGCACTTCAAGTGAAATATACGCTAGCGTTCACAGCTCGAGGTGAAACATAAAACACAAAACGAGCATAATAAGCGACTTTTGTTGTTTCGGGCACAGAAAGGTTCTGAGATATTTCCTCAGAGGAGATGCAATACTTATACGCTAGCGACAGCTTACTTACTATGCAAAGGTAGGTTTACTTCGCAAATATTCTCTTTTCGCTATCCCCCTTTTCGCTTTTCCCTCTTTTCGCTATCCCTTGTTTCTATTCTAGCGGCAGCATAAGTTGCCGTTATTGACAGCTCTGTTCGGGAAGGCACACAAATGGACAGAACAAATGTATGGGAAAATGCTTCCAAATTTCACGTTTTGACGTAGGACTGTGATTGTTTGTAGTAATTACATTCGAGATTTTCCATTGTTCAAAAACCTGTAATTTTTACTCTTTTGATACATCAAATGAAGGTCCTGGAAAAATAGTTTCTTATATTAAATTATATTATTTAAAAGGATAGGATGAGGCAGAATCCGGAACCACATTCTAACATAAACACGAAGAACTCGACACTATTTGATTTTTTTTTTGACGTAGGACTACGTCTTTCATTTCTATACCGGGGTGTAAAACCAAAGTTTCGAGAACGAAAGCGTTACGCTGGAGACCGAGATTTTGAGCGTTAATAGCTCTTAAACAACTGAACGAAATGGTATGATAAACACTTCATTTGAAAGATAAAATGTCTACGCGTCATATACTTGTTACTTTTTCATCCAAAAACTTGTTTCAATAGTCTTAAAATTGCTTTCAAAACAGGCTATTGAAATCACCAATCGGTATATAAGCTAGCGCCGCTCGTAAACCCACTCTCATTCTTTGTGTGGACAACGACTGGACAACATCGTTGCTGGACGGGCTGGACGGCGAGGGATCGAGTGCCTTTCTCAAGGCAAGAGGGCGGAGGTGGTAGCGCTGGAGTAAAATAGAGTAGTGTTTTCAAAGGGCCTTTCTCAAGGCTAGAGACGAATGAACTGAAAAAGTTTAAAGTCTCTATAATACAATACCATTACCATTACCACCAAACCCACTCAGTTATGATTGAACAGCGATTGGAGCATGTTGTCGCTGTTGTTGTGAAGCTAATTTCGTTTATCATGAAAACGCTGATGAACGGTGTCACCAAGAGCCTGTTTGTGCACCTAAGGCCAAAAGGGAATCCATCAGGAGGAGAGTGATGCCACGGTTCCGCTTGAAACATCGGAGCAGCCGCCACACACACACACACACACACACACACACACATTCGGTTTACATTCGATTCTTTTATGTTTTATAAAATGACACTTCCCTTGCTTTCGTTCATTTCTTACTCTACTCTCGCACCGTGAGGACTCGTTTCATCGGGACTAAGCAGACAGCTCGTTAGTCCTTCGGTGGTAAGGCACCACGAAAGCAGCTCGGATAAGCGCACCAGTAGCAGGATAGGTGGAGAAGCCACATCGCTATCGACCGGGAACTTCGCATGAAATTCGTCGCTATCAGAAGTCGACCGAATTGCTGATCCGCAAGCTACCTTTGCAGCATTTGGTTCGTGGAATTGCTCAGGACTTCAAAACCGACTTGCGCTTCCAAAGTTCCGCGGTTATGACGCTGCAGGAGGCTTATTCGAAGATACCAATTTGTGTGCTATCCATGCAAAACGCGTCACATCATGCCCAAGGACATCCAGCTGGCCCATCGTATCCGAGGAGAGCGTGCTATATTAGCTTAGCATATAATCAACAGCCCTTTTCAGGGCTCCAAATTTGATGGATTAGAGTTCAGAAAAGTTTTTTACAGGCCGAACTGAAAGGAGCATTTAGCGAAAATCGTGGTGTCGATGATAATTCGATACCGATAGGTGCCATGGATATGGATTTCATAATGAAGAATATGAAATACATGACATGATGTAGTGAATATATCCCCATATCGAAGAAATCACTTTAATGAAACTGTTTACCGTTTGTCGTTTTTAAGTGTTGGGAAAGGGCATTATTTTTGCTGAGTAAGTTCCAAGAAAAAATCCATTCCTTCTTTAAGCGTGATTCATTCTGCTTCGGATCAACGAAACAGTGATAATCATTTCATACAAAAGATAAAATGTCCAAGAGTTATATGATTGCTATTTATTGAGTCCGAAAATTGTTTCAATAGCTTAATGATAGCTTCGAAAACAGGTTATAAAATGACGCTTCCTTTGCTTTCGTTCATTTCTTACTCTACTCTCGCACCGTGACGACTCGTTTGTTTGGGACCAAGCAGATAGCAGGTTAGTCTTTCAGTGGTAAGGCACACGAAAGCAGCTCGGATAAGCGCACCAGCCGCAGGATAGGTGAAGAAGCCACATCGCTATCGACCGGGAACTTTGCGTGAAATTCATCGCTATCGGAAGTCGACCGAATTGCTGATCCGCAAGCTACCTTTGCAGCATTTGGTTCGTGGAATTGCTCAGGACTTCAAAACCGACTTGCGCTTCCAAAGTTCCGCGGTTATGACGCTGCAGGAGGCTTATTCGAAGATACAAATTTGTGTGCTATCCACGTAAAAGGCGTCACATCATGCCCAAGGACATTCAGCTGGCCCGTCGAATCCAAGGAGAGGGTGCTATATTAGCTTAGCATATAATCAACGGCCCTTTTCAGGGTTCCAAATTTGATGGATTAGAGTTCAGAAAAGTTTTTGCAGGCCAAACTGAAACGAGAATTTTCGTTTGGATGCCATACAGCATCGAGAAAATTCCGGAAAGATCTAATCGTTGCTGAAAAATAATCTGTCAGTTCCCTGGGAATTGAAGAATACATCCATGCGAAAGAGTTTATTTTTATGTTTTTAAATTATATGGCGAACACAGCGACCAAATACATTTGATTTCGTAATTTTTCAATCAAGTGTAATTAGCTGGAAGGCTTCTGAAGATTATTCTTTCCCATCAGTAGGATATTTTCGTATCCAATAATGGATGCATAACATGAAAAACGGAAAATGTTTCGTATCGCCAAAATTATATAATTTTCAATCGATTATTGCTCAGTCGCCGAAATTTTCATACTCAGAAAGTTCATTCTCCTCTAGTTTGCCTTCCAAATTGCCATCGTAAACCACACCTTCTCTCGATTCAATCACGCACGAAAAGCATACTGAAATGATATTCTGGTGGTGAAACCCATTCATTTTTTGTGAGGCGTCGTGCACAAATTACGTAACGCGATAAGGGGGGAGGGGTTAGATGTTGCGTTACTTTCTGTTTATTAGAGATAGGAAATTGCGTTACGAAAGGGGGGGGGAGGTTCAAAATCCAGATTTTTGCGTTACGTAATTTGTGCACGACGCCTGAGGACATCGACAAGACAACATCGTTCCTGAACGAGCTGAACGGCGAGGGATCGAGGTATTCATTACCTGGCTTGACCTGACCTGAAATGCAATCAGTTTGTTTTAACTGTGAGGAAGCGCAGAAAAGCCGATCGATCAGAAGGAGAAGAGAAGGTGACCAAGAGAGTATCAGCATCGAAATACGGTTCCTCGGGAAGACATAGAAGCAGCCGCCACACACACACACATACACGCGCGCAACTCTTTTCGTTTGCTGGTTATCGAGAGGAAACCTGGAAAGAAATGATCGTTGCTGAAAAATAATCTGCCAGTTCCCCTTGGAATTGAAAATTACATTCAAGCGAGTTTATTTTAATGTTTTCTATCCATATAATACTGCGACCACATACATTTGGTTTTGTGATTTGTCAATCAAGTGCAGTTAACAGGAAAGCTTCTGAAGATTATTCTTCAGAACAAGGTTTTTTGTATCCAATATTGGATGCATAAAACCTTGAGTCTTCAAAGTAACACTCTCGTTTTTGAAGTCACCCAAATATTTATTTATTCATTCATTCAGGATGGATTTAGATTCAACTTCAAACAAATGATCTCTAAATCAACGATAGTCCTACGTCACCCTTACGGTTATACCATAGATATAACCCACTTCCTGTTTTATGATCAAAAATGTGCACAATTAAAACCATTACCAGTTTTGTCACATTTTAATCGGTACCAAAGTGGTTAAAAATCTTCCTCATCTGTACTGTTTCTTCCAAAAATATGTACCGAAAATCTGTACCGTCGAAAGGATTCGTTAGGGAGAAAAATCTATTTTATTAGCATGGAAAAAAACTCATTCATTTACTACAAACACTACGGGCCTTATTCCCGAATACACTACACGTTCAAACAATGTGGAGTGAGTACAACCTTATTCCGGATTGCACGCCACTGTTAACATTTGGTTGAATTCATTATGAATACACCGAGTTCATCCACCGATGTTATTCTGGTTTAAACTTCACGCTCTCGCTTGTGTAAACAGAGCGATTCCCCGTGCTCATCATAATCATACACTCTCCCAAATAGTTAGTATATATGACTAGTTTTTTGGTAAATATTACCAATGATTAATAATTTTTGAATCTACTTGAATCTATTTTTCAAGTGCATTTTGGTTGAAAAAAAATTCTTATTCTAAATTCTTTTCCCCATGCTGTTAAAGGTTTCTCATATAATAAGAGCAATCGTTTTCGTCACTCTGGTTTTGTTTATTAACCTTTTGTGACCGAATAGAATTGAAATAAAGGTTGTAATTTGGGTAATTCGTATTTTTAGAAAGGAAAAAGTTCAAATAATACAACTTTAGTGTTCATAATAATAACAACCTAACATTTGGCGAGAAGTAAAATTGAATTACAATTAAGTTTAGAGAAGTTTTGAAGTCAATAAGACTGAAATTTCTGAAAATACCAAAACTAATTTCTGAAAATCTAACGAACTGTCAGTTGTGCTTTCATGATTTCAAACGCTCGCATTAATTGATGAAAAAATGTAGTTTATTAATTTAATTTAATTAGATTATTTTTGTCTTTCACAACAATACTTTCTCCATGTGGTTTATTTTAAGAAAAGAAACTTTTTCCCTTCCTGATTATTGACATTTCAATTGGTTTCTTTTTGACTACCAATTTGATTCTATTTGCATGACCCAGATTCGTACATATTACGCGATAACAATAGTAAACAAATGTCAAATCGGCCAGTATAACCCAGTAGAAGCAGTCGGTTTAACGTTGATTTAACATACACCCAAAACATGTTATGTTAACCCAACCTTAATGCATATATTGTATTTAATTTTTTGATCTTTTGTATGCATTTTTATTCATTTATTGAACTAACTAACTAAAAATTATTCATTGAACTATCTAAACTATAGACATCTGATCCTGCATCGATTGGGTCTGATCCACGGCTACAAATTAGGGAAAAATACAAATAGCTACGCCAGACTACTCAATTCTCACCATTAACCTCTCCCAGGACCAGCGTGTATTTACTCTATGCCCCGTTGCAATATTGACTTGACGCGCAGCGTCAGTGGATACGGAACCTCTGCCGTGAAGAATCCGGAAAACATCCAATTGATAGAACCGCCGATCACAATCTGCAAAGCGTTTATGAAGTTGTCCTTGACCAAATCCAACAGCATAAAGATAGATCTAGGACTCGACAGGGTTCGTTTTTGTGTTTCGAAGTACCCAGATTCCTTATTATTGAAGTAATGTCTTCAAATTCTCCCGCAGCAGACGATGACGAATCATTGCTATCCAATATGTATCAATATTAATTAAAGAACATAAATTGAATTGATTTTCAAAAATATTACTTACGTGTCCCGAATCTGGGTTAATTCGACCATCTTCTATGAAGAAATCAATATCGGAAAGTAGTGCCGTTCAACTCAATTATCAACTCGGTAATTAGACTAATAATGTTATATTTACATTTTCTTTGCAATTGCCAGTAATGACAATCGTAAAAGTTACTAACACCGCGAAGTAAAATGAATCAATCGTTGGTAGGGATGTGTATGACATTCATTTTACAAACGATTGGTAATATTTACAGAAAATATGTACATTCTACTAATGTTTGCATTACAAAAGATTTGGAAGCTTTTTTTAGTAATCCATTTTCTGGGTGTATCGACACAACTCGAGGATAAACAAAACAAAATACAACTGACGTTTCTCTTAGAAACGACATTGGACATGAACACACGGTCATTTTGGTATCCACTCCACTTAATACACGAATTTCATTTTTACACTTCACGAAACGGGAATAAGTACAACAAAGTGAAGTGAGATGTAAGCGTAGTGGGAACGTAAGTGTACGTAGATACGGGAATAAGGCCCTACATTTACATTTTCAAGTCACTCGTGTATCTGATGATGCTTATACATAGTTTTTCGGAATCTAGATTGCTAGATTGCGATACTGCGGCGTAAAAGTCGTCTTGTACCTTAATGTTGCATTGTTCAAATGTAAGAAATTTCACACATGGAAAAAATCTGTACCAATCTGTACTTTTTGACGAAAATCTGTACCGTACAGAATCTGTACCAAAAAAAACGAAAACATCTGTACCTGTCCAGATAAATATGTACGTGTGGCAACACTGGCCATTACCCCCCATTCCTTCTATTTACTTAATTATATGCCATTCACATAGAACGTTACGGAAAAGAACGTCTACGTTCCGTCAACGTCACACACACGTTTCACACATGCAATCAGTGCTTCCACCAACACCGTCACGTCAAATGTCAAACGAATGATTTATTTAATGTTATTCATGGTGTCGCCACCTACCACAATTTTAGATTGCAATGCCCTCTTTCAAATCAGCATGCCTAGAATCAGTTCTAAATTTTGAAAAATTCAATGAAAATCATTGAATTCAATTATTTAAGTGCTTAAACCTCGTAGTCCGACCCCTATTCAACAATAATAATAAATAGAATATTTCTCTCAGCTAGTCGCGAATGATTTTTACCTCCGAAATTTGTAGCTAAGAGATATGTTGGCATAAAAAGTACAGTAAGTTACTTATAATGCGATATGCTGAGGCACCACTCAGTGTCGCATTGGAGTCGATTTTGATCAGTAATTGGACATTCGCGACTGGTGGCGACTTTCAATGTGGGGCCATGATTTGGGCCCCGAACTCAATGTTTATAAAAATATCCAATTACAGGTAAAAATGTCCAATTAAACGTGTTCCATCACATATCTGTTCAATCAGCTTAATGTCGAATTAGATGTAAATTACGGTACAACCAAATCAAAACAAAAGCCGCGACACAAAGCCCAGACAAAAACCAAACGAGCTGTCCGTCTCCGTCAATTATCCTTTGCTACAATTCCTGCTGGTCGTTTTCGTTGAACGTATGCTGACGGGCCGTTACATTGCTGGTGTATGTGAATGTTTTCATGAGAATTGCACGGTAGAATCATTGACGTAACGTGACGTGACGGGACGTGAAGGTGACGTTGATGGTGTATCTGAATAACACTTTATGCAGAAGAGGACAAGGAGAACAGTGCATTTTTTATAAAAGTCTAAATAGATTCACATAGATTTAAACCTAAGTCCAATGAATCAACAGCTACAAAATATAGTATGGATAAAAATATCATTCTCTCCTACGTTGCCGCGTTGTCCGGAATATTGTTTGTGGAGGGTTGTAATGACTTCATAGCCAAGTGATGTACGAGGGCGGTCCGATAAGTACTTAGTCTCATCGCCCGATGGTGGCAGTATCGCAAGAGAGATTACTTATCGTGTAGTACATTCTCGTAAACGTCTACTGTCAAAATTTAAGCCGAATCGGACTCGTAGTTTTGTTTTGACCGTGTGTGCGGAAGCGAGCGTGTCTGCGTATTTTAGAAAAATGGAAAAAATTATACTTCCGCCGTCACCACGACCAAATTGGTCGAATTGCACTACGAACTGCTGCCCCATCCACCGTATTCTCCAGATTTGGCCTTTTTTTTATTTCCAAACTTGAAAAAGACACTCGCCGAGCAGAAATTTGCGTCGAATGAGGAGGTTATCGCCGCCACGGAGGCCTACTTTGCAGACCTCGAGAAAACGTATTTTCCAGATGGAATAAATGAATTAAATTTCTGCATAACTCGAAAATTATTCAAGCAAATAGAATCAAACCTGGCATATAGAGGTTTTAGGAATCGATAAACGTTTCTATGGTGGTTAGACATTCCTACCCCTCTTCTAGGAGCGGGGGGTGCTGGGGCTGCCACACTAATAAAAAAAAATCTGGATAACTCGAGAACTAATCAAACAAGATTTTAGGGAGCAATGAATGTTATTTCAATCTCTAAGGAGAAGAGGGTTACCATACAAATGAAACACAAACTTCTGCATAACACGAGAACTAATCAAGCAAATGGAGCCAAATTTGGGACGTGAGGGTTTTTGGGTACGGGAAATGTTTTTATGATGGTATGACATATTTCAACCAAACATGACAATTGAAAATTTTCGGAAAACTCTGAAGGAAAATGGGAAAATTAGGAAAAAAAATCAATTCCCATATGTTCTACAATCACATAGTGATAAACGTTTTTAGTTCATTTGATGTTTGCGGTAACGAAATTGATCTTCGTTCGAAAGTGGAAATGGATTTTAATGTGATAAAACGCATTCCGATATCTTCTTTTATCTATATAAATAAAAATTGATCGCGGAATGTGTTGATAAGAGCAAAACTCGAGGGAGGAATTGGCCGATTCAGGGATGTCTTTATTCTATCATAATTTCTGTATCACACATTTTTTCCATGTAACGGAGAGACAAGTTATTTGCAAGTGGTTGAAAAATCTTAAACGAGAATTGTGTCTGAAAATAATCTGATATTATAATTTTATGGTAAAAGGTAATTTGAAAGGGTTGATTAGAAGATCAATAAATGAACAGTTCTTCGATTGGACCCATGAACGTGCGCTTAGTAAGAAAACGTGAATGTTAGAAGGCATTGATAACAAAAAATAAATTTTGGGCGGGACGAAGTTTGCCGGGTCAGCTAGAAAAAAAATGGGTGGGTTATATATATGATATAACCGCAAGGTTGACGTGGGACTACCTTAGCTTAGCAATCATTTGTTTGAATTGATTAAATTTTTGATTGAATGAAACAATTTCCGAATTCAATTGAATTCAATATATTTGATTTGTGAGTAAAATGATTTAATAAATGCCATGTAAGCTCAATTCATGCATTGTGATAGTTTATGTTCTTCGTTAAAAGTAAATGACGTTCTTTTTACGTTTGGTATTTGGTTTTGCCTAGGACAAAATATGCGGACAGAAGAATTATCAAACGATTATTTTATTCTACATTTCCCTCTAACGTTTGCATCTCTCAAGTGTACGTACTTCTCGAACCATGAATTTGCTTGATTTGATGAACTTCAGGCACTCAGTTTCGATTTTGACATGTACGTCGAATGCTTATTGTTTAGTCAACAGGCGTTATCGCAACAATTGGTTATCAACATTTTGCCCAATCATCAAATTCAGTGAACAGAAGATATGAAGGCATATCCTTCAATGCAATCTTGAATAACCGAGCCAAAGCGTTGTGTTCGTACCCGCTTTTATAATCCCTGTTAGGAAAATACTTTTCAGAGTGCAAAGAAAACATGCAGGTGCCGAAATACCCTCGGCTTGCATGAATCAACAACTTAAACTTCTACTTTTTATATAATGAATTTGAAAGTTCATTCACCTCTAGTGTTTGCACGATTTTCCCAGGTTCCTAAGTTTAGAAGACCGTGTTAAGGAAACATATTCTAGTCTGCACAAAGGCAAGCAAGTACAAAAGTACTCGCAGTTTGCATTTATTTGCAAAGCCGATTTTCCCAGACACATTGGTTTTGAAGTATGTGTTAAGCAAACACATTTCAGTCGGAGCAAAAATACTCAAGACCTGCATGTATTTGCAATGCCAATTTCCCCACGCTCCTTGGATTTAGAGACTGTGTTAGGGAAACGCATTTCAGTCGGAGCAAAAATGCCCTCGACTTACATGTATTTGCAAAGCCAATTTCCTTGGTTCTGAAGTCTGACATTTCCGCCGGAAAAAAATATCCCTGATTTTCATGTATTTGCAATACCGATTTCTCCAACGCTGCTTAGTTTAGAAGTCTGTGTAAGGGAACATTTTTCGGTGAAAACAAAAGTCTCCTTCCTTCATGTATTTGCCATGTCGATTTCCCCAAGGTTGCTTTGTTTTGATGGCTGTGTTAGGGAATCCGTAAATCGGGCCAATCAAAACGAGGCAGTTTGGACGTTTAGATAACGATTAACATTTTAGAGTTATTCAATTGTTTGTCTAATGAAAAATAACATTTTATTAATTGCGATAGAAGCGTAGAAATATTCCCTATCAATTGATGCAAACATCTTTACGATCCAGTAAAAAATGTTCGAGTTATAAGCACTCGGAATCTTTCAATTTTTCCTGCATGTTCTGTGTTTAGGTTTTCATTTTCCCCCCATATACTCCGGTTAGACGTAGTCCCATGTCAAAAATACGGGTCTAATTTTTTG